>NW_023600993.1:75796041-76396041 GCF_014898055.3 Talpa occidentalis | reverse complement strand
TATATTATCTACATTAATATAGAGTAAGTAGAATTAATATGTCCATTGTACAAGTCAAGAAACTGAGATACAGTAAGGTCAAGGTAATTTTCCAATGATTTCATAGATTTTAAGTGGTAAAACAGGAGGATCTAAGCCAAAGGCAGCCTTCAAGGGGAGGCAGCTGAATGAAAATTGAGAAGGTTTGAGAAGCTGGGCCTTCCTGGTGGTACAAGGGGTTAAGCACAGCACTGTGAAGTGCAGCCTCTGCTGGCCAGGGAGTTACCCACGTGGCACAGCAGACCTCTCCTGTCTTACCCGCTGCCCCCCTCAGCAGTGTATTTCAGTCAGTCTACCTGTTCTGCACCCCCAATCTGTCTCTGGTGAATCCTCTCACCCCCCCACACCTCTGCCCTGTACCCCAGTTCTTGTATACATAAAACAAAATGTAAATTTTAAAAAACAAAATGAAATTTCCTGAAACTCACATATCTTCTTGCACTGGAGTAAAATGAGTTTGGACCCATCTATTCTCCAGCTAGTGCAGGATGTGTGTCCCCATCCTTTAACAACACAGATTTCTAACTAGATAATTAAATAGTCTTCCAGTCAGTCAATTTCAAAGTCTTGGGGTGAATTTTATTTCATTTTTTAAAAAACCCAGTGTCACAGATTCGATAATTCATCTCCATGCTCCATCTCCTTTTGCCCTCATGGTGGGAGAGCATACTTCTTCACTGTGATGGATAATTTTATGTATCAACATGATTGAGCTATGGGATGCCCAGACAGTCAACCACAACTTTATTCTTGATGTATCTGTTAAGGTAATCTGCCTGAAATTATCATTTGAATCAGAAGACTGAGTTAAAGCATGTTGCTCTCCCCAATGTGGTGGGCCTCACCCAACCAGTTGAAGAACTGAATAGAACAAAAATGCCAACCATTCTGAATGGAACCCCCTTCTCTTCTGTCAGTTTCCCCTTCAGTCAAGAGTATATACCTCTACACCATTTGCTGTACCTTTGCCAGGGCCTCTGTTTGAGATTTATCCCATCCTATTGATTAAAACCCAGTCCCAACCTATGCTCTTCATCCACCTCTATTCAATGAAACATGACTTTCTTCTGCCTCCTTTATCAACTCATCTTGTTCCTCTCTTATTTACTTCTTATAGCGATGTTAGGAGAGACGTATTTTCCAGTTTTCTAAAGTTCATAAGTAAACATATGCCAGAAGCAGGATTTAAGACCCAGTACAATTGCTATATTCCCAAGCTATCATTTGGGACATAGAACATAATGTTTGGAGTAAAAACATTTTCTAAAAGTCAGATGAGAATCATCATTTGATTCTGCCAACATGCAGAGAATCAATGTAAGGAGAAAACAATAATAATAAGCCCTCTTCTCAGAATTAGCTTATGAAAACCTTGCCTTGAAAGCATGAAAATTACCTGTGAAAATTCTATATTATTTACCCAGTGTATTAAACTTCAAGTAACAAAAATAAATAGTTGATCCTCACTACTCATGGAATCCATATTTGTAAATTCAGCTGCTTTCTAAAATTTATTCATCAGTACAAAATCAATACTCATGGGGCTTTCACAGTCATCCACAGACATGTCTAGAGTGTGGAAAATTTGAGCTGAGTGACACACACATTCTTAGTAAGGTTATATGAGAACATTTTGCTTTCTTGTTTCAGTCCTATACTAAAAACATGTCCTTTCCATGGTCTATCTAGTGCCAATTTTCCACATTTTTATGCTCTTTGTTGGTGATTTTGATATTTAAAATGGTATACAATACAGTGTTTCACTGCTTTCTAATGTTCTGAAATGCAAAAAGACTGTGATGTGCTTTACAGAGAAAATAATTCTCTTAGAAAAACTTTGTCCCAGTATAAACCATAGTACTTTTGACGATGACTTCAAAGTTAATCATAGCATGCATGGCACATACAGAGAAAATTCACTCCTTGTAAGTGAGGCCACATCAGAGGTTTCTAAAGTAAAATGTACAGTGCTGTGGGAAAGATGGAAATGCAGATAACTTTGTGGATTCATACAATGATGACAGATAAAAATGCATAGTGGATGGCATTATTGTGAGACTGAAAGCCAAGGAAATTTATGGTCAAGCTATCCAGGATCAGGAAAATGTCATATCTTTTTCCACTATCACTGGCTGGCTTGCAAGTTTCAAAAAGAGATACACTATGAAAAATGTTAAATTTGTAGGTTCTGCAAGTCAAGAGTCTGTGAACATTTTTTTAAAATTTTTCACTAAATGTTATGCAGAGAAATGGTTGAATGAAAGAATTGATTTGCAGTGATGAGAAGACACTTGTTTTACATGACTATTGGCAAACAGACCTATATAGCTATAGCAGGGTTTTGTTGGAGCAAAATGTTGTGACTAGTCTCGCAGGAACATTACTCTATATTTCCTCTAGGAGCAATAGTTCAATGTTTGCTAATTCAGTCCCTAGGGAGACTGTATAAAATATAAGTATTGTGAATAATCTTGTGTGTGTAAATATCCACTCTTCACTGAAAATGATTCTCTATGATGTAGTGAATAAGGTTCAATTTAATTTTCCCAAGTTTCTCCAGTCAGGAATTTAATACTTCCAGGTCAAAGTCTCTGGTAGCACATTTTCCATGTGGTATTTTCACAAGGTATTCTTGCTTTGTTCTGCTTGTAAATCTTTTAATCCCTTGTCATTTTCAAATGAGTTTTTAAAATCTGCTAACATTGAAATTGTGACCAAACTGTTTTCTTCCTAATTGCTGTAGTAATTTTGTGGAGTTTTGGAGGGCTTGTTTGCAGACCTTGACTTTTTTGATAAAATTTGGAAACTGATTTAGCACAGACTGTAACCATCTAGGTATTGTTGTAATTGAGGGACATACACTCAAGCCTTAGAGGGTGACTATGAATTTGTTATTTCCGAAATGAGAAATTGGATTTTTTTCTTTTTCTGGAAAAAACCCATAGGGTTCTGTGTTAAAGGGGCCACCCTCATTCTTATTCGGCATTACAGTGTATCTGTTGTTAATGCACAATCTGATAAATAGAAGGTCTCCTCTTATTCACAAAGATCTCATTCTGTCCTAAGAAACTACAAAGTCTTTTTTCAAGAAATCACCTTGGAATATAAATTGAAAATTGAAGAGCAATAAAATGAAAAATAATTTTTACTTCACCTCCACACAAATTTCCCATCTCCAATCAACTCTTACTGCAGTTTACAGGACTGTGCAACAATCTAATTGTTCTACTTGATTGCAAATCACAGAATATGTGAGGAGAGGATAAATCTATCTTAGTGAATGTATTATTAAAATCCTTTAAATATGCTTGCACAGAAGTGAGAGGAATGTTACTGGCTGGGAAGGAAATGAGGAGTGAAAGTCTCCCGGTGCAGACTCTGGATGCTCCGGATTGCAATATGAATAGGACTGCCACAAATGTGCAGTTACCCGACATGCTTGGCAAAGGGATGGTGACAAAAGAGGGTGGATGAGCCTTCTGAAATGAGGGCGGAGATTTCATACGGATGAATGAAAAGCCACATACCACCATTTCTGTGTTGAGACTATAGGAACCAGCAGTCTAGAATATAGGATTCTAGGGACTGGATACCTGGGAGTAAAGGTAGAACACAGTCACATAGCAATTAGTGTCGGTGCCTCACTTGTTGGTGCTCCATCCTAGTGCTTGTTTTCCATCTACCAGTATCTGCTTTTCTTTGTCAGGGAATTCCTTACCTCTCCGGAGCCCACGTTGCCACTTTGCATGCAATTACTGTCTGCCAGAAGTCCTGGGGCATGAACTTGCACTCCCCCAGCAGACATCACACAATGAATGAATGTTGCCCTCTCTGGGCCTCCCCTGGTGGCACAGCGGTTGAGCACTGGGCTGCGAATGTTGCCCTCTCAAACTGAAGCCCTCTGTTCTATGGTCCACCCAGGCTGTCATATTGTCCCAGTGGGACTGAGGTCCCGATGCCCACACATGATCTCATACTTCACTGACCTCTTTTCCTTCCCTGTCTCCTGGCCTACTCCCCAACCTTACTTCATCACTCACTAAATAAATTAAATGTGTTTACATCTTTGTTTTGGGGTCTGCTTCCTGTGCAACCCAAGCTTTGGAAATAGGCTTACCAGATTCTAGAATTCTCTAAATGAGTTATTTTGGGGTCTTTGTATTTACCTTTGGTGTCTCAATAGTCACAGGTGACACAAAGGAGAACCCACAAGCAAGGGTCAAGAAAGTATTTGGTGAGTGAATTGGACACCGTGGTGAGCATGCATTAAAGTGACTACAAGCAGCTCCAGTTAGGGTTTTTTTTTTTTTTAATTTGGCAATGTGACCCTTGGTTTTCCAGGTCCTCTTATAGGAAACCTGAATTTTAAATATTGAGATGCAGTTGAAACTTTTTTAAAATACAAAATATTGTACAATAAATTTGGAAAGCAATCAAGTAATGTGTGTCAATGAGGGAGCAATTCCACTCCTGGGTCAATATTCAAGAGAACTACATATTTATGAGCAGTAAAATAAAGTGTGGAAAAATACCTCAGTGGTTCATAGAGGCACTATTTATAGTAATCTCACACTGAAAAGGACACAAATGCTCATCAACAGTAGGCAGACTGCACTCTGTATACCCATTAGATGGGACATGAGAGAACAGAGAATGAGTGAATCAGTGCTACTCACCACAAAGTGAAAGCGCACAAACATGTTGAACAAAAGAAACTAGAAGCAAGAATATTCCCTGTATGATTCAATTTGTATTAACTACACAAGTAGCCAAGACCAAGGTTTGCTGTGGAGAGTAAGAATAGACTTCCCTATTCCAAATCAGCAGCTCTGCTTGTCTGTCACACTGACAGGATCCCATGGGTAGGTATAAAAGCTTCATGGTTATATCATGACTGTCTCTTTATTTTTTTATTTAATTTTATTTATTTAAAAAAATTTGTATAAGAACTGGGGTGCAGGCAGAGGTGCAGGGGATTAGATGATTCATCAGAGAGAGAGTGGGGAGCAGAACAGTCATATTTATTGAAATATACTGCTAAGGGGAGCAGCCAGTGAGATAGGAGAGGTATGGTGTTCCACTGGTGGATTAATTCCCTAGCTGGGGATCAAACTCAGGTCATGGTGGTGATAACGCTGAGAATTAACCCCTCGGCCACCAGGGATGCCCCGTGCTTGTCTCTTTAAACGTGCAGTACTTCCTGAAGGGATGTTAACATGGATCTATAAGTCATTATTACTTCAGCATGAATTAGTCTCCACCATTGACAAAGAACAAGATATAGGGGCGCCTAACTCTGCTATGTACTACAGCCATAAAAATGAGCGAATCATAATCCCTGCCCTGCTGCTAGAAAATGCCTAAATCCAGTTGCCAAAGCTGTGTACTGATTTATAAAGGCCTTGGTTACTGCCCAACCCTAAACCAATTGCTTAGGACAGAGGGCCTTAGATCACACTCATTTGCTTATGATCTATGGAGCTATCTTTGGATCAGAAACACAATCCTTAGGACAGCAGCTGTCTTACTTTGGATTCCCCTAGAAACACATACTGAAATCAAATATTTAAGTGAAATTATATTACCTTGGAGGAAATTCTGCAAAATAACAGTAGAAGAGTGAGGAGTAAGGTAGGGAAGGAGAGGCAGAAAGATGAGGGATCGAGAGTGTTTGTGTATCCATTCCTCTCAGTCATGGTGAGGGCTACTCCTGGAGGACATTAATTCTCTTTAATTGCCTGTGTGACAAAGAAAGCTCTAGAGGTCAAAGAAAGCTCTGAGAACAAGATGTGCACAAATTGACAGTTGGAAATCAGGTCAAATGCAATGTTGAGCAAAAGAAGTCAGGACTTAGAGTATATAACATGGGTACTAACAGTGGGATATTGGCTGCAACAACCCGATGAGAGAGGCAGTTCCTCAAATGAAAATGTGGAAGCAGTTAAGAGGAAAAAGATAAAATAAATGTTAATAATTACCCACCATTTCCACTATAAATTCAAACTAAAAGTCAATCATCAAAAAGGAGGATAGTCATATGTGAAAACAGCAGCCTTCTGCTTGTCTCTGGTTCTTCTCCAATGTCAGCCTGCCTGCATGTCTGTACTCATTTTTGGATAACTAGCTTCACAATCCCATTTTAATACTAGAAGTAAAGTGATCCTAGAATTTGCTTCACTGAGGCATGGCCTTTTAAAAGAATCTCCAGGGCGTAGAAATTCCATTTTCAATGTGCCTTACAGATGTCCTTGCAGCCACCGTGGGAGTCTTCCACCAGTAACAGGTATGGTGTCTCATAAGGCAGCCTCTTCCATCATCAGAAAGTCTTACTTACATAGTTCCTGGTGTGAAGGCTGGGATTTAGTGTGCCTCTCCTCTTTTAGGATCAACATGGTCACAACACTGCTTGTGGATTTCCCAGACAGACATTCTAATGCAAACCAGTTGTCTTCTTGAGGGAATTATCCTCATTCCTGGAAAGCAATGCAGAGTGGGAGCACCAGAGCTATTTCCATCAAAGAGTGCTTGTTTTCTCAATAAAAGCAAGGAGATTTAGTCACCCTGCCATGTGCTCAAAGCTAGATTCTGTCTTAAACTACTGATGAGACAATGGACTATTGTCTCAACTCTCTGAGTATCAAATCCCTTTATAAATGAGCATACCCCTCACAGTTCAACATGTTGCTATGAGGATTATGTTATGGTACAGAGGGATGTTCCTTGAATGCTGTGTATGCTCAACTTTTCTTGCTATCAAAGCAGGTCCCTACTATCATTGTAGTACAGGAAAAAAAAGTATTTTGAGATTGAGGTTGTTTTCTCTCTGTCTCTCTCTCCTTTTCTCTCTCACACACACACATATAAATGTATATATATATATATATATATTTCTCTATATATACACATACATGTATACATACATATATATATATATATATATATATGTAAAATTCACCCTTTGGCTTGTGTATTTTTTAAAAGTATTATATGAGATAAGAATATAAACCTTTGGCAGAATCAGCAGATGACAGCGATCTTTTGTATCAGGTACAGAGAACTCCCAAGTCCCTTGCCTTGTCCCCTTCATTGGTCTTAACCATTGTTTACTTTATATGTACTCTATCTGCTCTTTCAGAATCTGCCAGACTACACTGCAAAATTGGCCTTCATTCCTGCCAGAAATGATCATTTTCTCTTCCCTTGTTTCCCTATGGAAACCCTATTCACTCCTGGTGTCAATGGGAATCTTATCTTTCCCTGCTCAATCTATTCATCTTAAGTTCAATCTCCCACTGATATGATTTTTCACCAGCATCTGGGTTGCTTAACTGACTGTGTGCCATAGGGGATACAGATGTGCAGCAGATGCCAAGCTAAGTGGAAGGAACATTGTGTCAAATGGAAAATGCATTCAGGTTGTCGTGAGGATGGTAGTGTTATTTTCCTTGGGTCTGTGGCCTTGAAACTTGGCTAAAGGTTAAGATTTTTTTGAACATCTTATTGAGGCATAACGCACAAGGAGAAAAGACATTTATACATCATAAATACATGGTTTGATGAATGTTCACAAACTGAACACACCTGTGTAAATAGTACTTAGATCAAGTGAGAGATCATTTCCAGACCTCTACGAACCCATCATTACTCCCCAAAGGTAACCACTGTCCTGACATCTAGCAACATAAACTTTAAATTTTTATGAATGAAATCATATATAATGTACTCTGTTCTGTCTTTATTCAATGACTGCCAAGTTTGTGAAATTTATTCTCACTGTTTCATGTCATAATAGCTCATGTTGTTTCATTGCTGGGTAGTGTTTCATTGTATAAATTATGCCACAATTCATTTATCTCTTCAATTATCAATGAATATTCAGGAAGTCTCAAAAGTGAAGCTCTTATGAAGTTATGCTATAAAGAATCTTGCATATGTCTTTGGTGAATATATATGTACTTTGATTGTATGACTAGCAGTAGAATCGCTGGAATCTAGGGACCTGTATGTACAACTTTCATGGACTGTCAGTTTTCCAAGGTGGTTGGATCCTTTAACATTTTCACCATCAGAGTATACGAGTGCCCATTGCTCTATCCACACCAATACCTGTCACTGTCTTTTTTTAAAATTTTCTTGTGGCTTGTCTTTTGTTTGGTTTTTAGTATCCTGATGGGTATGGACTTATATCTCACTGTAGTTTTAATTTTCATATTCCAAATGATGAGTAATACTTATTATCCATATGAGTAGCCTCTTTTGTAAAATGGATATTCAAATCTTTTGGATCTTTTAAATTTCATCACTTTTTCTCTTACTGATCCAAAGATTTAATGTTTTATTAGGACTCAAGTTGGAAAATTGGACATACTTTGAAGGACATTTCTACTACTTGCCCTGTGTTTATGGTAACTACACATATCTCCAGTTATCACTGATGGTGTCTCAAATTCTTGAAAGTTTCTCAAAAAAATTCTTAAAAAAAAGAACTACTTCCACTCTTTGAGGAGCAATGTATAAATAGTCAGAAATCTGATTTCACTAGTTTACTAAATAGCTCTGTGATCACAGGCAAGTCTTCACATCCATATCTAGAAGCTTGGATCTGGAATCTGTCAATTCTATATAATTTATAAGAGTCCATAAAGCAGAAATAGAGGCTATTATTTGGAAGCATGAGGGACAGTGGAAAAGAGAGACTATAAACTTAAATGCCACAAAATTAGTAATCCCTGTTTTTAAATAAAAAAGATACCAACAATTTTACTCCCAGGTGACTACACCAAAAATGCAAAAAGCATGAATTAACGGGTTATATACACTCCTTAGTTCATTGCAACACTATTTACAATCACTAAATTATGGAAACAATCTCAGTGCACCAAAACAGATGAGTAAAATAAGAAAATGTGGTATGTTCATATATATACAAAATTGAATGCTACTCACTGATAAAAAAGATGAACTCTTGCCATTTTCAACGACATGGACAAAATTGAAGGAGATAAAGCTAAGCAAAATAACTCAGAAGGAGAAAGACAAATATCAAATGATTTCTTGTACACTGGGAATATAGAGTAACAAAACAAAGAGTCAGATAAACCCAGCCAATAACTAACCCTAGAAATCTTACTGCAGATTTAAAGATACCAGAAAGATAGGGGTTGGAGGGATGGTGGTGGGCAAGTATGGAGGGTGTCCAATTGGGCTTTGGAGGAAGACTCTATGTGCCTTGATGGTGGATGTGGTATAGTTACATTTATCTGAAGGAGTGTAACCCTTTCCCTCTGAGTCATATACAATGTTGTAAACAAATGTTCCAGTGTTGCACCAATAAAAAAGGAATAAAAAAGGATATTCTTACCTCAACTTCACTATTTTATTTTTAAAGATTTATTTATTTATTTATTTGTACAAGTACTGGGTACAGTCAGAAGTTTGGGAGGGTGAGAGGATTCACCAGAGCCAGAGCAGGGAACAGAACAGGTAGACTGACAAAATACACTGCTGAGGGGAGCAGTGGGCGAGAAAGGAGAGGTCTACGCGCCAAGTGCGACCCTTGCTGGCAGCTGGGGATGGAATCGGCGCTGTAGAGGCTGAGAGCAGCTTTGCAGCCCAGTGCTCAACAGCTGCCCTACTGTAAGTCTTAAATTTTACCTGAATTGGGTTTTCCATGTGAAAAGAGGGAAATTTTTATATCAATGGCTCTATTTGTCCTTTGCCTCTAAAAAAAAAAATTCTTCTATAAATGCAGTACATCTATCACAGTTGATTATGATTTTTTGAGCGCTGTGCATGACTGAAATGAAGTTATGATAAAACATTTGTTATACCCCACAGGCCACCAAGACCTTCCAAGACAAGTCTATTGTATGTACCTTCCTATCTGTACACTATTGCTTCCATGAACAGGCCTTTGTGTGCTCTGTAAGGAAAATGGGTGCCACCATCCTAAAATCTACACCTCCTTTTTCCCCCCTTCTCACAGCAGCCTTGCTCCAGCTGCCTGAAGGCAAACTTGATAGAGCCTTCACTCCAAGTTTGTAGAAAATAATATAGAAAATGTTTTCATAACCTCAGGGAAATGAATGGTTTCACACAAGCTACAAAAAGCCCTGAGCAGAGAGGAAATGATTAATAAATTAGAATAAATTAGGCAAAATTAAAATTAAGAACTTGTTCATCAATAGGCACCATTAAGAAAATTAAAAGGCGAAACAGTGGAGAAAGATATATGATTAATGTATCACCAACAAAGGACTTGTATTGAGACTGCACAGGGGAAAAAAAAATCCTATAATTCAATGAGGACAAGGAGATAATCCAATAAAAAAATGGGCCATTGCTTTGAAAAATCACTATAATATAGGGGAATAAATATATAAATAGATGCAACCTCATTTATAGTCAAAAAAAGTTATAAACACTTCAATGTGATACCATTGTATGTACAAAAGACTACTTAGTATTTAAATACAGCACAATATTTAATGTTGGAGAGAGCATGGAACAATATGAAAATTTCATACATTGACAGTGGGAGTATAAATTAAAACATCAACTTTAAAGAAATAACTTGGCAGTATCTATGATAAATAAAGATATTTATAAACTGTGACTTATAATATTATTAAGTATATAACCTATTAAACTGTATCCATATGTGCACTAAAATATGTGTACTTGATTATAGGTACATTATTCTCAAGAGAAAATGGCAACAGCCACCTAAATGCCTCTCAATGTTACAAAGTTTAAGCAAAATATTATATATTCATACAGTAAAGGTAAAGAAAATTAATGACAATTTATATGACAAAAAGATGAATACTAAAGCATGATGCTCAAAAAAGAAACCAAATGCAGGGCCTCCCTGGTGGCGCAGGTGGTTGAGTGCAGCGCTGTGAAGCTGTCCAGAGCCTCTGCAGTGCCGGTTCGATCCCCGCCGGCCTCAGAGCACCCCACGTGGCGAGCAGACCTGTCCTTTCTCACCCACTGCTCCCCTCAGCAGTGTATTTCAGTCAGTCTGCCTGTTCTGTTCCCCACTCTGTCTCTGGTGAATCCTCTCACCCTCCTGCACATTTGGCCTGTACCCCAACTCTTGTATACATAATATTAAAAAAAAAAGAAACCAAATGCAAAAGAAAACATGTTTGTCATTTATTTGACAAAAATTTCAAAAACATACACATCTGGGCTATATTAATTAGGGACTATTAAAATATAAAGAAAAGTACTAACACTAGAATAGTGGGGATCTCTTGGGAAGGAAGCGCTGTGTGTGCAGCTTCTGGGTTGCTGACAGCCATCTGATTCTTGACTTGGTGGTAGGTCATAGCTGTACCTGCCACAGTGAATTCTTACATTGCATTATGATTTTTTTAAAGATTTATTTATTTATGCATACAAGAGCTGGGCACAGGCAAGAGATGTAGGGGGTGAGAGGATTCACCAGAGACAGAGTGGGGAACAGAACAGGTAGATTGAGTGAAATACACTGCTGAGGGGAGCAGCGGGTGAGACAGGAGAGGTCTGCTGTGTGATGTGGGTTACTCCCTGGCTGGCTGGGGATCGAACCCATGCCACGGAGGCTTCGGATTGCTTCATAGTGCGGTGCTTAAGCCCTTGAGCCCTTTGAGGAAGGCCCTGCATATCATGTTTTAAGAAATTTTCTATATAAGTTTTATTTCACAATATAAAGATAAAATAATGGGTGTCATGCCTGGCTCAATAAATGTTAATTTTAATAATAAATATACAATGACACTAATTTTATTTTAACATATTTTGCACTTTGTGAAGTGTTTTTCATTGAAAACTACTTTGCTTTAACCCAATCACTGTTATTATTCTTATTTCACAGGTAGAAAAACTCAGACCTAAGCTTAAGCCCTCAAAAAATCAATCAAAGGACCTCCTTGGTGGGTGAAGTCTCAGTACTATCACTACTAAGGCCTGAGTTTGATCCCCTGCAAGGGAGCAACCCACATGTAGTGCAGCAGACCTCTTCTGTCTCACCAGCCACTCCCCTCAGCGGTGTATTTCAGTAAATCCACCTGTTCTGTTCCCCACTCTGTCTCTGGTGAATCCTCTTGGCCCTCAGCACCTCTGGCATACACCCCAGTTATTGTATGCATAAATAAATAAAAATAAATCTTTAAAAAATCAATCAGAAAGGAGCATAGGTATAACCACAGATCTCATCTTCTGGTTTCAAATCTCAAACCTGCTTCCCAGAATCCCATATGTCTTATTGGGTAATGGGAGGAGAGTTAGTCAAGAGACCGCTGATCCAAAACCCCACCCATGACTAGTATTGTGTACCAGTGACCTGAGTCAAATTTCTTGATTTGTGGTGTCTTAGTTCCCATTTGTCAGAAACATGAAGACTTCCTCCTCTGCAAAGAACTTCATGAGATGAAGCAAATATGCATTGAAACGTCTAATATGCTAAACATACTTAATGAATGTTGTTTTATGTACTTCTGCCTGTATATAGAACCTGAGTTAATTTTAACTGTCAGTGCTCAATCAGCATTTATGAGATCAGTCTCTCCTCCTCTCAATGTTCCCACCTCTCCACCATCAAAATAAACAAAAACTAAAGATATTAACCCAGTTGGAAGATTTGGATATTAAAGATAATTGATTTTTTTTATTATTTTTTAATTTTATTTTTATATTCCCCATACAATTGCAACCCCCTTATTTTGCCCCTAATCCCTCCTTTCCCCACCCTCATAGTATGTCTCTGGTTCATAGTTGTTTGTTGATTTTGATTTTTTTTCTTGTAGTTATACATTTTCCTGGTCCCTTATTTAGGATTTCTAGATTCCTGCTATGAGTGAGATCATCCGGTATTTTTCTTTTTCTTTCTGGTTTATTTCTCTGAGCATGATCCCTTCCAGCTCCATCCATGTTGCTGCAATTTGCATGTGTTTATCTTTTTTGATTGCTGAGTAATATTCCATTGTGTATATGCACCACATCTTCTTGATAAGACCTGAAACCATAAAATATATAGAAGGAAATACAGGCGAAATACTACATGACATGCACCTCAAAGACATCTTTACAGACACATCACCCAAAGCAGTGATAGTGAAGGCAAAGATAAACAGCTGGGACTACATCAAATTAAAGAGCTTCTGCACAGCAAAAGAGACAATAACCAAAACAAAAAGAAACACCACTGACTGGGAGAAAATTTTTGCACACAACACTAATGATAAAGGACTGATAACAAAAATCTACAAAGAGCTGATGAGACTCAACAAAAACAAAGAAAATAATCCAGATATTAAAGATAATTGTATCCAATCTACCTATTCCCAAAACACCAAATGTAACTCAAGCAGCAGAGAGCAAAAATCTTTTTTTCATTGAAAGTTGATACAAAGCATTTTCTCCCTGCATCAAACTGAGAGAGGCTAAGTACCCAGTCTGGGAAACTAAGCTTACTCTCAGCCTGGTTAAATGGAAAACAATCTCCAGGACTATCTCATATGTCTTCTGACAGAGGGGAATCAATTGGGAAGATTACGTCTGTTATCAAGGAAAGCAATGAACTTTCCATTTACATTGGACTTTTATAATCTGATGAAAGAAAAGGTACATTTATCTAGTCTTTTAATAGGGAAAAGGAAACCTACAAATCTGTCCATTATACCTGCTGAGAATCTAAAGTGAGGTCAAGACAAAAGCAGATTACTTTTGATAGTGTTAATAAGAGTTTATTGCAAGGCTGCAAGCCAGATCTCCCTCTGTGGATTTTTGAATGGTTTTGAGAACTGGGCTATTCTTAGAGTAATGAAAAAGAGCCTTATCTCACACCATAGGAAATTCAAAGATCCCTATGGCTTCAAAAGTCTTATTGATGCACTTTAGAAGAACTAAAAGCCGGGTGGTTGCTCATCACAAATACCTGTCCAATAAGGGGAATATAGAAAGACATTTAAAAGGTACAGATATGTAGCTCCCAATATGCCATATCAACAACAGCACCTAAAAATACCCTTCTATGACTGTGGTTATTTCCATGACTAAATCACCTTTTGAAGCAGTCTTAGCAGTATTAGTATTAGTGAGTTAGTGTTATTGGGTGAAAGGATAAGACGCTGATTCTAATTTATTAAAGTAATAAAGAATATAATGGAAGTAATAAAGAATATATTTTGAAAATACTGGGGGCTCAATGAATGAATGGGTGGCTGATTTCTGGAAGATAAGAGCCAGGAGATTGACAGCAAGCAGTAAGCAAGAGGCACAACAATAGTCTTCTGTTGGAAAACCTAGTCAAGATATTTCCTTTATTGCATATGTCCCAAAAATCACTATGTTCTTGGGTCAATGCCTCTAAGTTTAAAATTCTAGAAAATACCACCCGTTGTCACCTTTGAGTTAAAGGTCATCTCCCTTTCCCCCAAATTAAACTCATATAAGAGAAATTAGAGATGGATTATGACCTTACCCCACTTCAACAGTATGTGCTGGGTACCTAAATTTCCTCTCCCACCAAGACCATATATGGGCTTTTAGAGATAGGGATTAATGTTCTATTAATCAGGTCTTTAAAATGTTGAATAGCAAGCAATCCATACTCCAATGAGTTGCAGCAACAAGAATTTCCTTTTCTAGCTCACATGTCTGTGAATGACTAGGGAGGCTTAACTTTAGGTGATAGACTAGCTGGGATTGCCTCCAAAACACAGATAAGGTATATATTTTATCTACACATCTTCACATCCTTCTTGGACCAGTGGCTACACCAAACAAGTTCTTTTCATGGAAAATCAAAAGAGCACAAACAGGTAAGCCACTGCTCATCTCATATATGCACATAATTCTTTGAACAAAGTCCAATACATCTTCAAATCTAATTTCAGTGGGACAGTTAAGCATAATACACCCCAATAGGGAGGATGAAGTAAGTAAATAATATTGGTAACAATAAGACAAATATTGCACAGATGCTAAGCAAGCATCATCTATACATGCCTCTTAACCATCTCACTAAGAACTCCCCAAAATTTCCATTTTCTGTGGACTGCAAAGATCCATATAAAAATTCATGAAACAAATTTTGGTCATTGTTGCTGAAGGATAAACACTGATTGTCTCTACGTGTATTCTCAGATCTCACTCCGCTATTCTGAGCTAATTGTAAACATGCTTTAATTTCACTCTTAGATAATGAATGCTTAGAACCAAAACATGTGTCTTAATGACAATCCTTGCAGATGCTTGGCTTGTTGCTGTTTTCCTGGAATTGCTGGTGAATGAAGCAGTGGATTTTATCGAACTTTTGCTAGTCATTGCTCTGACAGCACTCACCAACATAAGACGAATGTAGGTATAGGTAGCCAGGGCAGAGTCAGTGTTTGGGATCAAAGTTTTGTTTAGATTTAAAACCCTGTTTTTACACACCGTAGTATGAAGGAAAGACTGAAATCATTATCTCCTTCAATTTCAATGTCTGAATCCTTTATCCCCTCCACTTCCTGAGTATATAGTATATTCACTGCCATTCAAGGTCTAAGGCACTACATAAATAAAGAGAATGCCAAAATCCATGTTTAAGGACTTGCTGCAGGCTTCGTCTCCTTTAAACAAGTCTCCTCATCAACACTGTTGTCACCAAATGGTTTGCTCTTTCTCAAAGGCATGGCAAGTTTTCAGTTAAAATTTACTCTTAATAATATTCTGTTCCAGGTACTACACTAAATATTTTAACACAATTACATAGTTTTCAAAATTTCTACATTAGACAAAAACCTTTACTATTTGTTACCGCTTGGTTTGGAACTAAGTCTGGCCTTCTCTTATTTTACACTATTTGCCTGAAATATTATAATAATTTGATAAAGGTTTGATAGGACTATCAATCATCCATTCATTTGCTTAGCTTCTTAGCGCATAACCCACTTTTCGCAAACCAAGAAGGTCTCCTACAGCTGGATCTGAGACACAATTTTGGTCAGTGGAATATAGGAAGAATTTTTTGCAGAGGTCCATCTCATCAAGAAGGTCCATCGTTACTTCCACCTTGATGTAGAAAAACAGTGTCTTTTATGAATGCCAGTGTATTTTTCCTTCACGTCAGTGTTTTCATTCATTCTACCTTATCAGCACCTATCTAGAGAATGGACAGGTATTTTTATTATGGGTTTGATGTCTTAAGACAATTTTGTTTATTTTTTATTATAAATTTGACTGCTTAGAATTTTAGTTTGTAATTTGGGGCACTTATATTTCACTTTCTTTATGTGAAAACCCAAGAATTATAGCTTTAATGTCATACTAAGTAATATTAAAATAAATGGCAAGTTGCAAGTGGGGGAATTAAAACACCTAATAATTGGATTGGAGAAATATAAAAACACTGGGTTCAGTGAACCAGTGCCAGTCTAATTTAAATGTCTAATTAAAAGTTATTTGGAGGCACAGAGTACACAAACTGCTTTGCAGTCTTCTATGGTTGGGAAGGAAGCTTGGTAACTAGAAGAAAAATCAGCCTTGCATAAAGAAATAGGAATGGACTGTAATCTTTAAGCAGAGTGCTCCTTTTTAATCAAGGCATGTCCAACTCTACATCCCATTACCAGTTCATTAAAATGCACTGTCCCTGGTGCTGAAACTGCTGTTAGTTGTTTAACAGCAGAGTAACCATGCCTCAAGCCAGGAAAGGAGGTAGCAACACCACTAAGGAGCCACTGGCTTTTGTTAGCTGAAGCACTATTTCTCCAATGTTGCCTGGGAGCTATGGAAGAAGAAAAAGAAGGTTTGCGATTAGGCCAGTCAAGATTATAACTGACTTGACAAGAACAAGCTTGCCAGTCTGCAAGTTGATTCATATGGAAGGCTATTCATAGTAGAGGGCTATTTAGCACGTTGTCAAATATGACATTCTAAAAATGCAGCATGATCATTGATACAAATAGCTAATGAACAGTGACATATTTAGATTGCCTTAACTAGGTGTGTTCAGTTAGGCAAAATAAACTCCATCACTATATGGGAGTAGGGGGTTGGGAAGGGATATCCAAAATAAATTTCTAAAATTGAATTTATTTTAGAGGCTCTGAATTCTAGCACTATCAATTTGTTATTGGCACCTTTGTCTCTCAATTTTCTCAGCTGTGATATGGGGTAATAATCATACCCAAGGGCCTCCCCGGTGGCACAGTGGTTGAGCGCTGGGTTGCGAAGCTGCCCGCGGCCTCTGCGGTGCTGGTTCGATCCCCGGCTGCTCCCCGGCCACCAGAGGAGGGTTCCACATGGCGCGCAGACCTCTCCTGCCGCCCGCTGCTCCCCTCAGCAGTGTACTTTGGTCCTTCTGCCTGCTCTGCTCCCCGCTCTGGCTGTGGTGAATTCTCTCACCCTCCTGCGCTTCTGACTGTACCCAGTGCATGTATAAACAAACAAACAAACAAACAAATAAATAAATAAAACATGCCTCTATTAAAAAAAAATAATCATACCCAATATGTGGTCTGGTGAGAATTACATTGAGGTTAAATAGATTAAGATATATAAAGTAATGAGAATAGAAAACAGGTGCCTCCCTGATGGTGCAAGGGGTTAAGATGCAACCTATGAAGCTATCAACAAACTCTGCAACACGAGTTCAATCCCCAGCTGGCCAGGTAGCAACACACATGGTGCAGTAGACCTCTCCTGACTCACCAGCTGCTCCCCTCAGCAGTGTACTTTCATCAATCTGCCTGTTCTGTTCCCCACTCTGTGGTGAATCCTCTTACCTCCCACACCTCTGGCCTATACCCCAGCTCTGGTATGCATAAATAAATAAATCTTTAAAAAAATAGAATAGAAAACAGGAAAGGAATAATATAATAATATCAATAAATACTAGCTATTATCATTATTTATGTATTATTATTGAGAGATAGTTTTCTTACCTAACGAAGAGTGAGGTATAATCACTTTATAGGTATCACTAACCTAAACCTAAATACTAAGCTGCATCCCATTACTGTGTTAAATTGTACTTTTTTTCCTGCAAAATAGAATTTGTTTTATCTAAAAATGTTTGCTATTATCAAGAGATCAAAAATGGGCTGCATTCTTTCAAATACCTCTCACTTTTTTTCTTCGCCTTCCATTTTATTCATGTCATCAGTGTGATACATTCATTCATACACTTTAAAATGTTCATTTAAAATATCAAACTCTTTTTTTGTTTTTTTATCTGATAAGGTTTTAATATTCAACATTTATAAAGAACTCATACAACTCAATAACAAAACATTTCAAATGAAAATTTGGTGAAGGAACTAAGTAGACATTTTTCTGAAGATGCATCCAAATGGACAATAGGTACATGAAAATAAGCTCAATATCATTAATCATCAGTGGAATGCAAACTCTTTATCCCAAGTATCATGCAAGAATAAACGATGTCAACAATTTTTAAAAGATGTCGATCAGAAGTTTAAAGATCCTCTATAAGAAATTTACAGTCACCATAAATACAACAGTCTATAGTATAATTGCATATTAACAGACACACATATATTAAACAGATTTTGTTATTATCTCCACATTATAGATGGAAACTGAGGCTTAGAGATACTTCTGCCTCAAGTATTGGCTTTAAGCTAACATGGAGTAAAATAGACAGGCAGAGAGATACTCTGCCTTAAGTATTCAAAGTAAATATTGTAATGTCTAACCTGTACTCACACCCCACAGCAGAGCAGCCCAAATTTAAGAAGATGCAGACCTTCTATTCTCACCTCCACTTTCTCAGAACTCTATGAAGGAAACAGTTCAGGGAAATGGTGTGACATTAGGAATAAGACTTCCCAGTGAAGTACAAAGTCCCAGCTCCTCCTCCCTCCTTCCCTCCTCTTGAGACACTCTGTCAATAGAGTGTGAACTAAGAAAAATCTCTGCCGTCAAAATGGGGTGAGCACAGCAGATAAATTACTCCTTATCTTTAGTTCCGCTTCCCTTCCTAATGAATAAATGAGTAAATCAATAGATCCCTAGGTCATATGTGCCTCTTTTACCCTAAACAAGTGTTATTTTTGTTTTTGTTGGTTTTTTTTGTTTGTTTCTTTTTTAATCTAAGCAACCTAAACAACCAGAGGCCATTTTCACAGTTTACCATATAACAAAACACAGCAGTGGTAATTAAAACGATCTGGGACTACGGAAAGATGGAAGGGAAATCTGTCACCACTGAGACTATCAAACAAGAAAAAAAAGCATTCTAGGGGATGAAGCAGAAACATTGACAATTTGTTTGATCTAACCTCAGACTGACATGCAATGAAAGGGCGAGGGAGAAATTGTTGCCGGGGGAAATGTCGACTTAACTGAGAAACCAATTTAAAGAAAAAAAAAAGAAAGAAAGAAACTTTGAAAAGTTCCCATAGTTTTCATCTTTTGCCAAAGCTAGAAAAGAATTGAATTTCCTTTGTACAAGTAGGAGTTAGCTGCTTAATAGTCATTTACATAGACTGGCAATCTATATACTCCATGTTAGTTTAAAGTCAATGGTTAAAAAAAAGAGTCAGCCCTTATCCTGACTTTAAAGTAAAGTTTATTTTAGCTTGGTTTTAGAATATAAGTCATTTAGGTTCATAATCAGTCTCTCCTTCCTTGTCCTAACTCATTTTACCAAGTCTGTTCCACTGAATCCCTGAAGACTTTCTACTGGGGAGAAGCTACTCACTAACTTCCTGTCTCCAACCTGAACATTCTAAAAGGAAACAAGAAAAGCTTGCAAGACATCTGAACACTGCCACTCATGTTCTTGATCTGTTTGATGGAAAAGGTTTTCCCATTCAGGTATAAAACTGAATTCCAGTTGAGAATTTTTGGTGCCCTGAATCTTACATAGTTGCAGTAGATGGGAAGAAATTGTCTAAAGAGTTGTGAATCCTCACACAATGGAAAAAATAATCATCGGATTTGGAATAATTCTCTTACCTTCATTTCTTTGTTATGCTTACTAGGTAAGGACATAAATTAGATAATATATCAATAGCTGTAATATCTAAACACTGTGGGCAAGGCTCTATTTTTATGGTAAATATCATCATTATTCTAATCTTCAAAAAAAATCCTGTTGAGTAAGGACATTTAGTATCCCTATTACACAAATAAGGAAACATCTACTCTAGTTTGAAATGGTGGGTAATAGTTAATGCTCAAAAAGAAAACTAAAATTAAGGATTTCCTTATTTTTATCTTTCTGAAAGTTGAATCCTTTGAATCACCGTAACATAAATATATAAAAAATGGCATGGAATGTAAACTATTTATATATCAAATGGGGTTTTCCAATATTTAGAAATCCTTTGAGTTCTAGTCAGATGAAAGTGAATTATCTTTGTCAATTTTCACTTTGAATTGTCTTTGAAGAACAAAAATTCTATAACATTCTCATTAGTTTCATTAGATGCAGAAGTTGAGAAAAGAAAATATTAAATATTAAGAAAGATTATATATCCAGAAAATGATAATCCATGGGGGGTGGGTAATGGGAAATGGAATTATACCTACTCCTATCCCCATAAATTTTCTAACATTTTTATTTTAAAAGTCTAATAAAAAGGCAAGAAGATACTAACTTTTCCAAGTAATCATACCTACTTCTGAATGAGGGGTGTGTCTCTAAACACTAGAATCTAGAATAAGTGTCCATTAAAATATATCTCTTAAATATCTGTTTAGTATCCTTAATGTTCACTGGTGATTTATAAATGTTGTAATATTACCCTTGGAACTGCCCAAAATCCAGCCATGTAGTCCAGAGTCAAGGAGTAATGTATCCAGAGAATATCATAAAATTCTGGGCAGGGCCTCCCTAGTGGTGCAAGGAGTTAAGCGTGGCTCTGCAAGGCAGTCTGCAGCCTCTGCAGCATTTGATCCTCAGCTGGCCAGGGCCAGGGACATACCCACATGGCACAGCAGACCTCTCCTGACTTGCCAACTGCTCCCCTCAGCAGTGTATTTCAGTCAATCTCCCTGTTCTGTTCCCCACTCTGTCTCTGGTGAATCCTCTCACCCTACCACACCTCTGGCCTGTGCCCCAGTTCTTGTATGCATAGATAAATAAATCTTTAAAAAAAAATTCTGGGCAAGACAACTTATATGTACATTTTAGAAACAGTGACAGTAGCCTAAGAAAGTGAAAGCAATACAAGGAGAAAGAGACAAGCCATCATAAAGAGAAAAGGTAGCATGAGACTAGGCATAAAATGAGGTAGAGGAAGTGGCATAAAAGCAGATCAGTAGCAAATTTCTTAATTATGAGAGTCTAATCACTGAATCTGATGTATACTTAGTTGGGTTTGGAACTTCTTGAACATATTACAGTCATCAGCCAGAAAAGTACAGTATATCTAACATCTTTACCATTGCCCTCATTGTCCTGACCTCTCCATTAATTGCTATTTTCTATATTCATAGAAAAAGCCTAAAGAACAATATTTGTAATTAGTAACAGTGACATAATAAAATTGATAGTTGAAGAAGCAGTCACACCAGAAATAGTAGTGATAATCACATGTAATGAGAGTTTACCTTGTTTTCACTGAGCAGCCTGCTTATCCCACAAAAACCCACTTAATCCTTAAAATCATTCTTCAGTCATTTTGCAGAAGAAAATTAATCCTAAAGATCGATTTTCCCAAGATGTATAATTAGAAAAAACTGGAGCCATGATTGAAATCAGTTTATCTGAAGATGGAGGTTGAGTTTACCTCTCTAAATCTGAATATGAGTACTTCTATTTGCAAAAAAATGAATTAGACATACTATTCCTTATTTCTTTTGTTAGATACAACTAAAATACCTAGAGGTTATATATAATGCACATATAAAATGACTCAACATTGGGCCTCCCTGGTGGCGCAGCGGTTGAGCGCTGGGTTGCAAAGCTGCCCACAGCCTCTGCAGTGCCGGTTCGATCCCTGGCCCTCTCCCTGGGCACCGGAGGAGGGTCCTGCATGGTGATGGCGTGCAGACCTCTCCTGCCGCCCGCTGCTCCCCTCAGCAGTGTACTTCGGTCCTTCTGCCTGCTCTGCTCCCCGCTCTGGCTCTGGTGAATTCTCTCACCCTCCCGTGCTTCTGACTGTACCCAGTGCTTGTATAAATAAAGAAATAAATCTTAAAAAAAATTAAAATAAAAAAATAAAATGACTCAACATTGGAGAAAATACAGCAGATGAAGTAGGGATCTTGGAACCCAAATAACAACATGGTAGTGAGTTACTTTGATTTTATTTTTGATTCATATATCCCAGACTTGATAATGAAAAAGGTGGTCACCTGGTATTGTCAATGTACACAGACCAAAAAAGCCATCCGAGGAACCTGTTCTTTCTAGCCAAAGAACTAGGGAAGAGGAAGCCTGCTAACATAGATATCTTTTAGAAAGTTACTGCATTTCTGAAGTCAAATAACCCGGGGGGGGGGTGTGGGGGAAACCCTGTAAATCCATTCATGGCAGTAAGTACATTAAATATAAGTGGTCCAAATGCATGAATTAAAAAAAAAAAACCAGACATTGGAAGAGTGCATTAATAATATCTCACAACTACATGCTGTCTACCAAAAATTCATCAAGGAATTAAAATACGTAAACAATAGAGTCAAACAAGAGAATTTAACAAAATTTATAGAATAACTCACCCAAACAGCAGAATCACATTCTTTTCTAATACTTGTGGAACTTAGACCATATTCTGCACCATAAAACAAGCCGAACAAACTGTGTTCTCCTTCCTCAATGGAAAAAGAAATCAATTGAAAAGTCATAAAAAAAGACCATGTCTGAATATTTGAAAACTAAAAACACACTTCTAAAAAGTCTATGATATAAAGGCAAAGTCTACAAGGAAATTTAAAACCTCATTTACTAAAAACATACAAAACACTGATGAAATAAATCAAAGAAGATATTAAAGCTAGAGATATGTATCATACTGATGAATTAGAAGTTTCAATATAGCAAAAATGCAGCTCTCTCTTGGGGCTTCCCTGGTGGCACAGGATCATCCTAGAGCTATCAAGCTCTCTCCAGCCACTGGAGCACGAGTTCAATCCCTGACCAGGATGCTGACCCACATGGCTCAGCAGACCTCTCCTGTCTCACCCGCTGCTCCCCTCAGTAGTGTATTTCAGTAGATCTGCCTGTTCTGCTCCCCAATCTGTCTCTGGTGAATCCATAATATTTTTGGATGAAAAAGAATAATATGTTGTGAAGAATAAGTTTTTGAGATTTGAATACTTATAACAAGACTGGGATAGGCATATTAATTCATAAAACAGAACAGAGCAGCTGTTCTAGAAATAGAACCACATAGATATGTCAACTGATTTTTTGACAAAGTTGCAAAGCAGTTCAGTGGAGGAAAATTAGTCTAGAGTTGAAATGGACAACAAAAGGCAAAAAAATAAGTGAATAACCATGACATAAATCTCATGATTTAACAAAAATTATCTCAAAAGTGTCATGGACTTAAATATGAGATATATTTTAATAAAACATTTTTAGAATGAAAATCCCAGATAACAAAATCTTTCAATCCAGGACTGAATAATTGTTTAGTTGTCCTGTTATAAGATTGCTAAAAAAAAAAAAAAAAACCCAAACCAAAAAAAGCTATGGACTTGAAGAAGATAATTCATGTAATTTTAAGTCATGACAATGGGCTTTTATCTAGAATATAAAAAGAATTAATAAAACTCAATAAATATCCAATTACAACGTGGACAGAAAATATGAGATGCTTCATTGAAGAAGATATGCAGATATCAAATAAGGACATATAAAGATGCTCAATATCATTAGCCACTAGAAAAATGCAAATTAAAACTACAATGAGATATCACTACATGCCTGTCAGAAAGACTAAAAAAAAGTGACAACACGTGTTGGTGAGAATATGAATATTTTGAATAACTCATACATAGCTGGTGGGAACATAAAATGGCACAGCCACACTAAAAGCCATTGTTAATTTTTAAAAAAACTAAACATGCAACTATACAACCAAGCAATTAAACTCCTGTATATTATTAATGTTTATAATAGCTTTATTCATAGTAACCAAGGAGTGGAAATAATTCAGATGTCTTTCAAAGGGAAAATGGTTAAACAAACCTTAGCACATCTATACAATTATTACTATTCCCTGACAAAAGAGAACAAGTTATTGATACACTAAACTAAATTCCAGATATTTATGCTGATTCCCAAAAGTTTATACTATATGGATCTATTTACATGGCATTCATAAAATGAGAAAATTATAAATATGGGGAACAGAATAATCATTGTCAGGAGAGGTAAAGGGAAGTAGGTGGAACTATAAAGAGGGAAAACATAGATTTTCTGGCAATGGAAGCATGTTGTATTTGACTGCCTCAATATCAATATCCTGGTGGTTATATTGTACTATAGTTTTTTGTAAGACACTGACATTGGGGGAAACTGGATTGCTGGAAAAACACTGGAAATTGGATCACTATGCATTATGTCTTTCAAGTACCCATGTACCTACACTTATTTAAAATAAAATCTTTAATTAAAAAATGTCAACATAGGTTAGTCATAGTTCTGCAGCTAGTCTTCAAAATATACATGTTCAGTCCTACCATAAGCTGTTGGGGGAAGCTGATTCACTTGGCACATGAAGCAAATAATCTGCCATCTGTACAGACACTATCTTCCAAGCTGTGCATACTCAGGTCTTCCTTCTAGACCTAGAAGCTTCTGACTCACCACTTTATTTTAATCTTCCACTCATCCTAAACATATATAGAAATGCTAAGTCATGTTTGCATACATACAAATGCTAAGTCATTGCAATTTTTGTTTTCCACTCACTCAAAGTTTTAAATCAGAATTACAACACTGCCAAATACTGAGTAAATACAGCAGCACATATGTCACAACAGATGGCTCACAAGTCATGGTTTTTACCCCCAAAGTTCTTTTGCCTAGTAAACCTATCAGTTAGCATTACAAGTAAGAATTGCAATATAGAGAAAAAAAAGACAACAGGCTTGGTTGGAGGATGGAGTGAATAGCATTCCAGAAAATTTCCAAAGTAAGAAATAGCATTCCAGAAAGTGAGGAATAGCATTACAGAAAGTGAAGATCAGCATTCCAAAAAGTTGCAGCTGATGATCATTTTTATAGCTCCTATTATCTAGATTAAGAATCTTTTGCTTTTGTTTTTGTTTTTTGGGAAAAGGGTAGTTGTTAGCGTGTGTTTGTGTGTATGTAAGAGAGAGAACGATAAGTGAAAAAGACCTCAAATACTATTGAGAATTGAAGGGATGTTTGGAACCCTGACTACCCCAGAATACAATCATATATATTTCTCAATTGATATAAAAAATGAAACCATTTCATTTGACCTGTTTCAGAGAATACTCAAACATTCACGATATGCTAATGTCCAGATGTTCAAGTAAGAAAATAGCAAAAGCATTTCTCAAATCGCAGAGCCTGTGATTGCCACAATTAATGTCAGCATCTTTACAGGCAATTGTTAATTATAATAAGCATCCCCAACTTTATTATGTTTTCTTCTCATATTCAAATTGCTAATATTTCTTACCTATTTAGAGCCATTGAATATACAGCCAACTTGACAAATAATATCTTCTCAGTACATCAGGTATTTAGCTATTTGTTGCCATTGCCACAATCATGTTTTATAACCAACCATCTCAAAACTGAGTGACTTACAACAGCTAACATTTATTCTCATGCTTACAGTTCTGCATGCATGCTTCTGATATTGACTGAGCTCAGCCAGGCAATTTTGCTTCAGACTGTACATCAGCTGGATTTGGTTTATCTTGGGTTTGGGTCTAATTCACATCTCTTTTATATCCTTGGACCAAGGGATACTTAGAGAAAATTCTAATAGGAAATATTAAAAAGTAAACCAAACCACCCACACCCAGTTAAAGTCTCTACTTTCATCATCTACTTATATTCCATTGGCCAAAGCAAGTCATCTGACTGACACCAGCATCAATGAGGTGACTTCAAATGTCCATAGGAGGTGAGGGGACATGAGGGAGCATTTGCTGAACAATAACCCAATATTTCACACAGTCAGATCTCTGGTATGTACTCGAGATGCCAGTAAGACTCCCAACTCATGAAAGTCAAAAATATCTCCAATTACCCTCCAAAGACTGGTAAAAAAGTAGTGTTTAGAGCCACAACTTAGAGAAACAGTCAAATTTTCATGGTATGATATCCATTGTTAATTGACAATAGAAATAACAGCAACATAATAATGTCTTTATCAATATAAATAAATTTTCACTCAAATAAACTTAATTGGATTCCTATATATAGTAAGAATTGACTAATAACCCTCAAATTCTTATAACTACTCTGCCAGGTGGATACTCCTATTTCATGCAACTTATGATGAAATTGAGCTACAGTTAAGTGAATTGTTCAAAGATGCAAAAATAAAAACACAAAACTGAGATTTTTTTTAAGTTAGCTACATCTTTACTGCCAGTGTCATTACATCCTACTTCGAAAATAGTAGGTAAAAATCTTATTGTATTAGAGACTTTTATTTGTATACAGCCTTGAAACCATCACCACAAACTAGTCATAAATATTCCATCACCTCCAAGAATTTCCTGCTGACTTATTTGTGTGTGTGTGTGTGTGTAGAACGGGCCAGGGGGTGTAATAAGACCACTTAACAGTGTCTCTCCTTCTATTCCCTCTCCCTGCAACAACAAAATAATCTTAAAGGCATTTTCCTTAAGCATTCTTCTCTCAAAAAGAATGTCTATTGTGTTTTTTAGGGTAACATAGCTATTGCCTCTAAACCTACAAAGAACTCTCATATTCCACATGGACACCAAACGTTACCATCTGAATAAATATTCTCTTACCCTTATAAATGCTAACATTTTCATATACATATAAAATAATGTGATTCATAAAAAAAATTATTAGAAAATATTACTAAACTCACAGGAACTTATGGTAACTTTTAGTCATTGATTAGTTTGTCAATCATTTCAAAAACATCAACTGTTAGCAGATCAACCATAAACCATTGTTGAAAACAGCTTTCTCATACTTGAAAAGACTAACAATTTATCGTCTATCCAATATCCATTTTTCAAATGAAACCTGAAAACTAAAAACAGAAAAGGACAAAGGCAATCAGCCTTGTAGATTCTTTTCATGCTTGTCAAATATTTTCATCTTAGAAATTGCCACAGGGATGGAGAAAACACAAGGACTGCTCATTTATCCAAATTACATGTTAAATGAAAAGAGTTATGAAGAAAGTTACATTTAGTGTGTCATCCAAAAATAAGAATAAGTTTGCATTATAGTTTGGTTGTGAGGCCTAAGTTTTTACCAGAAAGAAGCTCGTTGTCTGGTAGGATAGGAATACCTGAAGGAAAGAAACTAAGATCACATAAAAAGAGGTTCAGACTCTGGTAAAACTCTAAGAAAACCTCAGTCACCCAAAGGGGGACTTCCCATGCTATAAGGATGGCCATTGAGGAGTCCAACATGGAGCCGAAGAAACAGGCTCTGTTATACCCATGGTGTTCAGGCATTTACTGGGAGCAGTCCAAGAAAGTGTGGTTCAGCTTGGGTACCTCAGCAGATCTTGAAGGTGCCCCAGCTGGACACTGTCACTTACCTGCATTCCTTCCAGCAGGTTCTTTCTTGTAGAAGAAATTGTGTAGTTCATATCCATGATTGTCCAGGAGAAGACATTTCATTCTGCAGCTTTGGCTGTGCTTTAATTCCTGGGTAAGGAATAGCTTTACTGATAAAACTATAGAATCTGTCAAATACTCAAGCAAAGTAACCAACAAGATGCCTATAACTCAAAGACCCAGAGAATTAGTGTAAATTCTAGGATCACTGTAGATAATATAATTAATTATCTATTGATCAGTTAGGGAGCAACTGAGCATAGACCAACACACCACCCATATATACATCAATACCAGTGGCAAGTCAGAACGTTCAGTTTCCACATATGAGCACTTAGCAAATAGGAACCTATCTTCTCAACTATCTCTAGGTTTCCTGAGCCTCTGCATTAAGACAGAGCTTCAATTATTGTTCCTGACTTTTGTTTTCTTATTCACGTCATAACCATGCTTCAGTGTTTGCTAAAGCAAAACCAGAGACTCGTCTTGTGATGAGTCAGATTTGATGATATTAACTCTTTTGTTTTAAAGTTGATTTTAACTCTTTTGTTTCTCTACAAGTGGAAAGGTGATGATCTCCACTTCGCTTAAGGAGATTGATTCTGGAAAGCACTAAGGTAGTGTATGTGATCTTGAGGCCATTGAACTATTGTCACATAGATCCAGTCACAAGGTTTGGATCCCAGCCATCTGATCATGCCAAGGGAGGACAATCACGTAGCCCACCACCCAACTGTTAAAGACCTGCTCCCAAAATCTGATAATTGTTCCTTTCAGATCCTTGTCTGCAGGGATCAGCAGAGAGTGATGAGCAACATGGAGCCACACATCTGCTAACTGCTTATATCTCCATGAGTTTCTCTCCCAATAAATACTTTGCCAGATTGTCTGCTATATGTGCTCCCCTGTCTTATGGCCTTATTTGTTAGACAGATTCCCACTTGTTATAAATGAAACATGAAATTATACATAAGAATTTGATAGAAGTGTAAAGCAAGAGGGAACATGGCTAGTGGTTAGATGTGAGCAGGAGTAGAAAGTATATATGTACTTATGTATATGCTATTTGAACAATGTAAATGTGTTACATAATTTTTAAAAAATACAATTAAAAGGTGAATGGTTTAAATCAATAGTTGCTGGGTAATAAATACAGAACTGAATAAATTAATGCCACAGTTTCCCACTCTTCTCCAAATGTCCTTATAGGGAAAACAATCACAAAAATGAAAAGACACTATGCACAACAGAGAAGCCATCTCAGAATTAAAATAACATCATGATGGTCAAGGATGATTCATAAATAACATAAACAACATATTCTTAAATAATATATTATAATTTAATTTTCATCAAATCTAATGATCAACCAAGCAATGCATTCCAAAAGCTCTGAAATAAGTACAAAAAGACTTTATTATTACATCTGAAAAGCATCTAAAGCATGTAAATACCAGATGAGCCATGAGTCATCTTCCTCATCTTCCCTAGCCTTTGTTTTCACTCCACTTACAATTATCTAAGCCAATCTGAGATTATCCTTGGCTCTAACTTGCAGGCTGTGCTAATTTTCATGGCTTCTGAGACCCAATCATTGATTTTCTATAAGGGGCAGCTGTATTCAGACAAGTAGGAGACATGACTATTTGTCCAACAACATTAAGATGAACTCACTGACAGCTTTATCTCTTTTCCATGGACATGCAGACATGGGATCTCATCAAACACTGGGGACACTTTGGCACCCCATGCTTGATGTCTCCCATTAACCCACAGATACACATTAAGGTGATGGATTCCATGCCAACTCATTTTATTTATCACCTCTGGGATGAGCTGTTAAAAACCACAATTGTCAAATTTCTCATATATCTGTCATGATCCAGATAGTTAGGAAAAGTCCACAACTAGCTGATATTTGAACATTTTCTTCCTGGAGGAGAAATGAATGAAAATTGCTCTTTTTTCTAACTTTATCACAAAATCAAATTTAAGGGTATTTTTCTACTAATAAACAGAACATTTATAAAACTACATATTAAGCAGGAAATGTTAACATCATTGGATTATTTGACTAAAATGATGATGGGATGGAAGGGCAAGAGAGGTATAGTTACGATAGATTTATCAAAAAATAAATATGATAAAAGAACTAAAATGAAATATTAGAATGTCTAAGCACAAACACCAAAATCTCAGGAAACTTATTATCTATCAATTTGGCCTCTAAAACGAAGAATCAGAGGCTTGCCACCCAAAGCTCTGTTATTTTGCATTTTTCTATCCACTGGTTGAATCGACAACTCATATTAAGTACATGAAAGAACTTATGGGAATTAATTTTTACATCTGCCACCTAAAAACCTAAGCAAGAGCAAAATTAGAAGCATAGAAACAGATTCATCTGGGACTTAAAAACTGATAAGTGTTAAGCATGCATATATCATTTCAAGAAGCTGGGGACAGGACATGGAATGAGGCTGTCACCAGCTAGCCATCACAGGATGATGGACCCAAGGGGCACGCATGCCACTCCAAATAGCAACTATCTCATTTCATTTAATGGTCTCAAGTACAGAATGCACTACTATTTCATTTGTCTGGCTGAAAAGGACCCTAAATATTATCTAGTCCTGATCCCTTCTTTTCACAGAAGTATCTGAGGGTCAAGAAACTGTTTATGTACACCATGCTATTTAGAGACCATGCTGTGAATAGAACTTGGGGTGTCTTGAGTCATTGTTAATCTTTCTGCTACTTGCACCTCATATATTACTTTGACATTATTCTTCATTTTGATCAAATAAATTAATTGGTACTTACCAAAGAGTGAATTGTCCTTGGGAATCTAACATTCCTAAGACTGATTCAATTCATTTATATCATTCCTGTCCAAAGATGACATCTCTAATCTATATCTCTAACCTGTTTTGCTGCTCTGAAGTCCACATATCAATGAATCTATCTACTATCTGCCTTTCTACTTCTAACTCATTTCATTTAGCATTATCCCTTCCAGTTCCATCCATACTGTTGCAAATGGCAAAGCACCTCTTACTCTAAAAAATACAACAAGCCTGCTCCCTTTTCCCTTTTCCTCTGTGGTTACAAAATTACAACCCAGCAAGCTTTATGAGGCTGTATTTTAGATTGTGTTTCCCCAAAGCAATTCTTTGTCTTCAGTGCTCATCATTGCTCCCATTTTTTAGTCGTGTGTCAGTTCTTGTGCCATACCGCTGTGAGCATCTTGTAAGGCAGACAGGAAGGAGAATGTGTAGAGCAAGCCTTGGTTACAGGTAAGACCAAGAGGCTGTGGTAAGCCTGATTATACCAATATATCACAGCTGTTGTGATCTTGCTTATCCATCACTAAATAGTCTATGAAATTCTGCACTACATCATTAAACATATGCTCCTTTTTTAAAAAAGCATTATCTTCTACTTTTCAATGCAAGTACACTTTAAAGCATTACTACACCAAATACTAATTTAGAGGATCAGATAGTATCCCTTTTCTGCAGGAGGGAGAAGTGAATTAAGGACTGGGCACTTAAGGCAGGGGTGGAGTAATCACAGTGATGACCTCAAGGATGAACCAGTTCTGTGAGATGTGGATCCAGAGGGGCAGCCATTCTGTGCTGGCAAATTGGCTCTGTGCAACCTTCTCTGGGGTGATAATAACCATAATCGTTATCATAATCATTAAAACAGCTGATATTTATTGGGAGCTTATTATGTTCTAGACACTTAGCTCAGAGCATGATGCTGTTGAGGCCACAGATAGATCTCTCTGAGACTCTCACACTTGCACATGTACCCCTCTAGACTGTCAAAGTATGATGAGCAAATCTTACCATATACATCCTTTCCATTTGCCTCCAGATGAAATTAGGTATGGTTGAAGGCCACAGGGTATCATGTATCAGGAATGGCCTGATGGCAGTAAGGTGGGAATGAATAAGAATAAAATGAAACCCACAAGCATGAGCCAAAGGCAGTGAAGAGGACTGAAATCTCTATAATTTCTTCTTGCACTGACTTTAGAGGTTTGGTGCCCAATGCCAAATCCCTTTGTCATGTTGCTAAACACATACAACCGGGTGTCAGTCAGAGGAGTCAAGGTAGAATCAAAAAATAGGAAAGTGGTTGCAGGCAGTAATCACCTCCACGAATGAGATCAATCAACAGATAATGATGGTTTTGAACCACAATGTGCCTGTCACTTCACTTACATACTCTACTTCTCACCCAAGAGTCTCTCTAATGGCATTGTCTCACTAGTACCATATAGGAAAAATGAATTCCAGAAAATACAATTAGCCTAGCTTAACTGACACATTTTTTTTCAAATTTAATTTAATTTTTTAAAAATATTTATTTATTGGGCCTCCCCTGGTGGTGCAGTGGTTGAACGCTGGGCTGTGAGGCTGCCCACAGCCTCTGCAGCGCTGGTTCATTCCCCAGCTGCCGGCAAGGGTCCCACAAAAAAATAAAAATAAAAATAAAAGATTTATTTATTGATGCATACAAGAACTGGAGTACAGGCCAGAGGTACAGGGGATGAGAGGATTCACCAGAGACAGAGTGGGGAATAGAACAGGCAGACTGACTGAAATATACTGCTGAGAGGAGCAGAGGAGAGGTCTGCTGTGCCATACGGGTAGCTCCCTGGCCAGCCAGGAAACGAGTTTGTGCTGCAGAGTGCTGTGCTTAACCCCTTGCACCACCAGGGAGGCCCTAATTTAATTCTTTTTTATTGCAGCAACATTGATTTATGACACTGAACATAATTCAGAGGCATAGGATCACACCTCCTCAGATGCATGTCACCAAACCACACTCACCATCAAGACACCTACAGTCCTCTACTATAATTCATTACGGCTCCTCCCCACTTTCTTTCCCCTTCTACTGCCTATCTTGTAGTTTCAATTTTAGAACCAGATTCTAAGGTTTGTTACTGGTTTGATTTTGTTTGGTACTTTGTTTTGTTCCTCTAAAGTCCACATATCAATGAATCCATCCACTATTTATCTTTCTACTTCTAACTTATTTCATTTAGCATTATCCCTTCCAGTTCCATCCATACTGTTGCAAATGGCAAAAGTTCATCTTTTTATAGCTAAGTAGTATTCCATCATGTATATATACCACATTTTCCTAATCCACAATTTTGTCCTTGAGCATTTAAATTTTTCCCATCACCTGGTTATTGTGAATAGTGCTGCAATGTACATAAGAGAGTCTATAGCCCCTATAATTAGTGTTTTTGCATTCTTCAGGTAGATACCTATTTTTAATAATTTGAGGACTCTCCATATTGTTTTCCATAGAGGCTGAACCAGTCTACATTCCCACCAACAGAGTATAAGTGTTCTTTTTTCTCCACATCCTAACCAATACTTGTAGTTTCTGGTCTTTTTTAAATTTTAATGAAGTACCATTGTTTCTCATCCTTGTCAATTTTTTTTTGACATTATAGGATTTCTTCACTTAGGTGTGGTCACTATACTGTCCCACCACATTTCTGGTCTTTTTGGTATGGTCCAGTTTCACAGGTGTAACATGTATCTCACTGTGGCTTTTATTTGCATTTCTTTGATGATAAGTGATGATGAGCATTTTTTATATGCCTGTTGGTCATCTGTATGTCTTCTTTGAAAAAGTATCTATTTAGCTCTTCTGTCCATTTTTTTAATTGAGTTATTGGTTTTCTTTTTGTTGCATTGTATGTGTCTTTTTTTTTAAATGTATCTTGGGTTCCTTCCCTTAATCTAATTATCACAAAAACTATGAAAGTATGCTGGTACCCCATCAGACTGCATTCCCTGAATATAAGAATTCTCTTACTGGGGCTAAAGCCAAGGTATACTTGGAAAGAACATTCTGTGTGTTTATATATGTGCATGCATGTGAGTATGCAAGCATATAAACATGTGTGGGGTGTGTGTATGTGTGTAGTTAGGGACATGGCAGGCAAGAGTGACTTAAAAGAGGCATTCCTTTCATTTGGCATTTCCAGCCATGATCCCTTTTGTTTAATAGATATATGAGTGGGGTAGGATTATACCCGTTCTTTTCAAAGAAACAATTTCAGAGGGCAAATCCCTGCAACAATGCATAAACCTAGGATTTCAGTGCACATCTGTAATCCCATATTAAAAGTCATAAATATATTGTCACCTATCCTTTGATACCTTCTTATTGCTTAAATCCCAAGGAGACTCACCAATGGGTTATTAAAAATAAGGTTGACAAATCCAGACATAAGAGCTTCTAAGATCCTGGCTTTGGGATGCATCACAAGATGAGGTCCTTCCACTGTTTTATAAACTTCAAGCTGTTTGGGAATTTTGTACCAGTTAGAAGTCACAGCTCAGCCTAATGGCTATGATGGCTACATCACTTAGGGTCCTGGAAGGACCCAGGTGGATACTCAAAGTAAGAATAATGGATGTTTAACACAGAGGTGGGATGGGTTTCAGGAACCCAGCCACGGTTGATGAAATACCCAAGGATCTGCAGCAGTTCCAAACTGATACCATATAAAGAGGTGTGGTGAGAAGGTAAGAGCCACAGCTGGGAGTGAGTCATCTTATCCCAGCTGAAGCTGTGGCCCCAGTCTCTCCCTCCCCACGCAATTTGCTCCTGCCTCTCATTAAGGGACCAATCATGGTACCAAACTAATAGTGTTATCTAGCTCAGTGATAGATCTTTGGATTCTTGGAGCAAAGAGCAGAGGAGAGAAGGATCTGGAGGGAAGAGGGGATTCACTGGACTTGCAGCCTTTGATTCCCTTTAAGAATCATCAGACTTAGATGACTGAGGATACGGTCCAAGCAGCATAACCGCGGAAATACATGAGACTGTCACAGCAGCAAATAGCAGGAAATAATGACAGGGTGCTGTCCGACATAAACTCCCCTTCCAGCAGTATTGAAATAAAGTTTAGGATGATGGAAATAGAGGCTGTGTCCATCTCTAAATTTTAAATAGCAATTCAGGATGGATGTTACCTGCACAATGATATGAAGTTTATTACTCTTTTGCTCTAAAGCCATAGAAACCCTCAAGGAAATTGCAGAATAAGAAAAGCTTTGGGCTTTTGAGTCACTTGCCAATCTCATGGCAATACCTTTACATCTCTCAGTTGCCACAAAGCATAGCATTATTTTTATGCAGACATATATAGAGAGGCATATAAATACACAAACATAAAAATAGCACTGTGGTCTCCTAGCAATGCTGCTCATCTGCAGGGTTATGCTATCAATATCACTCATCTGCATCAGCAGAGCTCAGAAAGAACCTCTGAGATGAAAGAGGAGAGAATGGGCTGAGATCTTTAGACTTTGACAAGACAACTGGGATCTAAATGGGGAATTAGCCACATCCCCATATAAATGAACTGCTGTAGGAGAGAAAATAATCCTTCTACACATGTGAAGGCAAATGAAGATGATAAAAAAATATACAGAAAGTAGATTAGGTGCTAATGAAAGAACAATACATATGCCTATGTTTGTGTGTGTATTTGGGAAGAATTAAAACGCAACATACTAGATGCTAAAAAAGTAAACTACAGAGATTTCTGTAACCCCTAACTCTGCCTTGAAGGATCAAAGAAAAAATATATATCACATACAACAGTACATAATAGGCTTTTAGTGAATAATTGCTAATTTGTTTGTTGTTGCTATTGCATAGAACAAAAATATAAAGTACTAAACTGAAAATCCCTAGGGGTTGACTTAGTAAGTGGGGAAAGTCCATTGTTTGCCACTACTGGGCAGTGGTCAAGATAGGGGTGACCTGGTTAAGCATGTTCAGCACCTCCCCAAGAGACAACAGACAGAAATAAATCAGGGACTTGTCCCTAACAACATCATCCTGTGAGATGGTTAGAAATGTGCATGGCCTGCATCATAAATAAGGGTTCAGCAAAGCCAGAGCCCTCTCCTGTCATAATGACAGTCCTTTGCTACCCAGGAGAATGTGAAAGGATTTGCACTTGGACTGCACCCTGTGTGACTGAGCACTCTGACTGCAGAAGCTCAGTGTTATGTCAGAACCTCATGCCATTTTCCTTATTATTATTATTATATTTTGGGGGGTCTCCTCTGTAAGCCATTTTTCCTCTCTGAAAATGTCTGCACTGAGAAATCAGGGGAGACTGACTTTTCATTCTATCTTTACCTTTTTTAAGTGTTTTCTTTTTTTTTTTACTTTTTCTTCTATGTTGCATAATTTTGTCAATTAAAAAAAGTAAGTAAAATGACCAAAACTCTGCATCGTGTCTTCTGCCATTCTGCCTACTATTATTAGCAGGTGCTAGACTTGCAGGAGCAAGACTGGCAGCAGACAAGGGGAGGTTTGCTTTGATTTCAGCCTCTGACTCAATTCCCTTTCTGCTGGAAAGTAGGGCAGTGAAATACAGCAGTGTGATTGGCCTCCTTTGCTCCATTTATTCCAGAGCTGCAAAAACGTGAGTTCCTTTAACTCCAGAAGGACCAGCGTGCAGGACACAGCTCTGTGGTACCTCCCTGCTGGGTTTTTCTCCAACCCTTTGTTAAAGATTGAATAGGAGGAACAGAGGTGAAAAGTTAATCTTCATTTTGGCCCATGGCATGGCACCTGTGTAGTAAGCTTTTTACCCTAATAAATTGAATACAAAGAAGAAAAATCAAATACCAGACAGCGAATTATATTATGATGACCCATTCTTTCATCTGATTCCTAAGTTTTATATCTGCTAATGCTCATGGGACGTCACACCATTTGTAGTTCTGTCTTGTACACTGGCCTCCAACCAGCCTTCTCACCTCTCAGAAGACAACCTTCCTCCTCCTAGCTGATGACCTCTCTGCTCATGACACCCCTTCTCCAATATCAGTTGTGAATCCAATTCTTCTCTACTTTGATGTTCAGTGACAACCCCCTGCAAAGAAAGCATAGGATAAAAAGAAGCAGCATGGATGGTTCAGAATTGGCTACAAAAAGCCAGAGATAGAGTAGAAGGAAATGAAAGTGTAGTAAAGTGAGGCAAATGCTCTCTCCAGCTGGCAAAGGTATTTTAAGAAAATGGGCTCTAATTTAGACAGTGTGAAGGCAGGTCTCGCTTTTTCCTATAATATCAGATCCATCATTTGAAGTCACATCAATTGAAGTTGGTCCCTCTTGAAATACAGACCTTGTGCAGACTTGTTTTTATATAAATATTTTTAATTAATAGATTCCTTCATCAAACATGAGAAGAATTAAGCATTAACACTCAACAGAGACCCTGAAATTAGTTTGATTATCTGCATCTTAATTTGCTTTTTCGACACCACTAATTTATTCTTAATAGGTCTGTAATTTAGCTTTATCTATTTCTTATTCTGCTTGCCAGACTCAAATTCCTGCAGCTTACCAGTAAGTCTTTATAACCTTTAGGCACTGCTGTCTGCACAGTATATTAATTTTTAAATTATCCTGCCCGGTGTGAGGAAGACATCAATTAATTTCCATAGGGGAGCCAAGCAAATACCCCAATCTCCCCCCATAACACTGAAATATAAATGAAGAAGAAGGCCAGTTGTAGAGAAAATCTAGATAATAGATCTTGTAAATGATCTCTCTTATATTACAGAATCTGCTGCCCTGAAATATTTTCTACTTGAGGCAGTGGCGTGAACATCACTATAGTAGTGAAAATAAATGTTCTTTTGCTGGCACCTGTTATCAGCAGCTCAACTCATGGAATATTTGTGAATGCAGAGGGCAGGGATCTTTCAAAGGAACTTTCCAACTTTTTTCCTATTTCTGATTAGATGAAAAAAATTATTGTTAACCTAAAGAATTCACTAGAATTTCTTTGAAGCAGATAGCTGTCTTCATTTTGGAAAACCCTTCTAAGCCTCATGAGGTCAGTTGCAAGGCCAAAAACAGAATCCCAAACAGCAAAGAGTAATCGTTGCATCTCCATATTGGGCAAAAAGAGGCTAAACAATAGTTTTATTTTTGTTTTCATTTTTTGCCTGATGTGGAAGAATGGAAGTAAGAAAAAGAGTTTTCCTGAAGGGACTTAGGTAGGGGGACAACATAAACATGAGATTTGTATGTTAAACTCCCTGCTGGAGGGTGAGAGAGGAGAGCCATCGACTCAGCCGGGCGGAATCATGATGGTCCTAGCCAGAGGTGTGCGAGCAGAGAACATGAGAGATGGCTATTTACTTATTTATTTATTTATTCATTTATTTAGCAGACTCACCGAGGTCACTGATGATCCTGTGTGAGGAGAGGGCGATTCGTGGGTGAACTCCTAGACTTCTGGTTTGAGGGCTGTGTGGCTGTTGTTGGAGCCCTTACTAAAAACAGCGAAACGTGGGGAGGGAAGGTTGAAGGCGAGCTCCTGTCTTAGGTGATTATGGCTCAGATGTCTCTGAAATATCCAAATGGAAATCCCATGAAGACAGACAAGTAGGACTGAAGCCCCACGCAAAGCGCTGAGAGATAACATTTATCACTACAGGACTGCATTTAACATTGTGAAAAAGGATTAGCTCACCTAGGGAAAAGGGAAAAAAGAGAAAATATTCTGACCTAGTTCTTAGTCTTTAGGATTCCTGAAAATGGATCCAGTGAAAGACAGAGCCATCCAGTGGGGAGGGAGTCAAGTCACCCTGAGGGAAAGTGGCAACCAGAAGGGGGTGATGTGGCTGCAGTCAAGAGAACAGGAGACTGTCCCGGGTGGAGTGTTAGCCATGTCGAGTGTTGCTAAAAGGCCAAAGAGCAAAATCAATTTTACCTCAATAAATTTGTTTATTTTGTATTCCTTTTGAAGGCAGGGAGAGATTGAAGGCTGAACCTGAGGAAGACCTTGCATTTGATAGGCATATGGACTCTTCTACTAAATAACAGGAAGAAGACAGAGGCCACTTGGAGGACCCTAATCTCCACAGAACACGATGTCCCCATAGGCAGCTACTCTCTGAGCTAAGAAGCAGCTGATGATCTCACCTCCACACCCCAAGTCCCTACAGTCCCCTTACAGGCGTGCCCAGAGACTTTACATAAGCACACTTTTCATGGTGGAACTTTGTGCATTGGTCTATGAGAATGTAAATTCCTCACTCAACTCTGCAATCTGTGCAGGACCCAACACACTATCTAACTGAGACTATGGCCTCGAGTTTTGCTTTTTGATTGCCATAGATTTTTTTTTAAGCATGTCTGAAATGTTCTTAACATTACCAGTATATAATAAAAGAGAGAAGAACTTGACCCAGAAATTAGTAAAAAACACAAATAAATTAGCTTATGTTTTGTAATTTAAGAAAAAGCTCTCATATATGCTAAAGAAAAATGAAATCTACTCCTAAAATCTATATAGACTTGTCAGTCAATGGTAAATCAAAATATTTTCTTTAAAAAAATTAAATGGAGAGGAAAGGAAGGAGGAAGGGAGGGAGAGAATAGGGGTAGGGTAGGGAGGGGAGAGACGGAGAGGAAAAAAAGAGGTTATTTATACAAGGGACAGTGCTGTCTGATAATACATTAGCAGTTGGGGAAGAGAAAAGCTGATCTCAGTGTTCCTTCCAAACTGAAGATCATAAGTCAAACATGCAAGAAATCAGAGCCCATAGTGTTTTCAGAAAATGTACTTTGAAGTAATTTACTCCAGGGCTCTAAATGGTGATGCTCACTCATAACAGAAGAATCTGGATTTCCAGGGGAGGGCAATGCCACTGCCTTCATGTCTCACGCGGAGTAACTAGCCATGGCCTTTCATTCAGAACATATCACGGGTTTATCATCTTAAGAGTGGCAAAGTAATCTTGGAATTTATAGAAGGGGTTCAATGCAAAATAAATGAGGCCAGAGGCAAGAGTAAGATTTAGAGAGAAAGCTAGAAAGGACTAAGAGGAGGTAGAACTCAGGCACTCAAGAAAAAGCTATTCTAACAGTCTTGAATAAGGTAGAAGAACGTGGTAGCCTGTTCAACAAGACAAGGGTAGTGGGGCATTTGAGAAGAATGACTGAGAGTTTATTTCAGTTGCTGACCACAAATCTTACTCATGCTTTCTATGCAAATCACCTGGCAGTTTCTCAATTTGTCATTTTTTGAAAGCCCATAACCTGAACCCTCACTTTCCCCATCCTGAATAAGACAATCCTGTATTGTGGCTCCTCATACGCTTCCTTTTGTCTTGAATTGAAGCAATAATCAGCTTATATCATTATGTCAGTTTTGGGTATATAGTGTTACATCTCAACATCTGTAAGTGCCACATTATGATCACCACCAAAAGTGGAGTTCCCAGCCACTGCCATACAACTGATCCCTCTTACCCACTCCCAGCCTTCTCCTCTGTTATCCACCAATCTGTTCTCTGCACCTAAGTGTTTTCGTTTTGTTTCTTTTTTTTTTTTTCATTTGCTTTGCTTCCTTATCTTCTATATATGTGTGAAATGATACAGTATTTGACTTTTCATTAAACATAACATATACTCTCCAGGTTCATCCATGTTGTTGCAAATTGGCACAATTTCATCTTTTTTCATGGCTGAGCAATATTCTATGGCATATCTCTACCATCTTCTTTATCTACTCATCTGTCAATGGACATTTAGATTCTTTTTGTATTTTGGCTTTTGTAAATAATGCTGCAGTCAACATAGGAGTGCAGATGTATTTTCAAGTTAGTGTTTTTATATTTTTTGGATAAATGCCCCAAATGAGGACAGCTGGTATGGAATTTCCTACAGAATGTAATTTTCACACACTCACCTTCATATTTCAAATGAAGTCTGTTTCTCCATGTTCCAATCACAGAGTATTAAATAACTTTGAAATTATGTTGCTTTTTTTTTACTTAAAGCACTTATTAATTTAATCAGAATATTTAATATACTATTAATTGGTGAGTATTACTTTTTCTACCTTGTTATTTTATTGAATAGTTTTGTTCAAACGAGTATCTTTAACTTCAGTGCCTTTATCATTACCAAATAAACTTTTAGATGTACCCAACACAATTGCCCAGAATCTATATTTCCATTTCCATCTGAGTTGTTAGAGATAAAGCAACTTTGGAACAGCTATGTGGTACCATAACTGGAAATTTTATTTCAAGCTACACTTGTCCTCTGTATAACATTGGGACTTTATAACAAAAAAAGGTTTGTATGTTTTTATTTATAATTTCTACAATGTGACTATCTTCAGTGATATGAAACATACATCCAGAAATATACAGGAGACATCAAACACTAGGAATAATTGTTATTTGTTCTGTATTTCTTCTTAAATACTGCTTTAAAAATATACCTTTCTCTGTACCATTGACATGTCCTGGGGTGGTCAGGAGGCTTGGGTCAGAGCTGGCAGCCCTCAGATGTCTCAGCAGCACACCCAACATAACCCATTGTCCACACACTAAGAGAGAGGGGGCCACCAGATGATTCACTTCTCTCTGCAGCTCCCCAGGGTCCAGAAAATGAATGTACACTGATGCTTAACAGCCATATGGACTCACTAGGAGGGATATTTCTATGTGGCCAACTGGAGTAGCAACAAAGTGAGAAAAAAATGTTTTATGTCTATACATTTTGGCAGAAAAGAAAGGAGATGCACAGGGACTAGGGAGATTGTGGAGCTTGGAATCCGCACAAGGTGTAGAGATGTGAATTTCTTCCCTCCACCTGATTATTTCTCTCATAGCTTGAATGTATAGTTTCAAAGTCACCATATTTTCTTCTAACTCCCACTCACCACTATCCTCTTTTTTATTAATCCTGAAAAATATCAAGAATAATTATTGTGCTAAAGAATAAAATATTAAGTGTTCCTGTAGCTTAATCCAACATGTAATTTTTTTTTTCTGTGAAGTATCCCAAGAGTTACAAACAGGGATCCAAGCCCAGAAAATCCCCCAGAGACAAAAGTTAAAATAACTCATTCTCAGCCTCATTGTAAATTAAAAAAAAAAAAAAAGAAAAGGAAGGTTTTACCAAGGTTATTTAAGTTTTGTGGAAGGCATACTGGCTTCAGGTGTGTCTGGTTTTCATCAAACTTCAAAAAGCTTAGATTTCAAAAATGAAACTATGCAAATGATTAGTCAGTCATTCTGTGTAAATGCTTTCAACTTTAGATGTTACTGTGGAAAATAAAGTAAAATAAAGCAGCTTTAATACAGTCCTAGTAAATGTAGTCCATGGACAGCACATTAAATCCTGAATTACATACTCCACCAAACTCTCCTAATGAGCCATCCGAGTCTCTGATGTATATAATATGCTTTTTAAAAAATGTATGAATACATATTCCACCCACAGGTTTGGATGGCTCCTTTGGGTTATTTAAGTTTCAAAGGAGTCCATCAGTCTCCCAGGTATAACATTCTATGAATGCTTTAAAAACGAAAATTCAAAAATTAGAAGCTCAAAATACCTTGAAGGTGAACAATATATCATATGAAAAAAAAAACAAAAAACCAAAAAACCAGGCTATTCAAAGGCAAGGTTGATGAGGTATCTGCCTCCCTGAGTTTTCTGTCTTTTGTCAGTTTGGGTCACAACCCTTAAAACAGCTGTAACTCTGTTCCTTCCAACCTAATTATACAACTCCAGCTTGCTTTATTTATAATTAGAATCCAGTAACCTCCTCTGACTCTTGTCTGTGCTGCTGTTACATGGCTGTTCTTGGATGCTGAGATGTGATTGTGCCGAGCAGGAAGGGACAAGGTTTTCAAAGCTCTGGGACAGAGTCCCCACAGGCTGTTCTGCAAAAAATATGAAGTCTGGGGCATTCCATCCTAGAGAAGGTGGTGGATCCAGAAAGGAAATACTTGTGGATAGAAAAGACAACAAATCACAAGAGGGGCTAACAGAAGAAAGGAATGTAACCTCTCTTCTGGGAAGCATAAGAAATAATGCATGATTTAATAACCAAAAGGAATCAGGTAGAGAGGGGAGAGAGGGAACAATGTGAGTGAAGGAACAAGAGAGGGAAAGAGGCAACCTAGTTGGGCAACATCACAGTGTCAATCACTCTCATTAAATCATTTGCCCCATAACAGATTGTCATGTAAATGGACTTGCTGTCATAGAGAATGGAACTGAAGCTCAGGGAGCTTCAGAAATATATCAAAAATCACATTGCTTAGAAGGAGTGGAGTCACCCAGGGCTAGGCAACTCCAAAGCCTGTAGCTTTTGATCCTCCCCTTGGCTAATGATAATGATGGATGTGGTGAAACTGAATTTCTTGAATTCTGAAGAAGGGGAGGTGTGCCTAGAGATCTCAGCGGGACTGTCCAACACAGCCTGACTGCCATATGCAGTGTGTTTCTTCAGCTGTAAAAAATAAAGCCCACAGATAGGGCTGTTGTAAGAATTAAAAGTGGTTATATACTTACAGCACATGGCATGCCCCCCCACCATGTGCCTAGCACATTGAAAGCATGCATAAGTAGAAGCTAATTATTATTATGTTATTTGCCTAATGATTCATTTCCTTACATCTGCTTGTAGAGGTTTATATTATGAGCCCACAGTTGTGTGTACATAAGAGTGAGAGTCTGATGGTGTTTCAAGTTTCTTTAGACACTGCTCAGATTGTTTTTTTCTCCCAACAGTATAGAAATCATAAATTCTGACATGTGCTGGGTATGACTTGAGCTGGATAAACTGATTATAAAATTGCAGATCACGACCCAAGTTTATTAAAGTAAGACCAGGAGAGCTGGTTAATTTCAAACTTGGAGGTCAAACACAGAAATGTAGTTGTCATTCTCGCATAATTTAGGGCTATAAAGAAGCGATATAAAGTATATCTCCATGCTGATAGAGGAGCAAGGGGAGAATGAGCTCATCTAATTTAATGCCCTCGTTTGGCGTGAACCTGGTGGTTCAGAAGAGTCAGTTGACACATGCCATGTGCCATAACTAAGCTTGAATTTACCCCTCCCAGATCAGGACTTTTCCCACTGTGCAGTGACCCCATGATGTTGATGTTCATTTGGGCTTGGCACGCTGTCCTTGCAGCCACTAGGACAGTAGGTATTGTGTGGCATTGGTCTATGGACCAGTTGACAACAATCAAAAAGGAGTTTTTGGTCTCTAGGATCATCCTTGCCAAGATTACTCAGATGGGGTGGCAGAGAAACAAAGCATTTCCAGTACAACCTCAGAAATCAGGCATGTTCCCACACATGCATGAGGAAATCTGAGAGTGATGCAAATCTCTCACCATGAGCTGGAGATGACTTCCCAGCACAGCACAGCCCTGTTTAATGGGACAGTGCAGAGAGAGCATCCAGGAAACTTTTGCCAGCGGCAGTGCTGCTCCTTATATGAATTTGAACCCCTTTGGAGAGCCCACCAATGTCAAAACTGCCTCTTACCCTTTCCCCTTACCCTCTATTTTTAACTCACTCATTTCCGCGACTCTACTCTCTCTACAGAAGTTTTTAGATCAAGACACATAGAAAATGTAATGAGTCTTTTAATTTTTTTCTTCTTTCAAGTCTTGGACATGGACTAGGTACCATGTCTTCAAGTCATCCTTACTTTCTCAAATACCACCTTGTCCAAGGAAGAAGCCAGGGTGCACCCCATGCATCTGAGACTTGTGCACGCATCCAGCCACTGTGCTTTGCCCTCACCATCCTGGCACTTCACTAGGCACTATGGGTAATCAGAGTTCAAGGGTAGTAGTATAGGTGTAGCCGGGTTGGCAGACAAGGAAAAGCAGCTATGAAGGTTTTTCTTGTAAGACTGATGTGATAATTATAAAATTCACACAAAAAGAATCCCAGTCTCTACGTGTTTTGGAAGGAAGAAAGGAAGGAAGGGCAGGAAGAAGGGGAAATATTTTCCTTAAAACAACTCCACTAATATCCATGTGATTAACTTAAACCCGTATTAATGGCAGATGGCAGTTTGTCTTCCAAGAGGTGTACTCTTCACCTTAACTCCAGTTGCTACCGGCCCTGCCTTGGCCCTGTGGACGTTAAGGCCTCTTAGAATGTACTTGATAACAGCCTACTCTTGGGATGATTTCCTGGATTCTGAGGAATCACTGACATCCAAACAAAAACTGTCCCAAATGTTCCCCGATGTTTGAAATCCTATGAGAGACGACAGAAGCTCTTCATGCACAATTGCCATTAGAAGGGATGTAGCCAATAGAAATACAGAGAGAAAATATACCTGCTTGACACAGAAAATACACCTTTTTACAGAAAAGTTTTTAAGTCAAAAAAGATTAGAGATGAAGAAAAGATACAAAAGGGGAGGCCAAGACTATTTGGAGACCACTCAGAAACTTCTTCCAATGGTTACCTGTGAATGTCCACGGAGGCACTGAACCGTTCTCTCCACTGCCTTGATAACTCAGTTTCTGCCCTGGGAGGGACGGGCAGAGCCATTTCCTCAGATTACATCAACTCTGCAATACTCTAAGCACCAAGTGGTTAGGAAGGACTCGAGAAAAAAGGCAAATGAGACTGAGTTGTAAATTAGTTTTCTTGGCTTTGCTGTTTATTTGTTCTCAGCTTAGTTTAGATTGAGTTTTCTTTCTTTCAGGGGGGTGGGAGGAAGAGTTGGATAAGACTGCCCACAATGAAGTGTTTTGAAGTGCAGCATAGCCTTTTCTGAGCTATAAAAGATTGAGTTAATTAACCTTTCATCAGCTGATTACTTTCAACCTTTTTTGTTAGCACATTGGGGAAATGTATTAGTGGTTACTAATTAAAGTTATTGAATATACCTACCTTACACATCTTCAAATTTTTAGGCTTCTGGAACTAAGTTGATTAAGAAGAAAAGGGGAAAGTTTATGCTGAATTTATCCTTGAAAATGGTTAGGAGAGACTATAAATAAAACAAGAAAAAGGGAGCTGTGACCTTATTCTAAAACCTATCTTTAAAATTGAGGTTTGGAGCTTGGAACAACTTTGTATAAATAACAATAGCTAAGATATACTGAAGTGTTTACCATGTGCAAGAAATAATAAGAACTTTATATACATCATATTTAACCCTCATAATTCTAGGAGATAGATATGAATTCCAATTCCATATTGCAGATGAGAAAATTAAAACTTAGAAGTCAAATAAATTACCTATGACTACAAATTCCATATACATCAAATGCAGGACTTAATGTTGAGTGGTCTGTCTCCAAAAACAATGCATTATTTCAACAGAGTAGACCTAACTGACGATGCAATCATTATTTGAGTTGAAAGGATCTAAAACAGCCACTTGCAATTCTAAAGCATCATGTTTCCTTACCATTCCTTTCTGTATTATTTATTACTAGTTAATTACTAATGAATTATTCCAAATATTTTTAATCTGAACCCAGGAGCAACTTAACAGGGCCATGTGACTTAGGGCCCCTCACAAGGTTTCAGTCAAGCTGGTGAACAGGATTGCAATCATCTGAGGACTCAAGTGGGACTGCCATCCCTGCTTCCAAGTTCACTAATGTATCTGTTGTCAGCGCCTCTCATGTGTTGAAAATTACTTGTTACCTATTGGCCAGAACCTCCATTTCTCACTATATGCGTCCAATTGCTCCAAGAGGGATACAGTCCACAGTGGGAGCTGAAGTCTTATATAGCCTAAGCTCAGACATACCACCAATTCTGTGACCTCTTATTGGTCATACAGGTCGACCCTGTTACAGTGTGAGAAGAGTGGACACACATAGGGTGTGAGTAGCTAGTGGTGGAGATCACTGCAGGTCATCTTGGAAGCTTGTCTTGCTCTCTGTTCTCTTAGCTTAGAATCCATTATCATCTTATCTGTTTGTCTTTCTTCTTTTTTTTTTTTAATAATAAATTTTATTTTTATATTCCCCATACAATTGCAACCCCCCATTCTGACCCCAATCCCTCCCCTCCCGCCCCTCACCCCCCAAAAAGTGCCTTTGGTTCATAGTTTTTTGTTGATTTTGATTTTCACTTTCTTATAGTTATTTATTTTCCTGGTCCCTTATTTAAGTTTTCTAGATTCCTGATATGAGTGAGACCATCCGGTATTTTTCTTTTTCTTTTTGGCTTATTTCGCTGAGCATGATCCCTTCCAGCGCCATCCATGTTGCTGCAAATTGCATGTGCTTATCGTTTTTGAATGCTGAGTAATATTCCATGGTATATATGTACCACATCTTCTTGATCCAGTCATCTATTTTTGGGCATTTGGGCTGTTTCCAAAGCTTAGCTATTGTAAATAGTGCTGCTATAAACATAGGGGTGCAGGTGTTCTTTGGAATGGATGTTTCTGTGTCCTTTGGCTAAATACCTAGGAGTGGAATTGCTGGATCATATGGAAGCTCTATGTTTACTAGGTCCAGAAATCTCCACACAGCTCTCCATAGTGGTTGGACCAGTTTGCACTCCCACCAGCAGTGCAGAAGAGTTCCTTTTTCTCCACACCCTCGCCAACATTTGCTGTTGCTAGTTTTTTTAATATGTGCCATTCTCACTGGTGTAAGATGGTATCTCATGGTAGTTTTGATTTGGATTTCCCTGATTACAAGTGATGTTAAACATTTTTTCATATGCCTGTTGGCCATTTGCATTTCCTCTTCAGAGAAGTTTCTTTTTAGCTCTTCTGCCCATTTTTTGACTGGGTTATTTTCTTTGTTGTTGTTGAGTCTCATCAGCTCTTTGCAGATTTTTGTGATCAGTCCTTTATCATTAGTGTTATGTGCAAAAATGTTCTCCCAGTTGGTGGGGTTTCTCTTTGTTTTTGTTATTGTCTCTTTTGCTGTGCAGAAGCTCTTTAATTTGATGTAGTCCCAGCTGTTTATCTTTGCCTTCACTATCACTGCTTTGGGTGATGTGTCTGTAAAGATGTCTTTGATGTGCAAATCACGTAGTGTTTCGCCTATATTTCCTTCTATATATTTTATGGTTTCAGGTCTTATGTCTAGTTCTTTAATCCATTTTGAGTTGATTTTTCTGTATGGTGTGAGGTAGTGGTCAAGCTTCATTCTTTTGCATGTAGCGACCCAGTTTTCCCAGCACCATTTGTTGAACGAACATTCTTTGCTCCAATGCATAGTCTTTGCTCCTTTGTCAAAGATTAGTTGACCATAAATCTGTGGGTTTATTTCTGGATTTTCTATTCGATTCCATTGGTCTGTATGTCTGTTCTTGTTCCAATACCATGCAGTTTTGATGATTATGGCTTTGTAGTAGAGTTTGAAGTCTGGGAGTGTGATGCCTCCATTCCCTTCTCTTTTTTTCAGGAGAGCTTTGGCTATTCGGGGTTTTTTGTGATTCCATATGAATTTCATCAGTAATTGTTCTATTTCTTTGAAGAATGACATTGAAATATTGATTGGATAGCATTGAATCTGTATATTGCTTTTGGTAGGATGGCCATTTTAATAATGTTTATTCTTCTAATCCATGAGCAGGGGATGTCTTTCCATTTCTTTGTGTCTTCTTCTATTTCTTTTAACAGTGTTTTATAGTTTTCTTTGTATAGGTCCTTTACCTCTTTTGTTAGATTTATGCCCAAATATTTGATTTTTTTTGTTTCAATAATAAAAGGGGTGGTTTTTTTGATTTCTTCTTCTTCAGATTTATTATTTGTGTACAGGAAGGCTACTGACTTTTGCATGTTGATTTTGTATCCTGCCACTTTACTGAACTGATTGATGAGTTGAATTAGTTTTTCTGTGGAGTTTTTGGGGTTCTCTATGTATATTATCATATCATCTGCAAATAGTGATTGTTTGACTTCTTCTTTTCCTATTTGGATTCCTTGGATGTCTTTCTCTTGTCTTATTGCTCTGGCTAGGACTTCCAGTATTATATTGAAGAGCAGTGGTGAGAGTGGACATCCTTGTCTTGTTCCAGATCTTAATGGGATTGCTTTCAGCTTTTCACCATTGAGAATGATACTGGCTGTTGGCTTGTCATAGATGGCCTTTATGATGTTGAGGTATGTTCCTTGTATCCCAAGAATTTCAAGGGCTTTTATCATGAATGCGTGTTGCACTTTGTCGAAAGCTTTCTCAGCATCTATTGATATTATCATATGGTTTTTATATTTCTTTTTGTTGATGTGTTGGATAACATTGATTGATTTTCGGATGTTGAACCATCCTTGTGTCCCTGGAATGAATCCTACTTGGTCGTGGTGAATTATCTTATGGATACATTGCTGGATTCTGATAGCTAAAATTTTATTGAGGATTTTTGCATCAGTGTTCATTAGGGAGATTGGCCTGTAGTTTTCCTTTTTTGTGTTGTCCTTGTTTGGTTTTGGTATTAGTGTAATGTTGGCTTCATAGAACGTGTTTGGTATTGTCCCTTCCTTCTCAATTTTTTGAAAGAGTTTGTGAAGGATAGGCACTAATTCATCTCTGAATGTTTGGTAGAATTCATTTGGAAATCCATCAGGTCCTGGGCTTTTGTTTTTGGGGAGGTTTTTGATTACCATTTCAATTTCGCTGCTTGTAATTGGTCTGTTTAGGTGTTCTATTTCTTCTTTATCTAGCTTTGGGTGATTGTAGAGTTGTAGGAATTTGTCCATCTCCTCTAGATTGTTGAACTTGTTTCCATATAACTGTTCATAGTAGTTACTGATTATTCTTTTGATTTCTGCTGTGTCCGTTGTGATTTATCCACTTTCATTTATGATCCTGTTTATTTGTGCTTTCTCCCTTTTTTCCTTTGTGAGCCTGGCTAGGGGTTTGTCTATTTTATTGATTTTTTCAAAGAACCAGCTCTTGGTTTCATTGATCTTTTGGATTGTTTTTTAGCTTCAATTTCATTTATTTCTGCTTTGGTTTTTATTATTTCTTTTCTTCTACTGGTTTTGGGGTTTTTTTGTTGTTCTTTTTCTAGATCTTTGAGCTTCGAGATTAGGTTGTTTCTTTGAGTTCTTTCTTGTTTCTTGATGTGAGCTTCTATTGCTATATATTTTCCTCTTATTACTGCTTTTGCTGCATCCCATACATTTAGGATATTGGTGTCCTCCTTGTCATTCAATTCAAAGAATTTTTTAATTTCTTCTTTGATCTCCTCATTAGTCCAGTGGTCTTCCAGTAGTGTGGTTTTTAATCTCCATGAGGTAGGAAAGTTCCTTGCCTTCTTCTTATGGTTTATTTCTAGTTTGATGCCTTCATGGTCAGAAAAGATGGTTGATATGATTTCAATCTTGGTGTATCTGTTGATGTTTATCTTGTGCCCCAGTATGTGATCGATCCTGGAGAATGATCCGTGTGCGCTTGAGAAAAATGTGTACTCCGTTTTTTTGGGGTTTAGTGTTCTATAGATGTCTGTTAAGCCCAAATGCTCTAGGTCCTTATTTAGAGCTTTAGTTTCTTTACTTATTTTTTGTCTTGTTGATCTATCCATTGTTGATAGTGGTGTGTTGAAGTCTCCCACTACGTATGTGTTTTCTCTGATGTCTGTTTTCAGAGAGGACAACAGTTGTCTGATATATTTTGGTGCTCCTTCGTTTGGTGAGTATATGTTAATGAGTGTTATTTCTAATTGAAGTATTGTCCCCTTGATCATAATGTAGTGACCATTGGGGTCTCTTTTTATTTTTTTGAGTTTGAAGTCTGTTTTATCTGATATAAGTATAGCTGTTCCTGCTTTCTTTTTTGGTCCATTTGCTTGGATTGATTTCCATCCTTTAACTTTGAGCCTATTTTTATCTTTTGTAGCTAAATGTGTTTCCTGGAGACAGCAAAAGGTTGGGTTTTGTTTCTTAATCCAGGCTGCAACTCTGTGTCTTTTTATTGAAGAGTTTAGTCCATTTACATTTAGAGTTAATATTGATATGTTAGCATTTGTATTTGCCATTGTGTTTGTCTTTCCTTTGATTTTATTTATTCTTTTAATACCTTTTTTTTTTTTTTTGGCCTTCTTTCGTTGTTATTCGTCCTTCTGAGGTTCTGGCTTTAGGATTCCTTGTAGTATTTTTTGGAGTGGGGGTTTAGTCATAATGAAATTCCAGAGTTTCTCTTTGTCTGGGAAGGTCCTTATTCTTTCTTCATAGAGGAAGGAGAGCTTTGCGGGATAGAGTATTCTTGGTTGGCATCTGTTTTCTTGGAGTCTGTTGACTATGTCCCTCCACTCTCTCCTTGCCCATAGTGTTTCTTCAGAGAAGTCTGATGTCAGCCTGATTGGTTTTCCTTTGAATGTTATCTGTTTCTTCCCTCTTGTCAGCTTCATTATTTTTTCCTTGTCCTGGATTCTTGGGAGCTTTACTATTATGTGTCTTGCTGTATTTTTCCTTTCGTCGTGGAAGTTTGGTGTTCTTCTTGCTTCTTGTATATCAATTTTCAGCTCCTTCTTCGCGTTTGGGAAGTTCTCTTCAATTATCTCCTGGAATATTTTCTCTGTTCCTACATCTCTCTCCTCTCCTTCTGGAATTCCTATAACTCTTATATTTCCTTTCCTCATGGAGTCAGATAGTTCCCGAAGTCTTTCTTCATTCTTTTTCCTTCGTACATCTCTTTCCTTTTCTGTTTTGGTTCTTTTTATTTCTGTGTCTTCAAGAGTACTTATTCGTTCTTCCATTTCATCTATTCTGCTTTCATTGCTTTTTCCAGAGTTCTTTAGTTCCTCCATTAATTCTTTTATCTCCTGCATTTCTTTTGCTTCCCTCTTTAGGGACTCAATTTCCTTCTTCTGATCATTGGTTTCCTTTATGAGTTCTGTCATTTTTTTAATCACAGCAATTTTAAATTCTCTTTCTGGAAGGCTCAGAAGTTCTTCCAAGTTACTGTCGTTGCAATCTGGGGGGTGGTTTTCTTTTTGTGGTGTGCTTTTTTCCTGAGGAGTTGCTAGGTTGCGTGTGGTTCTTCTACTCCCTACTGTCTGTTTTCTAATTTGTCGTATGCATTGGGACACTGTGTTGCTCGGACTGGCCGGCATCATGGGTGAACCTCTCCGCTCCCCTCTGGCTCCTCCAGGAGCCATCTCTGGCTTCTGAGGGAGATTTCTGCTGGTTTCAGGAAGTCTTTACTGAAGAAATGTCCCTGTTCTAAAATGGCAACGCGGGACTCAGTCCCTGAGCATCCAGTCTCAGGCACACTCTTCTGCGCGCCCGGTCTGCCCCGGCCGTGGGTGCCTGTTCCCTCTGTGGGCTCAGACTGCTGGTCGGAAGGGGCCTGGCGTGGGCTAACTTCCCAGCTGGCCACTGTCTCCTCCGGGAGCCTTCTGCCCTTTTCAAGCAGTCTTAAGAAATTTTCCTGTTCTATGGGGTGTTAGTGACTTTTTTTTCTGTTCACTAGGTGGTGCCAGAGAGCTCTCCTATTGTCCTTGGGGGGCTGTTTTTCGCCCCCACCCCCACCCCGTGGGACAGGAAACAGAGCGGGAATGGTAGGGTAAACCTCAACGGCTTTGGGGTACTGTGTCTGCCTTGTGCCCCACCGTCGTGGAGAACCCACGCCCTGAACTTAGTGCCCCGGGTCTCAGTTCAAAGCCCTCAGGTCCAGGACGTGGGCTGTAGCCCAGGTCAGTGGCGCGGGAATGGCGCCTTTTGCACCCCGCTCCCGTGCCTGGGCGCCTGGTTCCTGCTTACTCAGTGAGGGACTTTCACCCCAGTGAGGGCCTCCGCGGGTCTCCCCGCAAGCCTAGGTCGCAGGCGTGGGGACCTGGGCAGCCGCGATCCCGATCCGCGTTTGCTTTTCAAGCGCGCCAAACGCGCCGCTTTTCTGCGCAAGCTTACTGGCCGGCCAGAGGCTGTGTGCGGGTCTTGAGTCTGTTGTTCTCTAATGGCACCAGAGCCGTTCGCTCACCGCCGCGGCGAATCCTGCAGGGTTCTCCACAGCTCCTGTTCACGGGGTGTGGTGGCTGCAATAGTTCCTTTCCACTCACAGTCCCTCTTGCTGCAGTTTGTTCTTGTTGGTTGTTTTAGTTTGTTGTTTTCCTCCTCTCTGCTGGTCGGAGAGTGCCGACTCTGTGGGTGGGGGAGGGGAGCAGGGTTCTGCGCTTTCCTCCCTTCTAGTCCTCTTTTATGGCCACTTTCTTCTTCAGGTAGTTTGCTGGAGTGGTCTGTTTATCTTCCGTGTCCCAGTTCTCACTGGGACCTGCCACTTTTCTTCCCTATTAACTTTTTTTTAATGGGAGATCTTACTCGCAGCGTCTCCTCGCCGCCATGTTGCTCCGCCCCTCCTGTTTGTCTTTCTTCTATTCATCCTGAAAGACTAATTCAAATGTAAGAATATGCCCGAGCCCGCGGACTGGTCAACGAGGTTCTCGAGGGGAGAGCAGCGACCTGAAGAACAGGGGTACACCACGGAGGGAGACACGTACACTCTTCGTTCAGCTATCGCAGGTCTCTTTTACTTTCGGTTTCGGCGGGGCTTTATAGCTGGGGACCGGAAGCAGAAGAAGCAAGCCAACAGTGCCTAGCCAATGATTAAACATATAACCTTATTTGGTGCGCCGGAGGCCATCATGCGCACTGGGCCAAAAGAAGCACAGCTAATACCGGAAGGGCACATGCCCTTATTTGGTGCGCCTGAGGTTGTCATGCGCACTGGGCCGAAAGGAGCACAGCCAGTCACGGAAGGGGGAAGTATCCTGATGCCACGAGGTAAGCCGCCAATAGATCCCCCTTTTCTCTTTATTAGTGAGGAGGAATGTGCCTGTCTTAGGTTGTGAATTGCAGGGACGAGCCTTACCCGTCATCACCCGACGGTCCTAGATGGAAAGGGAGTGTGGGCTGTCTTAAGTTGGTCTTGTCCCGCATTCCATCTTACCCGTCATTGGCTATCCATTCCAGCATCCTCAAGGGGGCCCAGACAGGAAGCTGGATAATGACTGAAGTTAAAAGGCTGCCAAAGGTCAGGACGGTGGGACTCCCATAGCATGTAGGCTGTGCTACCTACTGGCCAGGTGCAGACGGCGACCGGAGATCCGTATATGCGCCCCCGCTTTCCAGCATTTCCAGGCGGTGATAGTGCACCTGGATAGGTCTCGCCTGAAGGGGCTGTATTTGTTGCCTTACAAACCCAACAATTTTGTTTAAAACACGAGGACCCATAGCAAGTAACAATAAAAGAGATAAAGGGGGGGACCCAACAGGGGAAGCAAATACAGCAAAAGTCCATTAAGACCAGTCCATAAGGGGTTGGTTGCAAGTTCCTGGAAACAGAGATGGCCAAAATGGAGGCACCCGTGGCCAGGGCAGAGGTAATGCCTTGCAGTTGCAGGGCGAATCCAAGGAAGAAGACGCAGATGCGAGAGAGGCGGGTGGTCCGAAGCCGGCTAAGACACGGGCGACAGGGTACTGTTGAAGAACCAGGAGAATCCAGGTGGCCACAGGCATCCTGAAAAGGAAACAAAAAGAGACGCCTCAGAGGGACTCAGCCACCCTGGGCGGAAGGGGTTGACGGGGTGCCTCGGCGGCGTCCGGAGGTTTTGTAGTGGCGCTGGGTGGCGCAGGTACAGCGCGAACCAAGCGCTCTGGGAGCCAGCGAGGAGAGTCAGCATCGTGGGGGTAGACACAAACCGCTCCACGAGCCCAAATTAAAACAGGGTCTAGACCATTCCAAGAGCCGGTAAGTGGGTCCTTCCATTTGACCAATGCAAACTGAGTGGAGGTGGAGGAGTCCCAAGAGCGGTCGGCTGCACTTTTACCAGCATCATCCAGGCGGAGGAAATTTAAAATAAACAAGGCATGACACAGGACATTGCGGGGTGCCAACCGGGAGGGGTACCAGGAAGATTGGCGGATTTTGTGAATAACGGTTTTGAGTGTCTGGTGGGCTCTTTCAACGATGCCCTGTCCCTGGGGATTATATGGTATGCCAGTAGTATGAGTAATGGAAAGGGTGGCACAGAATTCAGAAAATGCCTTGGAAGTGTAGCCCGGTCCATTATCAGTCTTTTTTTTTTTTTTTTTTTAAAGATTTTTATTGATTGATACATACAAGCACTGGGTATAGTCAGAAGCACAGGAGGGTGAGAGAATTCACCAGAGCCAGAGCGGGGAGCAGAGCAGGCAGAAGGACCGAAGTACACTGCTGAGGGGAGCAGCGGGCAGCAGGAGAGGTCTGCGCGCCATGTGGGACCCTCCTCCGGTGGCCGGGGAGCAGCCGGGGATTGAACCGGTGCTGCAGAGGCTGCGGGCAGCTTTGCAACCCAGCGCTCAACCACTGTGCCACCAGGGAGGCCCCATTATCAGTCTTAAGGGCCTTAGGCACGCCTGAAACAGAGAAGGCGTAAAGGAGATGGGAGATAACATGTTTGGTGGCCTCCCCAGCATGGGGAGAAGCCACCAAAAATCCACTGAAGGTATCAATGGAAACATGGACATACTTGAGATTACCAAACTCAGAAACATGGGTGACATCCATTTGCCAGAGGTCTCGAGGGGCCAAACCATGAGGGTTGACACCCAAGTGAGGGACAGGAAGGGAAGTAGCACACGTTGGGCAGGAGCGAACAAGGTGCCTGGCTTGGTCTTGGGTGAGACGGAACAACACACGCAGGGACCGGGCATCGAGATGATGGAGGTCATGGGCTTGTTGGGCCTGGGTGACCGAAAGAACGTGAATTGTCTGAGTGGCTGCATCGGCCAAGTTGTTTCCGTGTGTCAAGGGTCCCGGAAGACCCGAATGGGCCCGAAGATGGCCGAGGAAGAAAGGGGCAGTGCGGTCTCGTATGGCCTCCTGGCAGCGTTGAAAAAGGGCCGCAGCCATGGAGGATGTTTTGATAAATGGGGCGGTTTCAAGTAGGGGCGATGTAAGCACTATCCGTATATAAATTAAGAGGTTGATGGGCAAAGGAAGAAAGAACAGTGATCACCGCCTCAAGCTCTACAAGCTGGGCCGAGAAATGAGGGGTTTTGTCTTTCAAAAACCTTACAATTATCAATAAACTCAGCCTTCCAAAGGACGTGATCGCCCCCAGAAAGGGTGGCCTTTGCCAGGGAGTACCAATCCGATGGAGTGAGAGAGGATTGGGCTAAGGTGTCCAAAACAGTGAGGGTGAAGGGCGCCGTGGCTCCATAAAGGGACACCGCCTCTTTTAGTTCTTTAACGTTTCGGAAATTATGAGGCTCATGATGACGTTGAACAACGCCCTGGGCGTTGGTGGTTTCAACCACCGGAAAGAGATGTAATGGAGCAGGACGCGAAGGAGGAGGGAGGGACGGAGAGGGCGGCTGAGTGGGAGGAGTCAAAGAAAAAGGCGGCAAGGCAACAAGGGAGGAAGAAGGAGGGCAAAATGGCGGCAAGGCGGGAACAGAAGAAGGACAAAATGGCGGCGGATTAACTTGTGGGGGAGGAGCAGAAGGGCCGTCAGCAGACACAATTTATCAAAACGGTTAACAAGAGTATTAATTTGGTTTCCCAAGGTCTCAAGCATTTGTATTAAAACAGGCTTTTTTACGGGGTCCTTGGCAATAGAGGGGGGGGGCGATAGCAGCCCTCTTGTTCTGCCAACTCGTCCCAGTCCACCTCGGAAGCCAGAGGAGACCCACGGCGGGGTCGCGGCAGAGAAGGGTAGAGGCTTTGCAAATCCTTGCCGCCGAGGATTTATTCATTCTTGTAGGTTACACTCACTGGGATCATCTGAGGGGCTAAGGAAAGTGTACATAGAATTGTCTGACTAAAAATAAAAAAATTGACAATGATGCAAAATGGTATATAATAAGCATTCTCAGGAAACACTCAAATGTCTCAGTTGTTGTCTGCAGTGGCCAGAGCTAAACATGGGGATGAATGTATGTTTATGCTTGGATCTTATAAAGGCCAGGTACAGAGACTCATTTATCTTTGTAACCCAGTGTATAGAACAGGAGTCAGCAGCTAGAAAACCTTTCCCATCCTTTGCAATCAAACTGGATATCTTTAATTTATTCAACAGGTATATGTTAATTATATATATTATGAGGTAATCATTATGTAAAGTGCTTATGATTCTGTTGGGGTGATTTACAAAATATTTAATAACCACCATTATGTGACCCATTAAACAAAACCCAAGATAGTACAAAACTGAACAATAGTGATAGAAATCAGAAAGTAGTTTCCTTGGGAGTAAAGGAGGTAGAAATGCTAGAAAGGATCATAAGTTGAATAATGAGATGAAATGATGGAAATGTTCAATAGCTTACATATGACATTGTCAAAGCACATTAAATACAATAAGAATAATAGTTCATTTCATTCTATGCAAATCATACATCATACCAAAAGAAAAAAAAAAAAACTAAATCCAAGTGAAATTAAGGAATTTGAGTCTTTACATTTATCACATATTGATGCAGTAATGTCCAGTACCAAACAAACCTAAAACCCAGTGGCTTGCAACATCAGATTCATTTCTTGCTCACAAGCAGATGCAGGTTGACTAGTTGTCCTGTGATGCTCATCAAAGTGTCCTGGCAGCTTCCCAAGGCAAGATCTTCCCCTGGTACTCACAAAAGCTTGAGAGCCTTTACCTCCCTCAATATATGACTAGCTTCCTGTCATGTCCATCTTCCATTGCCAAATTAAGTCAGCTGATCCATTCCATTGTCAATGAGGCAATGAGAATACTCCACCCAAGTGAGCCATGAATGCCAAGGCTGAAGTGGGAAGTAGGAACAATGAGCATGGAGTACAGTCTCATTGATTCACTTACTGTAAGAGGTAGGATAGAATTCTGGTCTCCTGACAACTATTCCAGAGTCTCTGCATCAGACCATGCTGTTTCCTTGTTGTTTAGAGCCAACAAATTGGCCCTAGATGTGCTCCAGAAAAAGGTTCCAGAATATTTCCACACCCGCTGACAGAGAAGTGTGATGAAACCAAACTGACACAGTGTTCCGTGCAGATCTGAGATAGAAAGCCTCACTCTGGCTTTTCTGGTATATGTTCACTACACAATCAGGAGGCTGCCTCCCTTCATGGAGCGGCAGAGCTCTCTGCACTGGGAGAAGAAACATCTGTGAATGGAAAGAAATACAATACAGCCATCTAATGGATCCTGGGTGCCATAAGCTCACTTCTGCTTCCCTGGGAACATCTGATGTAGATCACAACATGAAAGGATGCTGTGTCTCTACCACAACAGTTTGAGTTTGAGTTTGTGTATAGGTGTCAGCAGACAGAAAGGCACCTAGGGTAGAGCAGGTGCATGCTGTCATGGGGTGTGCTGAACAGTTTGCAGCATTATATTGCTTTTGAGAGAAGCAATATAACCAGATTTGAGCTCACTCCAGAATAAACACCAGAGAAAGAGGTTAGACCTAACACTTTTCCAGGAAAAGGAAAGAGTAGAAAACCAATATCCACCACCTACAGCTGGGGAGACCAGACCTGAAGACAGGTGCGGTCATTCCTGCTGCATGTACTTACATAAATAGCCAAAGAGAAACTTCAGCCCCTTGTGCCCTTCAGACATGTTAAATCATTTTCTCTCTGACTGGCTGTGGACACAGAGTAAGCACAAGAGCCTCTAGGTTCAAAGTTCCTTTCTACAAAATTATGTGCTGACCCAGGCCAGTGATCTGAGCTTCCCAAATCCTCCTGACTTTAAGCGTTTGTCTACTACTCCAGCCAACTGGAAAAATTATTTGATCCCATTCACTTTTCCAACAAACAGTGATTGCACACTTGCTATGTGTCAGGAACTCTGCTAAGCCCCAGGCATGAAGCTGCAAATAAGTAAAACGGCAAGCCTTCCATCCCAGAGCTTATAAACAAGCAGACAAGATAGACACCGCCAAAACAGGTTAAGTGTGATGGGATTTAAGCTGAATTGCAGTAGGGTCTTCAGAGCCTTGTGAGCCATGGCAAGGACTCCCACTTTATCGAAGTGCAGTAAGGATCCATTAAAGGGGGAGTGCTGCTCTGCCAAGTGCTTCGGCTGCAGTGTTTTTCCCGAGATCTGCCACACAACAGATTTTGAAATTCCACATCCTTCTGTAAGTTTCATCCTGCACAGTGGGGTTTCCTTATGAAGAACATTTGAATCAACTTAAATTTTGACAAATGCAGTAAATGGAAAATTTGAGGGTGGATGCAGTATCTCTCTGGGCACACATCATGGAGAAGGGAAATAACTTTGAGGGGTTTCAAGGCCACCTGGTTAAGACAGGCAGTGCTCCCTAAGACAACATACAGACCCCATTTATACTCTCCTACCTCTTTTTGTGCATTCATAAGGGTGAAGAGATTGGGGGGAGTCCTGCTCTGGAAAGCACAGTTCTCTACCAGATAACTCAGTTGGCTAAGCATTGTTAGGCTGTTTTTGGAAGTCACTAGAGGAGATAAGAGTGGAGATGCTTGGTTAAAATGCAACCACTGCACCCAGCCCATTGTATGGAGACAAGAAAGTATCTCGAATCTCATCTCCTTTTTAGTTTCCCATTAGTCAAAGAGAGAGCAACTTGAAATCCCAAGGGCTAGCTGACATTTGCAAAGTATTGTGAGAGTCCTGGGAATAAGTAAATAAAATTAAAACATAATTCCCAGAGAAAATGTACCTGAAAAAAATATAGTTTTTCATGTAATAGCTGAGGAACACAAAAAAAGGTCAGCGGTGAGCAATGGTGTTTTTTTGGGGGATAGGGCTGAGAGGTGGGGGAAAGATTGTCTCCCCCTTGCACAAAATGCTATATTTGGAAGAAATTATCATTAACTATAATTTGGCATTTGGAAAGCACAACTTTCTATTTATAAACAAGCACACAGCTCAGGCATGTTTCATTTACCTCATGAAATAGGAATAGAACCACCCCGATCAGGTTTGTAGAAGGATTTACAGTAAATTAGGAGGAAGGGAGTGTGGTGCAAGAGTCCCAGAGAAACACAGGAGCTTGACACCAGAACCAATGAGATTGATTGAGGCAGATTCACTTCTTCTGTATGGGAACTCTATCTAGACATGGCATTAGCAAAAATGATTCTTATAATTGGTTCCCAGAATAACCCAAAAGGATAGATTTGCCCTACAGCAGAAACTCAGCCACTCAGGAAACACCAGCCTTTGGGGAGAGGCCCATAACATCAGCAAGAGGATGTCATCATTTTCCTCCTAGCCATTCTGATCCTGCTTTGGGCTGAGAATGGGATCTACAGCAAAATGCAGAATGGGTCAAGGACAAGATTGCCTGGATCTCCTTTCTCATCCTTTGTGCTTTTGGTCAGCTACATGGGAGAAGCATAAGAGGAGATTATGTCTGTCAATGGCTCACCCAAAATAACTTACAATCCCCCTCACTTAAAGTCTCCAGGCTTACCTCCTGATTCATAAAAAAAAAAGGTTTATTCTAATGACAGAAGAGCTGAATATGAACACACACACACAGACACAAACACATGAGTTCTGCTCAGGGAATTCCCTCATTATCTGCATCCTCCTCCTCCCTTCCCTCCACCAGCAAATATTTAGGGAGTTCCTGTTGTGTGCTGGGCACTTGATGTGGGAGTCAAGTCATCATTTTGGAGCAGATGGAGAAGTGGGTGCACATGAACTCTCAGCAGGAAGTGCCTTGGGCAAGGAGAAGAGGGTGTGAGTGATTTGAACTGCTCAGAGATGTGGGAACCACTGTGGAGTCCTGGGGTTCTTTAATGGGGCTCCAATAATTCCAAAGGTGTAGGATCAGAGACAGAAACTTATTTTCCCTCCTTTGACTTTGTTAAAGAACAAAGAGCACAATTCATTCTATTAAAAAAAATAATAATAAGCAGAGAATGTCTTTCTGTAGTAGATATTTGTCCTTCCTGGTCTGGTCAATATCTATGTCCCTATCCCAGTTCCTTCCTGCCCCTGGATAAAGGCTGGCAGGCCTAAGGACTTACCCTGTGTGGTAGGCTGAATAATGGTCCCTGAAATATGTCAACAAACTAATCCTGGAACCTGTGAATATATTGTCATAACTGGAAAATAGGGCCTTAGCATATGTAATTAAGGTAAGGACCTAGAAATAAGAAAAGACTTCTGGACTATCCAATGGGCACTGTATGATCACAAGGATCCTATAGAGGAAGACAGGAGGCTCAAAGTCAGAGAAGACCAGTTAACAATGTGGAAGGAGAGGATTTAGAGTCAGAGGGAGAAGATGCTATTCTCTTTGCTTTGATGATGGAGAAAGGGACTGTGAACCAGGGAAGGCAGATGAGCTCTAGAAAAAGGAAAAGACAATGAAATGGAAACTTCTCTGAAGGTTCCAAAAGGTATGTAGCACTTTATCATGACTTTAGATTTCTGATCCCCAGTATGTTAATTTGTACCTTTGACCAACAAATTTGTGGTAATTAAGAAATTAACAGACAAATAATGGAAGTTAATAGGAAACCTGTCCTTCCTATTTGCAAAGTTTGGAGGTGAAAAGGCCACCCTCTTTTGTTGATGTAAGTAGACCCATGATGGGCTGGGCCAAGGATATGTAGAATTTGATTTTCAATGTCCAAAAATATTAGGGGAGAGATGCACTCTCATTATTCCTAAGAAGTCTGTAGAAAACTTGCCGAGGGTTTACAGATAGCAATAGAATGAGTTGAAATAGTGAGAGTGACACTTAGATTCTGCAGGATTTACATCTAGTTTGAACTCTGCCACTTTGTTACTGTAACCATAAGTAAGAAACTTCACTTCCCCAGCTCTCTATTTTCTTAAATTATCAAATGAGAAGGTCAGACAATGTGATCATTCCATGTTCTGTGGTTATAGAAGAACATCATTTGGAATGATCTGTACTAGCCAACTTGCCATAGCCAAATGTCATGGCAATGACATTGATTTAAGACAATCCCTACTGGCCCGCAACCCTGTCTTCTCATCATATTCAAAATCCAACAATCTGGGAATTTGAACTTGGGAGACCACATTCTTTTATTTCAATACAAAATGGAGTCCAGAGGAATACAGTTATGCCTCAAAGATTAATTTTGCTTCCAATTAATGGTAGACCAGTGTCGTGGTGGGTGCTTTGACTTTAAAGGGGAAAATAGTCAAAGGACATCTTATTTCCCATTAGTCAAAAGATGAAAATAGCTGTTCCCTTCAGAAAGCCAGGATATTTAGTTATTTAATGCTGCTCTAAAAGAAATATGCTCATTTTGGGGATACTTAAGTTCTCTTCTATCCATTAAATTGCTACTTCTAAGAAGTCTAGCTAAAATCTCTAATCTGCTGAACTAATTCACTTAGGTAATACCATGCTATATGCCAGACACAGTGAAGCAATGTGAGTAAAAAGCCATATAACACATAATTCCTTTCACTTAAAAGCTCATCTTTATTCATTTAGCCTACAACTATATTCTGGGCACCTATTATGTACTAGAAATAGAGGTAATCACTGGGAAACAAGAAAGAACAAGACACAGTCTCTATCTGCAGGCAGTGGCTAGACCAGAAGCAGAGGAGGGCAACAAAAATGTGCTATTCTGCTATTATACAGAAATAGATTTATATTTGCAGGATGCTGGAAGTACGGAGTGGTCGATGCTCTGTGGAAGATGAGGAAAGGGTCCCAGAGGTGCTGAGTTTCAACAAAAGTATAAAGGACAGACAGGGAATCGGTTGGGTAAATATGATGAGAATTCAAGGTGAGGAGACAGCAGTGTGAAAAGACAGTCCGTTCTCTTTTTGAAAGTTACAAAGAATAACCTTATCAGAAACAGGGAAAAAGACATTGTGTGCCTAAAACCTCTTCCCATGGTTGTAAAAATCAAATAGTCCAACAGTGGATGAGAAAAGGCCATTTGTAAACTTGAAAACATTGTTGTGGTTGTTTGTTTTCTACCATGAGAAAGGAGAGGACAAGGACTATATTCTGGACTTTGGACCTCCTGAGCCTTGATTTAAACCCAGCTTGGTCACTTCATAGCTCCAGGACACTGGACAAACTACTTAACCTCATGTGTAAAATAAGGTCAATAAGAGGACTCTATTAAAATTGTTGGAAGAATTAAATGAGAAAATTACTATAAAAACATCTACTAAGTGACCAGTAATTACTATAATTATCTTAAATCTTATTTTGAGCTCTTATAATGAGTAACTTTTTGATCCCAATGACAAATGTTTGTAGTTATTAAATGTGTTGAGTAATCATTTCAGAATTGCACAGGCTAATTCTTTATTCATAGTTCTTTCCAGTATGTGAATATGGCACCAGTATATGCATTCAAAATATGTAAACATGTATTATAAAACAAATCCTGGTCTAATTTCCCAGGTAATTTCACTTTTATTTCATTAAAGTGTCACCAAAGGGAAGGACATTGATGCTCCTTTTCAAGTGGTGCCCCTTGTAAGCTGATGTTCTTGTGTACAAATAAGTTTTATTACAAGTCCTGGAAGGGGTGAAAAAAATGTTTCTGTGAAAGCTTGTGTGATTTTAGACTCCATGGAGTAATGCAGGCACTTAATTTTTCAACTCTTCATCTACCATTAAGGCATGTAATTGATTTTTTTTTAACTTCTCCTCTACCATTTACTAATTGTGTGAGCAAATTACCTCACTTCTTTGCACCTCTATACATATTTAATACTGAGATCACGGTAGTGCTATGACAATGAAATGAGTTAATTCATGCAGTGCTCTTAGGACACGTACCAAGTTCACAGTAAAAGTTAGGCATTTTTATCAGTTATGATTATTACAAATGTTAGTCATTGAGCTAAAATGAATTGTAAACTAATTAGTCAAGATCATAATGGCTATTGATTGTGAAACTTAGTTTTTCAATTATCAATATAAGTCACTCCAAAAAAGGTAATAACTTAAAGCAAACAAACAAGAATCATTATCTCATATGGGTCCGTGAGTCAGCAACAAGGGAACATCTCAGTTTAAAGTAATCTCTCAGAGCCTCACATGAAGTTGCAGAGTTAGTGGATGATTCTCAGGTGGCTGGCATGTGGACTGACAACATTTCAGGCCCACATCAAAATCAAGAAAAATACCAGGGCCTCCCTGGTGGCGCAGCGGTTGAGTGCTGGGTTGCGAAGCTGCCCGCAGCCTCTGCAGCGCCGGTTCGATCCCCGGCAGCCGGGCGAGGGTCCCACATGGACCGCAGACCTCTCCTGCCGCCCACTGCTCCTCTCAGCTGTGTACTTCCTCAAGTCTGCCTGTTCTGTTCCCCGCTCTGGCTCTGGTGAATGTTCTTACCCTCCTGCGCTTCTGACTGTACCGAGTGCTTGTATAAATAATAAATAAATCTTTAAAAAAAAAAAAAGAAAAATACCAAATAAACAACCTAATATCACACTTAAACCAACTTGTAAAAGTAAGGCCAATAGAACCTAAAGTTAGTAGAAGGAAGGATATAATAAAAAAGAGAAAACAAATGAAATCATTATCAAAAAGATAATACAAAAAGCCAATGAAACCAAAAACTGGTTCGTTGAAAATAAACAAAACAGATAAATCTCTAGCTTGGTCAATCACAGAGAGAGAGAGAGAGAGAGAGAGAAACAGATCACAAATGAAAAAATAAATAAAAAGTGAAGGAAATCACAAGAGATAGCACAGAAATGCAAAGGATTATAAAAATTATTATGAGCAACTATTGCCAATAAATTCAGTAATATTGAAGAAATAGATAAATTTCTAGATCAACATAACCTACAAAGTCTAACCCAGGAAGAATCACATGAACTGAACAAACTGATCACAAAAATCATAACAGTAATTGAAATAGTAGTAAAAAAAATTGGGGGGAAGAGGACAGAAGATAAACAAAATCTCAGGAGCAGCTGACTTTACAAATGAATTTTATCATACTTTTAAAGAAAAACTGATTTCACCTTGCTCAAATTGTTTTCCTAATTTTATACTTTTACTTATATGAAATACAGCATAGGTAACATGGGGTACAGGGTGGGGGATTTTATAGCAGGGCACCCAAAGACACCAAAAGTATCTTTTGTTCTACAAAATCTAAGGTAAATATAGTGTTTCCTATACCTGAATTAAATAAGAGAACTGTGGGCTGAAATCTATTTTATTTCATTTATTTATTTATTTATTTATTTATTTATTTATTTTTTTTTTTTTTAAAAGATTTATTTATTTATTTATACAAGCACTGGGTACAGTCAGAAGCACGGGAGGGTGAGAGAATTCACCAGAGCCAGAGCGGGGAGCAGAGCAGGCAGAAGGACCGAAGTACACTGCTGAGGGGAGCAGCGGGCGGCAGGAGAGGTCTGCGGGCCATGTGGGACCCTCCTCTGGTGGCCGGGGAGCGAATCGAACCGGCGCTGCAGAGGCTGCGGGCAGCTTTGCAACCCAGTGCTCAACCGCTGCGCCACTGGGGAGGCCCTGTGGGCTGAAAACTGATGAAGACATAACAAGATTTCATTCCATTGCCCTCTTCGTTTTGACAAATGAAGTGGTACTGACCGGAAAAGAAAGGAGGAAATCAGGAGTACTTGATAAATTACAAAGTCCTTTAATTAAGCATATTCAGTTAGTAGGACATCCAAGTTGTGATTATAATCAGATTTCTTTCCACATTCTCTTGAAAAGATGGCAATAGATACTCTACTTGCTAAGCGTCTCAGCAAATGTGAAAACTAGAAAGAGAACTGCCATGAGAACTCAGGGATACACCTCTCAGAGAAAACAAAAGGACCAAAAATTATTCATTATAGTGGAGGGGAAAGTTTAATTTTCTTTGATTTTCACTGTGAAACCACAGGAACATGTCCCTTGTAAGAAAGTATACTGCCTAGCTTTTATTTTTTAGATTGTGTAGGCTTCATTGATGACAAAGAATAGCCAGAAACAGTGCATGAATATGTGGAATACCAAACCACTTAAGCTCTGAATCTGACCTCTTCATTGTTGATGTCATTGTTGGTAATGATTTGTGCTATAACGTGTACATTTTCATAGACAGGGGTCCAGGTGATGCAGAAATGCAAGATAGATAGATAGATAGATAGATAGATAGATAGATAGATAGATAGATAGATAGATAGATAGATAGATAGAGATTATCTATCTAGATAATAGGTAGATAGATAATAGGTAGATAGATAATAGGTAGATGATTGATAGATAAATAGATGCTTGATTGATAGATAAATAGATGATTGATAGATAAATGTATATCTATGAAATTGTCATTGACCCCTCTCCTTGCATAGGAACAACCTCATTTGTTGACTTAAAAGACATAAAATCTTTTGAGTTTTGGATCCTGTAACTCCTTGAAATGAGAGAAGTATAGAACTAGATGTAGAAAGTTTGCCTTCAGTAAATCGCAGTTCTGTGACTTCCGACTGGATGATTTCAGATATGTATGGTAGCTCTTTGTGCCTCAGTTTCCTCACATGTGAGGTGAGGGTGGTATTGATGCTCACATGTCAGAGTAGCAGTGAGGATAGATGTTAATACATGCCCTGTTAGAACAGTAACTGGCAGGCTATAAGGCCTCATGGAGGTAAGGTAGCTACTATTATAGGATAGCTGTTACTGTTGTGATGCTCACCATCACTCCTTAAGTTGCCTTCAAATAAGTTTGCTTGGGAAAAAATAGGGAAGAGAGGTGTCTTGGTTTGAATTCCCACTGAAGCAGTGTCTGAAAGATGGGTTTAGGTACAGTTTGTTAGGTGATTCCATTCTGCAGCTGTGAGGAAGAAGAGAGTCAGAGACAGGGCAGTGAGAAAGCCCATAAAATGTACATTATTGACCTGTAACTGTGACGGGCAACTGGGGACATAAAACAAGCCTCTGACAGAAGCTGGAGCATTTATCCATCAGTCCTACTAGTGGTTGAAAGTCATTAACTCACTCATGTCCACAATGAGCTTAAGGGCAGGTAGGCAGCCATTCCTGATACCAGAAAAAATAAAAACTGAGAAGAAATCCTGGCAGTAAGCACCTTCTGCCCTCCAGCTCTGTGCCAAAATCAAGGAAGGGTGTGAATGTATAAAATATTTGCCAGTATGGCCATGTCAGAAGGGCCAGACCCTCAGCAAAGCTGCCCTGAGAGTCAGGAGCTGCTGGAGCAACCCCGAGCTAAGGTGTGCTGTGCTGACAATAAATGGACGAGCAAGGCAGATATGCCCAGCTTCGTAGCCCTAAGTGTGTGTGTATTGCAAGTGTGTGTGTATTGCAGCTTTTCCTTCTGTCTGTTTCTTCATAGCTCCAAGGGCCAAAATGTGGACATCAGGAGGGCAGGATGTTTGTTTTGTTCTCAGATGAATATCAAGGTTTGCCTAAAAGAGTTCCCCATATACAGTATGCCCTAATAAATATCTGTTGAATGAATGAATGTCCCTTCAAAAGCCCTATATAAATCCATGATATTTAAGAACAACCTCCCTGTTACTCTCTCCATACTTGAAGAAGAAGTGTCTCCCTTCACAGCCTAGAATAAGGATAACCATTTTAACGTTGCATGGAATGTAACTCATTAAAAACAATAATTCCAAAGCTCAAAAAAACAATAATTCCAAAGCTGGTCCCTCTGAGCAAAGCAATCTGGCTGGGGCTGCCCTCGCGGCCACTGAGACTCCCTTTACTCCAAGTGTCCCAGGCAGTATAAAAGATACGGTGATAATTGAATCCCTGTCCAGTCTTAATTGCGGCATTTACTTCTTTCCCTAGCCACGGAGGAGAGCTCTGGAGGCCAATTTGCAGGCTGCTGCTTGGGGTCAGGTGTGGGATTTATCAGCCAAGAGCAAAGCTCAGAAATAATTTGGGGTCGGACTTGGTTCTGATCCCATCCTGCCTCTCGGTCTACTGCAGGTAATCGCTGCAAAGAGGGCCCGGAGGAAAAGCCTGCTAATGAGCCCAGCTCCACTTTGGGGCTGTTGTGTTCTCGACGCACTGTTGGCCAGTGGTCTTATGAAGTTCCAAACAGCAGGGACGATTGAAAGGAGGCAATAGAGAAAGGTCAATGGTGGCTGTGTGCACATGTGGAAGGAAAGGAAAGAGACCTAGTCTCAAAACGTGCCAGAGGAGTGAATGCACCTTGTAATCTGTGGCAAGTGTAACCAACCCGCTAGTGACAGATTCCAGGCATGCCATGTGCAGCATAATGTCAATCGAACACTTCAGGCGCTGCGGGAGACCAAACCTATGGATACACCCAGCTTTGGACAAAAATCACCTCTATACAGAAAGGGGGGGTGTTCTACTCACTGTAGCCTGAAGAATTTGTGTCAAACTTTAAAGTAAGGGAGATCGAGGATAGCTAGAAATGAACCACAGGACAGAGAATTTTAAATTTCCCCTAATCCCTTTTTTAAAGGAACCAGAAGACATTTTGCTCTGCAGGGATAAGGGAGTGGGGAAGGGGAAGAGAGATGGAAAGAAACGAAGTAAAAACTGGAGAATCAATGTGGCCATCTCAGCTGCTGGGAAGCTCAACTTTTATAAATTGAAATTTCCAGAAAAATAAGAATTCCAGAAAGATCTACATAACTTCTCTGATACCTCCCAGGAATGAGTGTGCAAGTTGAGGGTACCACTCTGTTAATTCTTTCTCATCACTGCCATGTTTTCGCACCCCAATAATTTGAGGGGAATAACTTTTTTAAGGTTTGTCTTTATGGTAAGATCATTTTGAGATAATGCAGATTTGGTTCAAGCAAGATATTTTTGATTTGGGCACATATTTGATTTGACAAATGAATATGAATATACTGGGTGCCGGGAATTTACACCTCAGAGTAAAAATAAAACTAATTGTTATTATTTAAAGGTTCAGATGGTAAAGTGTTAAAGGTTCAGTGTTAAAGATTTAGTGTTAAAGGTTCAGATGATAAGGCTAACCAACTTGTCCTTCAAGTCATCCATGATTAGGATCAAATTGCTTTCTCTGAACAACTCAGAAAAATTGTAGCTTCCAAACTTATCTGAGAAGTGAAATCATTTTATTAAACGAAAATTGACAGAACAAATTGGCATATACCAAACAGGTTCAAGCAGAGTGGCCCGGAAGAAGCAGGTTAAGTACCGTGAGCCTTCAGAGACCCCCAATTTTCCCCCTGGTTATCACCCCTGAAGAGCCCCTCACATATGTCCTGGGGACACCATGGAACATAGTTTGAGTGTCTGCACAAATATAGAAAAGTAGGCTCTGTAGAGGGAAAAATACTTAAAATTTTGCTTAACAGTTGTTTTCTCAAATCTGTTCTTACAAAAAAATGTTTTTCCTGACATTGAAAAAAAAAATCACAAATGACTATTAGGAAATAAAAGTCTTGGAATTTTAAACATGTATGGATTTTGCAGGAAATCAGACTTAGTTAATGGTCTCAAAAAACAAACATTTGTAGATCACAAGTCCAGGAGAACTCATACCTGGCTCCAGTGCTAAGAATCTCATGGTCTGAAGGGTTCCCTTGGCTGTGGCCTCACTGAAGGATATGGGAAAAAGTGTTTCAGAGCTCATTCAAGTTATTGGTTAAATAAATTTCCTTGCAGTTGCAGAATCAGGTCCCATTTCTTGGCTACCTGCTTGTCTGGCTCGTCTGTGTACCTGGAGGCTTCCTAGACAAACACCCTATACTTACATAGAGAATTTGAGCCACTTTGCCCCAGGAAAAACAGTTGAGATTTACAGCTCAGATATAGCTATATCTTCTTAAACTTTTAAGCCATTTGTAATTGTCCCTTTCAGATGATAATTGTATTGTTTGAATTTTTACCCTAAGTAGAACTTGTATTGTGCCTGCCTTTTTTCTGAAAATGCTTTTTTAATCAATGGTATATTTTGCAGTGTCTCCTTATTGATACACGTACCACATGTATAGAATTCCATTGAATGAATATACTGTAAAGTATTTATCCATTCTCTTTTTGATAATCAAATTGTTTCAATTTTTTCCCATTATGAGCAATGATATTATAGGAATATGAGCAAGTCTTCTGTGGTGCATAGTTAATAAGAATAATAAAGATAATTATCATTACAACTCCTTTTAATAATGATAAAAGATAATTTTTATTAATATACTGGTTGTATAGCTACTAGCCCACTTAATCCTAAAAATTCTGTGAAGTAAGCACATTATTAACACCAACTTAACAGTAATGAAAACATTGGCAGGTTAATAAGGGGGCTAGGATTTTTGAATTGTAGTGTGAATTATCTACCTTATAAATTACTAAATTATAAAAATATATGTCCTCATCGGGCATATATAAAAGTTTCTGCTGCTCCACAGTCTCACTAAACTTGGTACTATCAGATTTAAAATTTATCTTCAAATCTGTATATAAGAAATATCTAAATCAAGAAGGATTGAGGGAGACACACACAGGAATCAGAGTAAAGGCAAATCTATATTAAGAATAAGAAAGGCATCAAAGAGTTGGGAGTTGAAAACTCCGTAAAAAATTCCCTAACTGAAACATTAAGCCTAATTGATAGTCTTGCACACACCCATTCAAGCAACAGAGCCCCACACATACTAATTCTTCTGCCCAGTGCTCATTTGACTGTCAAAGACTACAGGGTAATATCGGAATTAAAGATCAGAGAACAGAAAATGCCTTTATCTCTAACTCTCAATTCTTTCCTACTTTTAACATTATGACTTTTCAATAAATGTTGTGTCCCTGAACACCTCCTCTTTCTCCTTTTTTTATGAATAATTCAAGTAGCGCAGAGCAAATCAATAACACTCTTTTTAACCTAAAGTTATCACTTTCCACCAGCATTTACTCATTTTCTTTTGTCTCCTCCAGGAGGAAGAAACATTTATTACATATGTTGAGCAATGAAGAAGCTCACCCAAACTATGAACACAAGAAGATTAAAAGTCTTTCAAATAAATCAAACTGCAACCCCACCCACCAAAAACAACAAAACACCTGTTATAACTTACTAGGTCCTAGAAAACACCCATTTCACTAGTTCATTAGTGTTAACCCAGTGACTTTAAAGTGGTGCCTACTGGAAAATTCCCAGTGTACATCAAAGCAAAAATAAACAATCGGGATTACTTCAAATTAAAAAGATTTTACACAATAAAAGAAAATATAAGTAGATTAAAAAGGCATCCTACTGAATGAGAGAAAATATTTGCACATTACACAACTGACAATGGGGTTAATATACGAGATTAAAAAAAAAAACTATACAATTGTACAATTTAAAAAAGCAACCCAATTAATAAATAGGCAGCAGAACTGAATAGACAATTCAACCAAAAAACGGATATCCAAAAAGCCAGTAGACACATCAGCATCACTTTTAATAAGGCAGATGCAGTTTAAAACCACAATGAGATAACATCTCATACTTGTGAGAATGGCACATATTAAAAAAAAAAAGTAAGTGCTGGAGAAGATGCAGAGAAAGAGGAATTATTTTTCACCAGTGGTGGGAATGTAAACTGAAGCAGAGCAGGCATTTTGATAAGCTATCTGGGATTGACCTTAAAGAACTAAAAATGGTTCACTCATAGCAGGAATCTAGAAAACCTAAATAAGGGACCAGGAAAAAGAATAACTACAAGAAAGAAAAAATCAAAATCAACAAACAACTATGAACCAGAGACACACTGGGGGCAGGGGCGGGGAAGGAGGGTTGGGGCCAAAATAATGGGGGTGCAATTGTATGGGGAATATAAAAATAAAATGGAAAAAAAAACTAAAAATGGAAATCCATATTACCCAGAATCCCAATTCTGGGCATTAATCCAAAGAACATGAAATCATCAGCTCAAAACACCATGTGCTTCACAATGTTTATTGCAGCACTATTTACAATATCTAGGACCTGGAAACAACCTCAGTGACCATCAATAGATGGCTGTATCAAGAAGATGTGGTATATTCACACAACGGAATACTATTCAGGCATAAAGATAGATGAAATGAAGCCATTATGGCAAAATGGAGGTAGTTTGAGGGAATTATGTATAATAATGTGTTGAGCCTGAGTCAAGGACCATGACATGAACTTAGCCTTAACCATTAGCTTAGCAGTTTAGTTTAATGCACTATTCCACATTCCTCAGGACTATGGTAATGGGTATTTTCATTTTTTTTTCTTAAAATTTTATTTTTATTTATTTATGCATACAAGAGCAAGGGTGCAGGCCAGAGGTGTGGGGCTAGGGGTGGGGGTGAGAGGATTCACTAAAGACAGAATGGGGAGCAGAACAGACAGATCTACTGAAATGCATTGCTGAGGGGAGGCGTGAGGGAGTCAGGAGAGGTCTGCTGTGCCATGTGGGTCAGCTCTCTGGCTGGGGATCAAATGCATGCTGCAGTGGCTGGTGAAAACTTGATAGTGCTGAGACTGTTACCCCAGTGCCACCGGGAGGACTGGGGACTTTAATTTTAACAAGATACTTTTGTTCCTGCTGAGGATATTGATAACATCAGTGTCTGATGAAAGCCTGTGGACTGTTTCTAACCTGATAATATAGAAGGGAGCATCTACACTAGGAAGGTCATTGATACTTCTGTGGCTCATTGCTCGTAGACTGCCAGGTGACCCCCAAACTGAGAATGAAGAAAGGAATGGCTATCCCAGCAAACATGGACCACCAAATACTAATGCCAGGAAGATTAACAAGCACACACTTGCCCTTTGGCTTAGCTATACTGTTATAGGACAGGGAGAGGGGCAGCCCAAACCCCGCAAACCTGCCTATTCTAAATGGGTTCGGCCATCCGCCGCATCAACACAAAACATAGGAGACTTTAATGGGAAGGAACTTTAATAAAACTAGGAAACAATACAGGTAAGGCAAAGAGTCTAGTTTCTAAATGAAGCACCCAAAGTTACCCATCCCCTCGTGGGTAAAAGTCCATCCATATGGGATTGGCCCAGAACAAGGCCCCAAAGCCTGCCACAAGTCTAAAGCATCTTCCAGTGGGGACCCACAGAAAAGGGTCAGAAACAACCAGACAAGCCCGGAAGGAAAAGAGCAAAATCAACATCAAGATAAAAGCTGCCATGGTCACCTCCCCACGGGTCTCACCCACATCTGTGTCACCCAGTCCACGACCAAAAGACAAGCGCAGTTTCTTCACGTGTCTCTAGGCTCCATGTGCCTCCTCCAGGTCTCCTTCTGGCTCCATCCTGCTTCCTTCCTCAGTCTCTTCTGCAGCTTCTCCTCTTCCTGCTCAGCTCCACCCTCCCTTGGGTGGGGCAGGGAAACTCCCCCTTTCCTGGGGACCACCCTGTTACAATACCTCCCCATCCCCAAACCTTAACAACCAGCCCCAAGCCCATTGAGAGACAAAATGGTCTTCCTGACATTAGTTTACAACCTTCTCAGGTTGCTAGCTCCTGAATAAAGCTTTTTTCTTCCCACCAATCCTTGTCTCTTGATTGTCTGGGCATATCAGATGCCAAGTGGTAAAACTTTGGAAGTTCAGCAACAGGAAAGCAAGTCACAAGGACAAAAACAAATACTGGCCATTTACATAATGGATGATTTGACAAAGTAAAATACAAACACTAACAGAGACAATGCAGTGAAGTCTCTGAGGTTAAGAGTAACGGGGAAGGGAGGAGATGTGGGGGTGTAAGAGGCTGTGGTAGTTGGGGCAACAAAATAGAAATGCTGAGAATATATTTGACTCAATGAAGAAATCAGAATTGAAATTACTGACTATCTTAAAACTCTGAGAAGAAGAACATGATCATATACCCTAAGACTGTGAAAACAGATCAGAAAAAAAATTATAGTTAAAATGCCCTCCTTGTAAAAGAATGAAGAATGAAACGGAATTTATATGCCAAGAAATTTGATAAAAAGTATAATAAAACATGATTAATCAAGGCAAAACTGAAAAAAAGTAATTTAGTAAGAGGTAAACTACCAGGAGGCGTGTTGTTACGCAGAAATGTGTTAATTCTATGGTAGATGTCTAGAGGAGTCATCTGAAGCTTTTCTTCTTTTTAAGGTAAATTGAGGGATGGGATAAGTCCAGCAAAGACTAAGTGTAGGGAAGAAATGTTGAGTGACAATAGGGAAGGAATAAGGAGGAGAAAAAACAATGGGGAGAGCTGAACAGTTAAGTAGTAGAAAGTTCCCATACTTCTCTGAGTTCTTCCAGACTGGCAAATAACCAAACATGCATCAGACGATAAGAGGAAAATAAAAAATTTAATAATAACTTGTATACCTCCTGCATACGTCCAAGAGACCCAGGAAGACTAAGCAACTCACCCCCATGGCTTTAGCCACCATCTTAACCTCAACTAAGAGAAAGGACATTAAATGGGAGAGAGGGGAATGTCAGTTATGGGAAGTTACCAGGAAAGACACAGAAAACAAAGTTATGGCAATTATGTAGAATTTATTTCTACCTTCTCCATTAATGAGTTAAGGAGATTAGATCTTCCCAATACAGTGAAGGAAATAACATTTATAAAGAGATTTTTCCTTTAAAAATGTAAATGTTGGGGCACAAGGGATTAAAACGCAACCTATGAAGCAATCCATAGCCACTGCAGCACGAGTTCAATCCCTGGGCAGGGAGCAACACACATTGTGCAGCAGACCTTTCCTGACTCGCCCACTGCTCTGCTCAGCAGTGTATTTCAGTCAATCTGCCTGTTCTGTTCCCCACTCTGTCTCTGGTGGATTCTCCCACCACCACCCCCATGCCGCTGGCCTGTACCCCAGTTCTTATATGCATAAATAAATCTTTAAAAATAATAATAAAATAAATGTAAATGTCATTTACAAAGGAGCAACCTCCACAGGACAGCCCCTCTAGGAGATAAACTTTGTACCAAAGACACTGGGGCGGGGAGCAGATTCTTGCTCCCCTACAGTGCAATGCATTTCATCTGTTATAAATCACAGTTCTTCCTGACAAATGAATATGGTGAGAAGTTTGATTTTCCTTAAGAAACATACAGATTTTCTTCCCATATTTAGGGATCTGGAGGATCAAGGAGAGAAAAGGGAGGCTTCATATGTCAAACAAGAAGCAGTTACCTCATCCTTACTCTAAGAAAAATGAAAAATGAAAATCTGATAAAGAGGACGTGATCTCTGATCAATCCATAACTTGATGAGACCCCCTGAAACTATATTCCTCTATGTCATACAAGGGAGATCAGTGACCGCTTCCTTGATTAGGGAAAGGGCAAAAGATTCAGACAAAAAGAAAAGGTTCTCAACCCTCAGTGCCCTCACTATTCTCTGCTCAAAACACTCTGTATTCTTTAATGAATGGAAATGGACACCCTGATTGATCTCGTTACCATATTAAGGTGACAAATTAATTGGAATTAGAATTGGAAAAAGTGCAGTGGAAATAAATTATAAAATGTGTTGTCCCCTTGTATTTTGAAATCATAAAGATGTTTTTCAAAATATTGAGAGGGAAAACTTCCTGTTTCAGGGTCAGCTTCCAGCTCTTCTCAGGTGATACTCATATTGGTGTGCTGATAAATCCATCCAGGATGCTGAATAAACACTGCTTGCTTCCAGTTGGATTTTCAATTATACCAGATAAGGTAATCTGATGTCTGGGAGTCCTAGGCTGCAAAGGACAGGACTGTCTTTGTGAGGTGATTTAAAGGAGATCTTTGTTTTCCTGCTCCCCCCCAAACGTTCTTTCCTGGTATTTTATTTTATTTTATATTACTTTATTTTATTTGTAGTCCAACACACTGCTTTTAAATCTCAAAAGATTTCTGTTCAAAAGCTCCTTGTCTATTATAATGCAAATGTCCCTGAGAAAAAAATAACTTTTATCAACTAATATTTACAAGAGAACAAAAGCAACCAGGGCTAGCAAAAATTTCTTGGAAGCTTGGGATGTAGGTGGGGTGTATGTAAAATAGGGAAGAGGGTGTGCTCAAAAGGGCAATTGAACATGGGTTATTACTACAAGTGGAGGTAGGGGGAACGTTAGCTTTGGACATAGATAGCCCAATGTTCAGATTCCCAGGGAGCCGATCTGCATGCCCCACTGTTGCTGATTCCTTGTTGTAAAGAACACCAAACAAAAGGTTTCAGAAATTAAGTAAGACTACATGAGGGCCTCCCTGGTGACACAAGGGATTAAGAAGCAACCTATGAAGCTGTCCGCAGCCACTGCAACACAAGTTCAATTCCCGGCCAGGGAGCCATCCACATGGCACAGTAGACCTCTCCTGACTCGCCTGCTGCTCCCCTCAGCAGTGTATTTCAGTCAATCTGCCTGTTCTGCTTCCCAGTGTCTCTGGTGAATCCTCTCACCCCACACACCTCTGGCCTGTTCTTGTATGCATAAATAAATCTTTAAAGAAAAAAAACTACATGATTACTTGGTGCCCTGGCGTCAGTAGGACCATCTCATACAATCTCTAGGTTCCAGAGTGTAAGAGTCCAGGGTTCAGGTTCTCTTCTACCTACCACTTGCAGGCACGTGAACTCACACATTAGGTAATTTTATCAAGCAGGTAAAATTTGGAAACTTATGCTTTTACTTTTAGAGAAGCTAATGTAGGAGGCATGCCTTTTAGACTTCTAGTTAGAAAATGACATAAATTGTTATAGGGCAACCACAAAGGGAAATGGGATGGCCTGAGTGTAAGTCCTCAGCTGCATGCTGAAAAAAATAAATAAATAAAAACAAAACTCATGGTCTCCCTGGTAGCTCAATGAAGCTATCAGCAGCCACTGTAGCATGAGTTCGATCCCCAGCCAGGGAGGTGACCCACATAGCATAGCAGACCTCTCCTGTCTCACCTGCTGCTCCCCTCAGCAGTGTATTTTCTGCCTTTTCTGCTCCCCACTCTGTCTCTGGTGAATCCGCTCAACCCCCCACACCTCTAGCCTACACTCCAGCTCTTGTACACATAAATAAATAAAAAATAAATCTTGAAAAAAAACCCTCAGAACAAGACCCAAGGACAGGCACACAAAGGTCAATAAAAGGTTTGCAAGGGAAATGAAAGAGGGGATGCGCACACAGGAGGAGAAAAAAATTCATTGGTCAATGTGTCCTACTGTTATAGGACAGGGAGAGGGGCAGCCCAAACCCCGCAAACCTGCCTATTCTAAATGGGTTCGGCCATCCGCCGCATCAACACAAAACACATGAGAGTAATGGGAAGGATCTTTAATAAAACTAGGAAACAATACAGGAAAGGCAAAGAGTCTAGTTTCTAAATGAAGCACCCAAAGTTACCCGTCCCCTCGTGGGTAAAAGTCCATCCATATGGGATCGGCCCAGAACAAGGCCCCAAAGCCTGCCACAAGTCTAAAGCATCTTCCAGTGGGGACCCACAGAAAAGGGTCACAAACAACCGGACAAGCCCGGAAGGAAAAGAGCAAAATCAACATCAAGATAAAAGCTGCCATTGTCACCTCCCCACAGGTCTCACCCACATCTGTGTCACCCAGTCCACGACCAAAAGACAAGCGCAGTTTCTTTACGTGTCTCTAGGCTCCATGCGCCTCCTCCAGGTCTCCTTCTCCATCCTGCTTCCTTCCTCAGTCTCTTCCTGCAGCTTCTCCTCTTCCTGCTCAGCTCCACCCTCCCTTGGGTGGGGCAGGGAACCTCCCCCTTTCCTGGGGACCACCCTGTTACAATCCCCCCTTTTAATTTTTATTCCACCATATCTATGGTGGCACAGATAACACTGAGTTGGGGCCCTGGGTGCGTGCTGAAAGCAGGCAAATCCAAGCCCCTGCAAGCCCACGTCTTTGGTTTTATACCAAGCATGACTGCTTAACTCCACCCTTAGTCCCCAGCAATCTTCCTTTCAAGAAGAGAAGAGTCATGGTATATTTCTGTCATAATGGGAATTATAATCCTTAGCACTTGTGATCTCTTTGGCAGGGAAGTGAGGGTGGAGTCCATAAAACATAGTGGGTGAAGTTCACTCAGGACACACTGTTCCCCCAACAGAATCACTCATCATTGCTTTATGTTGACCACTTAAAGACACAAGTCATTCATGGCATCCTGGTGACCTGTGAGCCAGGTCCTTGGGTTAACTCTGAAAAAAGTTTTTGCAGAATACCCCTTTCAGTGGTGCAAGAGTTTACCCAAGAGAGGAAGACATTTGCACAGACACAGGCAGGCTAAGGTTACATTTTAAAAGGACAGGCTATATTGTTCTGTTCCCCACTCTGTCTCTGGTGAATCCTCTCACCCTCTGCATCTCTGGCCTGTACCCCAGTTCTTGTATGCATAAATAAATAAATCTTTTTAAAAAATAAATAAAAGGACAGGCTATTAGGAAAAGGAGAAAGGAAAAAAGAGGCAAGAGCATAGACACAAGCAGAAAGTCTTGGAACAAGAGTTGCATTTTGCCAGAGCAGGAATTGTTCTATTGCAGTGTTCCTTTTTTGGGAGAGGTTTGTTCCTTTTGGAAATGTTTACCTATTGTTCTCCATCACTTCTAGGGTGTGACTGGGTTAATTTGTAAGAAACAGTGATTCTCTAATGGTCCTCAATCTCCATAGCCCCACCTCTGGTCCACGCCTAGGGGTAATTTCTGTAGCAGTCCATACTAAAGAATTTCAGGGCCTAAGGACTTTTCATGTCTATAGCTGGTTTAAAGACTATGTTAATCATTTTGACACTCCCAGTTTCTGGCCTTGTGATGTTTACATTCCAAATTTTCTACTCTAATCCTCCATCAATCATCAATCAATATCAGGTGAATAATTTATTAACCTGAAGCAGAATTAACAAGTACAATTGTATTAATTTGTTGGTCAGAAATAAGTGTAAGACTACAATCATTACAGTTAAAATAGTATCTTTCTGATAGGAATGCTGAGAAAAAATAACTATTGAACAAATTGAACATATAATAAAAAAGAAAGAAGAAAAAGTAAAGGATTAAATTGAAAAGATTCAAGAATCTAGATCCCAGAGTGTAAGCAGTCCTCCACCAGCTGTTATAACTGCAGTGAATTTCTTAGAGAAAAGCCTTTTTTGGGCTCCGCCACAAGATGTCAGACTAAGCTAGGCCATTTCTGCATTTTTCCAGGGCTCTTGATGCAAATGTTACCTTCCCTTCCACTTTGTTTTCTTTACTGACTGAGCACATGAATAATCTTTGCATTCTGGACACTAAAAAAAAAAAAAAAAATCACAACTGATTAACTTAAGCTCTAGTCACTTCAAAAGGGCCTCTGTTGAGAACAGTTTCCAGTCTCCCGAGGAGGAGCTGCCTTTCCTTCCCACCAAGCTTTCCAGGACTAAGAGGGCGCTGGCCTCTCTGGCCCAGTGTATCCCCTGGTGCTTACAGGGCTTCCTGTGCTTCTGGAAATCTGGAGTTGATGGTGTGGAGATGTCACCCTGGACTTGCCTCTAGAGTAGACTTGGGGGCTGGCTCAGCAGCTTAGAACTACCTCTGAGGGGCCTCCCTGGTGGCACAAGGGGTTGAGCACCACACTGTGAAGAGGTCCACAGCCTCTGCAGCATGAGTTCAATCCCCATGGCTGGCCAGGGGGCAACAACATGGCGCAGCAGATCTCTCCTGTCTCACCCGTTGCTCCCCTCAGCAGTGTATTTCAGTCAGTCTGCCTGTTCTGTTCCACACTCTGTCTCTGGTGAGTCCTCTTGTCGCCGGCATCTCTGGCCTGTACCCCAGCTCTTGTATGCATATACAAATAAATCTTTAAAAAAAAAAAAAAAAAAAAAACTACCTCTGAGGATGAAAATGTCTTTCCCACTTGTAGCCTTCTTCCCAACATGTCAGCTGAATAGTCCCTAGAGGGTGTCAGATGCCTATGATTGTTCCAAAAATCAGGTTCTGGCCACACAACAGAGAATGCAAAAGAAAAAAGCCAATTTTCCTTCCTTTATATTTTTATAAGGGGAGAAAAATGCTCTTCCAGAAACCTACCAACAGATACAGGTTTACCACAAACTGGCCAGCCTGTCCTGAAAATAGTAACCATTGAGAGAACTGTGGACCCCATGAAGGTTTGGACCCATTCCTCAAGCAGGGGGAAGTTCTATTTTGAGTACACAGATTTTGCCAGAGATCAATAATTGTGGGCTGAATTCTAGAGACTAAGTGAGGATGGGTAATCCCCAGGGAAAGGGGAGAGGCCAGGTTCCCCACCCCATCTAAGAGCCCTGCTTTGGGCCAACCCTGTTGGCTGGGCATTTACCCATGAGGGGATGGATGAGTAATGTTGGGTGTTTAATTAGAAACTACATTAACTATAGTCTTTCTCTGCTCTTTATTGCATGCTAATTGTATTAAAGATGTGGAACCAAGCATAAATATTCTTAGCCATTGCTTTGTCATTTTGTGTGTAACTGCCATTTCAGAATTTTAGATTTTGCTGTCCCTGGAAAGACTGCTTTCCAGAGATAGTTTCCACAGTTTCGACCCTCACTCCACCCTCACCCTCGGCCACCAATGAGGGCGAAGTTGCTGTAATTGGAGCTGTAGGCTGGAACTGCATCTCGGCCAGGCCAGTCAGCTTAGAATGATAGCCGGGCAAAGGTGGAGAACGCATCCTTGTAGCCAATGAGTAACTGCCAGCATAATTTAACCTTATTGAAAGACCCCTGCTTCCTTTGTTCGGGGCTCTCGGTATCTGCCACTGCGTTGGTAGGTGCCGAGAACCCGGACTCGAGTCTGAAATAAACTCCCTTTTGTGTTTGCATCGGCTGTCTTTGGGTTCTTGGAGGCTATGCTCGCAGAGTCTGCTGACCTTGGGCACAACAAAAGATAATTTCTATTGCAGGTCGTATACGCTAGAGTATGTTTTGCTTTGATGTGGCAGATGGCAGAAGGTATTTATAGCAGGCAAGTTTAGGGGCCTCAGGGTGCCCCTCACCCTGCTCTATAACAGTATTATGACTGCTCAGGGGAGAGTTCATTGTGCTAGAAATTCTGTGAAGCAGAATAAGGAAACCAACTATACTTTACTGGAGGAAGAGGAAAGAGAAAGAAACTCAGTGACTTGCCAGGGTCCTGACATCAAGGGAACACTAAGCTAGATGTCAGGAATGGGGTGGCTGGTGTTTTGAGGCCGGTGCTTCTCAGAATGGGTGAGAACATGAGAAATGATTCTGCTTCTGGGCCTGCTTCCTTCAGAGAAGTGCAGCTTGTTCCAGGAAGTGCAGTTACCGTACACCCAGGGGAGCAGGCAGACTCCTGTCTGTGTTCTTGTTTCTCACTGTGCTCTTGGGCCTCCAGAGATATAGGAATTACTCATTTCCAATCAAATGCTTGTGTAAATATCGGGACCCAAATGAAACTTTTGTAAACTTTTGTGTGTAAATATCACAATCCAAATGAAACTTTCTACCCTTTCCTGGGGCTGACCTGTAGGGATAAAATATGCAGATACAAAAGTAGGATGTCCTGAGGAAGCACACTGGGAAGAAGATGATTGTGAGTTCATTGATGTGAATGCCCATAAAATGGGAGAAAAGTTAACATATTGTTCCTTAGACAGAGTTGAATGGCAAAAGTTTACAAATATATTGAGCCCTGGTATGTACACACTTTACGATCATGGTTACTACTATGGTTTTCCATAGCAGTATTTATGGTAGTTCCATAGCTGTAGTTGATATGACCAACTCCTGAAAATGAACATAAGAGAATGTGTTGCTGTCACATTTTGGGGATGATCAGAGAGGTCTCAGGCTTTAGTTCATGTTCATGTCCACCTTCTTTGTCTTATTGGGATTGTGTCATCAGCATGTTGGACCAAGATCCAAAACATCTTCAGTTCTTACATTCGTGTACATAATATCATGAAACATTTGTACAAAGCTCTTCTTTTATTATGTCTTTCTAAAACTTCAGCTAAGCATAAAGCATCTCGATGTCTTTACTTCACCATCTTGTTGTGATTAGGACATCTGTGTTCCTAAGTCATGAACCAATCTAAAATAATATTTACATCCTAATCTTTTGTCAGCTGAAAGGTCTGGATGAGGGCAATTAACTTACTCATCTGGAATTATTTAACTTTTGGGAGAAGCTTATATATATCAGTGATATATTCAAATTTCTGATAAGTACACAGCTTTGTAATTTGTGCTTTTTTTTAAAGATATATTTATTTATACAAGAACTGGGGTACAGGCCAGAGGCATGGGAAGGTAAGAGAATTCACCAGAGACAGAGCAGGAAGCAGAACAGACCGACAAAACACTGCTGAGGGGAGCAGCAGGCGAGAGAGGCATGGTCTGCCATGCCATGTGGGGTATTTCCCTGGCCAGCCAGGAATCAAACCTGCACTGCAGAGGTTGCAGACAGCTTGACAATGCTGCGTTCAACTCCTGGTGCCACCAGGGAGGCACTGTGCTTTTTCTTTTCAAGGAATGAACCAGATAAAATCAGAGTTCTTTCATTTAGACAGTCCATACTGGTCATGGACAGTTTCCAAACTAATGTTATTATTGGGTTCTTTCTTCAGATAAAGGAGGATGTCTGGATTTAGAGTGATGCAGCAATGGACACAGACCTTTGAATGGGAAAGTAGGTGATGGTAACTACCAGATAGGTTATTCCGGTGTTTTTTTTTTTTTGGAAAGTTTATAAATTTTTTTTAAAAATTTTTTAATATTTTATTTTATATAATTCTTACATCATTTTTCATTTTTGCACAATGTATGCTTTTTCATTTTGGTTATATTCCCCATACAATTGCATCCCCCTTATTTTGACCCTAATCCTTCCTCTCCCCGACTCCCACCCCCTCTGTAGTTTGTCTCTAGTTTATAGTTGCTTGTTGATTTTGATTTTTTCTTTATTATAGTTAGTCTTTTTCCTTGTCCCTTATTTAGGTTTTCTAATTTCCTGCTATGAGTGAGACCATCGTGTATTTCTCTTTTTCTTTCTGGCTTATTTCGCTGAGCATGATCCCTTCCAGCTCCATCCATGTTGCTGCAAATTGCATGAGTTTATCTTTTTTGATTGCCAAGTAATATTCCAATGTGTATATATGTACCACATCTTCTTGATCCAGTTATCTATTTGGAGGTATTTGGGTTATTTCCATAGCTTAGCTATTGTAAATAGTGCTGCTAGTGGTTCTTTTTTTACCAAATCCTTTGTGAAGCATTCTATGGAGCATGTGACAATGGCCTATATTTACCCAGCTTCCAAAATAAAAGAAGCTATAAATAGATAACAGATATCATCAACTTCTATCATTACATTCATCTGGGAGAGAAAAACCTGTAACTCTACCACTGGATCAAGTATCAAGTTCCTGATCAAGTATCAAGATCACCAACTACTTCACTGATAACTGGTAAGTCATGGAAATAAGCTGTAGAAATCCTGTTTGCCCAAGGCTCTTACTTGGACTTTTGTCTTCCAAGCTTGTTTGCCCTGGAAAGACTATTTTTTTTCCTTTGCATAGCAGTATGAAGATCATTGAAGTGCCCAAAATATTAGAGAAATAAACAAAGCTGGAAGCATAATTCCATCCTCAAGATCAGAATTAAAACAATTCATTCCACAGTTCAGTCTTCTCCACTAAACTTTACCCCTCAATAACTATGTACCTCTGTAGTATCACCTGCAAGAAAAAATAATCTTGAATTAGGAGGTTTTATAGACTTCTTATGTTTTACTATTTCTCTAAACACTCTAATTCAACTGGATTTTTCTTTTATGACAAGACTCCTTCGATGAGTCTTGTTAAATAAAGTACTTTATTTACAAGATGTCACAAAGTTCTTAATCTGGATTTATGATACCAGAACCTGGTTCTATTGCACTCAACATTTACACAGCCCCTGTCATTTTGTGATTAGTTGTGTAAGATAGCACTGTATCTTGTCTATACACAATTCACTAAGACAAATTCACTTTGATATTGTGGCACAAATTGCTGTGAAAATCTCTAACCATTTTCTCTTAATTATTGTATGTATCTCACCCCAAATTAGTTGTCAAAATCACTGGTCAACTGTGGTCCATAAATCATGCTTTGATTAGCATTTATGTAGATAGTATCTTCTCCCAACAGATGGAAAGTTTCTAGAAATGATATTTAGTTGATTCTTCATACTTGTAAAAATCATATGTTTTTGACTGAACTCAATAAATATTAAATAGTAATAAATAGTGAGACTATGTCATATTATATTCATATTACATTCAGATAACTTAGGACCTCCTATATGCAAGGTGTCTTTTTATACAGCTACTTTCTTTGTGTTCAAATCAAGATGAAAGTCTGTGGAGGTTTTGTATTATTTTGACCATGTCTATTTTTGGTGGAGACTCAGTAGCGGAGTTGTGCTAATGGGAAGTTCTATTTAAAGTATAGTATAATTAGAGAAGAACAAAGACTCCGAGAGACGCGCACACAGCCCGGGCTGCGGGTAAGCTTGCGCGGAAAAGTGGCGCGCTCGGCGCGCTTGAAAAGCAAGTGCAGACCGGGATCGCAGCTGCCCAGGTCCCCGCGCCTGCGACCTAGGCTTGCGGGGATACGACCTAGGCTTGCGGGGAGACGCGCGGAGGTCCTCACTGACGTGAAGGTCCCTCCCTGAGTGAGCAGGAACCAGGCGCCCAGGCACGGGAGCGGTGCAAAAGGCGCCATTCCCGCGCCACTGAACTGGGCTACAGCCCACGTCCTGGAACTGAGGGCTTTGAACTGAGACCCGGGGCACGAAAATTCGGGGCGTGGGTTCTCCACGACGGTGGGGCACAAGGCAGACACAGCACCCCAAAGCTGTTGAGGTGTACCCTACCATTCCCGCTCTGTTCCCTATCCCACGGGGTGGGGGGAGGCGAAAAACAGCCCCCCAAGGACAATAGGAGAGATCTCTGGCGCCACCTAGCGACCAGGAAAAAAAAAGTCACTAACACCCCATAGAACAGGAAATTTCTTAAGACAGCTTGAAAAGGGCAGAAGGCTTCTGCAGGACCCAGTGGCCAGCCAGGAAGTTATTCCACACCAGGCCCCTTCCGACCAGCAGTCTGAGCCCACAGAGGGAGCAGGCACCCACGTCCGGGGCAGACCGGGTGCGCAGAAGAGTGTGCCTGAAACCGGAGGCACAGGGACTGCATCCCGCTTCGCCATTTGAGAACAGGGACATTTCTTCAGTAAAAACTGCCTAAAACCAGCAGAAAGCTCCCCCAGAAGACAGAGATGGCTCCTGGAAGAGCCAGAGGGGAGCGGAGAAGTTCACCCAAGATGTCAGTCAGTCCGAGCAACACAGTGTCCCAACGCATACGACAAATTAGAAAACAGACAGTAGGGAGTAGAAGAACCACACGCAACCTAACAACTCCTCAGGAAAGAAGCACACCACAAAAAGAAAACCACTCCCCAGATTGCAACGACAGCAACTTGGAAGAACTTCTGAGCCTTCCAGAAAGAGAAATTAAAATTGCCATGATTAAAAAAGTGATAGATCAGAAGAAGGAAATTGAGTCCCTAAAGAGGGAAGTAAAAGAAATGCAGGAGATCAAAGAATTAATGGAGGAACTAAAGAACTCCGGGAAAAGCAAGGAAAGCAGAATAGATGAAATGGAAGAACGAATAAGTTCTCTTGAAGACACAGAAATAAAAAGAACCAAAACAGAAAAGGAAAGAGAAGTACGAAGGAAAAAGAATGAAGAAAGACTTCAGGAACTATCTGACTCCATGAGGAAAGGAAATATAAGAGTTATAGGAATCCCAGAAGGAGAGGAGAGAGATGTAGGAACAGAGAAAATATTCCAGGAGATAATTGAAGAGAACTTCCCAAATGCGAAGAAGGAGCTGAAAATTGATATACAAGAAGCGAGAAGAACACCAAACTTCCACGACGAAAGGAAAAGCACAGCAAGACACATAATAGTAAAGCTCCCAAGAATCCAGGACAAGGAAAAAACAATGAAGCTGACAAGAGGGAAGAAACAGATAACATTCAAAGGAAAACCGATCAGGCTGACATCAGACTTCTCTGAAGAAACACTACGGGCAAGGAGAGAGTGGAGGGACATAGTCAACAGACTCCAAGAAAACAGATGCCAACCAAGAATACTCTATCCCGCAAAGCTCTCTTTCCTCCATGAAGAAAGAATATGGACCTTCCCAGACAAAGAGAAACTCCGGAATTTCATTACGACTAAACCCCCACTCCAAAAAATACTACAAGGAATCCTAAAGCCAGAACCTCAGAGGGACGAATAACAACGAAAGAAGACCAAAAAAAAAAAAAAAAAAGTTATTAAAAGAATAAATAAAATCAAAGGAAAGACAAACATAATGGCAAATTCAGATGCTAACATATCAATATTAACTCTAAATGTAAATGGACTAAACTCTTCAATAAAAAGACACAGAGTTGCAGCCTGGATTAAGAAACAAAACCCAACCTTTTGCTGTCTCCAGGAAACACATTTAGCTACAAAAGATAAAAATAGGCTCAAAGTCAAAGGATGGAAAACAATCCTACAAGCAAATGGGCCAAAAAAGAAAGCAGGAACAGCTATACTTATATCAGATAAAACAGACTTCAAACTCAAAAAAATAAAAACAGACCCCAATGGTCACTACATTATGATCAAGGGGACAATACTTCAAGAAGAAATAACACTCATTAACATATACTCACCAAACGAAAGAGCACCAAAATATATCAGACAACTGTTGTCCTTTCTGAAAACAGACATCAAAGAAAACACATACGTAGTGGGAGACTTCAACACACCACTATCAACAATGGATAGATCAACAAGACAAAAAATAAGTAAAGAAACCAAAGCTCTAAATAAGGACCTAGAGCATTTGGGCTTAACAGACATCTATAGAACACTAAACCCAAAAAAAACGGAGTACACATTTTTCTCAAGCGCACACGGATCATTCTCCAGGATCGATCACATACTGGGGCACAAGACAAACATCAACAGATACACCAAGATTGAAATCATACCAACCATCTTTTCTGACCACGAAGGCATCAAACTAGAAATAAATCATAAAAAGAAGGCAAGGAACTATCCTACCACATGGAGATTAAAAGCCACACTACTGGAAGACCACTGGACTAACGAGGAGATCAAAGAAGAAATTAAAAATTCTTTGAATTGAATGACAAGGAGGACACCAATATCCTAAATGTATGGGATGCAGCAAAAGCAGTAATAAGAGGAAAATATATAGCAATAGAAGCTCACATCAAAAAACAAGAAAGAACTCAAAGAAACAACCTAATCTCAAAGCTCAAAGATCTAGAAAAAGAACAACAAAAAAACCCCAAAACCAGTAGAAGAAAGAAATAATAAAAACCAAAGCAGAAATAAATGAAATTGAAACTAAAAAAACAATCCAAAAGATCAATGAAACCAAGAGCTGGTTCTTTGAAAAAATAAATAAAATAGACAAACCCCTAGCCAGGCTCACAAAGGAAAAAAGGAGAAAGCACAAATACACAGGATCATAAATGAAAGAGGAGAAATCACAACGGACACAGCAGAAATCAAAAGAATAATCAATAACTACTATGAACAGTTATATGGAAACTAGTTCAACAATCTAGAGGAGATGGACAAATTCCTACAACTCTACAATCACCCAAAGCTAGATAAAGAAGAAATAGAACACCTAAACAGATCAATTACAAGCAGCGAAATTGAAATGGTAATCAAAAACCTCCCCAAAAACAAAAGCCCAGGGCCTGATGGATTTACAAATGAATTCTACCAAACATTCAGAGACGAATTAGTGCCTATCCTTCACAAACTCTTCCAAAAAATTGAGAAGGAAGGGACAATACCAAACACGTTCTATGAAGCCAATATTACACTAATACCAAAACTGAATAAGGACAACACAAAAAAGGAAAACTACAGGCCAATCTCCCTAATGAACACTGATGCAAAAATCCTCAATAAAATTTTAGCTATCAGAATCCAACAATGTATCCATAAGATAATTCACCACGACCAAGTTGGATTCATTCCAGGGGCACAAGGATGGTTTAACATCCGAAAATCAATCAACGTTATCCAACACATCAACAAAAAGAAATATAAAAACCATATGATAATATCAATAGATGCTGAGAAAGCTTTCGACAAAGTGCAACACGCATTCATGATAAAAGCCCTTGAAATTCTTGGGATACAAGGAACATACCTCAACATCATAAAGGCCATCTATGACAAGCCAACAGCCAGTATCATTCTCAATGGTGAAAAGCTGAAAGCAATTCCATTAAGATCTGGAACAAGACAAGGATGTCCACTCTCACCACTGCTTTTCAATATAATACTGGAAGTCCTAGCCAGAGCAATAAGACAAGAGAAAGACATCCAAGGAATCCAAATAGGAAAAGAAGAAGTCAAACTATCACTATTTGCAGATGATATGATAATATACATAGAGAACCCCAAAATCTCCACAGAAAAACTAATTCAACTCATCAATCAATTCAGTAAAGTGGCAGGATACAAAATCAACACGCAAAAGTCAGTAGCCTTCCTATACACAAACAATAAATCTGAAGAAGAAGAAATCAAAAAAACCACCCCTTTTATTATCGAAACAAAAAAAATCAAATATTTGGGAATAAATCTAACAAAAGAGGTAAAGGACCTATACAAAGAAAACTATAAAACACTGTTAAAAGAAATAGAAGAAGACACAAAGAAATGGAAAGACATCCCCTGCTCATGGATTGGAAGAATAAACATTATTAAAATGGCCATCCTACCAAAAGCAATATACAGATTCAATGCTATTCCAATCAAAATCTCAATGGCATTCTTCAAAGAAATAGAACAATTATTGATGAAATTCATATGGAATCACCAAAAACCCCGAATAGCCAAAGCTCTACTGAAAAAAAAAGAAGGAAATGGAGGCATCACACTCCCAGACTTCAAACTATACTACAAAGCCATAATCATCAAAACTGCATGGTATTGGAACAAGAACAGACATACAGACCAATGGAATCGAATAGAAAATCCAGAAATAAACCCACAGATTTATGGTCAACTAATCTTTGACAAAGGAGCAAAGATTATGCATTGGAGCAAAGAAAGTTTGTTCAATAAATGGTGCTGGGAAAACTGGGTCGCTACATGCAAAAGAATGAAGCTTGACCACTACCTCACACCATACACAAAAATCAACTCAAAATGGATTAAAGAACTAGACATAAGACCTGAAACCATAAAATACATAGAAGGAAATATAGGCGAAACACTACGGGATTTGCACATCAAAGACATCTTTACAGACACATCACCCAAAGCAGTGATAGTGAAGACAAAGATAAACAGCTGGGACTACATCAAATTAAAGAGCTTCTGCACAGCAAAACAGACAATAACAAAAACAAAGAGAAACCCCACCAACTGGGAGAACATTTTTGCACCCAACACTAATGATAAAGGACTGATCACAAAAATCTGCAAAGAGCTGATGAGACTCAGCAACAACAAAGAAAATAATCCAGTCAAAAAATGGGCAGAAGAGCTAAAAAGAAACTTCTCTGAAGAGGAAATGCAAATGGCCAACAGGCATATGAAAAAATGTTCAACATCACTTGTAATCAGGGAAATGCAAATCAAAACTACCATGAGATACCATCTCACACCAGTGAGAATGGCACATATTAAAAAAACTAGCAACAACAAATGTTGGCGAGGGTGTGGAGAAAAAGGAACTCTTCTGCACTGTTGTTGGGAGTGCAAACTGGTCCAACCACTATGGAGAGCTGTGTGGAGATTTCTGGACCTACTAAACATAGAGCTTTCATATGATCCAGCAATTCCACTCCTAGGTATTTACCCAAAGGACACAGAAACATCAATTCCAAAGAGCACCTGCACCCCTATGTTTATAGCAGCACTGTTTACAATAGCTAAGCTTTGGAAACAACCCAAATGCCCAAACATAGATGACTGGATCAAGAAGATGTGGTACATATATACCATGGAATATTACTCAGCATTCAAAAAAGATAAACACATGCAATTTGCAGCAACATGGATGGCGCTGGAAGGGATCATGCTCAGCGAAATAAGCCAAAAAGAAAAAGAAAAATACCGGGTGGTCTCACTCATAGCAGGAATCTAGAAAACTTAAATAAGGGACCAGGAAAATGAATATAAGAAAGTGAAAATCAAAATCAACAAAAAACTATGAACCAGAGACACTTTTTGGGGGGTGGGGGACGGGAGGGGAAGGATTGGGGTCAGAATGGGGCATTTGCAATTGTATGGGGGAATATAAAAATAAAATTTAATATTAAAAAAAATAATAATAAAGTATAGTATAATTTATTCCCATTCTCCTTCCCCCAACATCCCCCAAAGGACATCTTTATATATGTTTAATGTATCTTTTATTTTGTTCATCTATCACTTTGAAATGTGTGCATATGTTTTGGTTTTAGCAAATGCTACCATCTTCGAGCTAATATTGTTTCTTGTTCTTTTCATCTTAACTTTTCCTCTAGATCACACTAAGAGCATGGACTTTGTTGGCACATTAATATTCTTTTTTATAAAAGAGATTCAGCTAGATAAGGTTGGCAACTATGGCTGCCAGGCCAAATCTGGCCTATTTCTGTTTTTTTATGAAAATAGATCTGTACTGGAACACAGCCATATCCATTCATTTCTGTACTATTTATCAATGTTTTCTTGCTAAAACATCCAAGTCTAGTAGTTGCCATAGAAAACACATGACCAACAAAATTGATGATATTTACCATGTGACCCTTTACAAAAAATGTTCAGACCCCTACACTGGGGCCAGATCCATTATAATTCCCATATTCTCATTTTTCAAAATCTTCCTTTTCCACTACAATTCGAACTAAAGGGCTTTGAGCTAATAGAGGAAGAGAAATAAACATTTACCATGACTAACTAGATTTCTGAAGGCAACTTTCCATCTTGGAACTCCACTTGTGGTTATGTGACAAAACCTGTACTGGCAGAGCTAGTCACCGATTGGAAATGCTCCTTCAACAATCTCCACATCAGCTCTGCTGGATTTTATGGATTCAAACAATTAACTCATACTGTCTCGGGTGATTTTTTTAAATCAGTCCCTTAACTAATGCTGAATGGAAAAAGAAGTTGATCTCAGTGAGAACTGTTTCTCACTCTTGGTTACTAAAAATATACCCTTATATTTTTAAATATGATTATGGATGACAAATGTTATCTATATTACATGTTACTGGAAAAGTTTCCAGACTCTGGGGGAAAAATACATTTAAAACCACAGAAAGCAAAAGCAAAAACTTGGAGATTAAATCTTTCCAATCGGATCTATTGCAACAGAGGGTCCAAAACCCTTAGCATCAAACAAAGGTTTTTTAAAGCATTTATTAGTCCTCTTCAAGCATTATTGCTCCTTGTCTTTCCTGTCTACTCAGCATCTCTTATTAGGATAGTTCAGATAAGATTCATTTGACAGGGGGATAAGTCACAGAGTAGTGACTGATAGAGACATAGCAGGTGTTCATTTAATTACTTTTAGTTGAATGACAAGACTATCGTGGGTGTTTTCAATTGAATCCCGGTCCTTTAGAAACATCGAATGTTAGAGAAAATACTGTCATGGGAATTTGTTGATGGCCTTTTAGACCATGGCATAAAAATAATCCAGATATAAATGGACAAGATATTACCACATCTGAAGACCTGCATAATGGCCATGAGGGAGGTGGAACAGAGTCCAGGGACCTCAACTGAAAATCAGAATGACTGTTTTTACTGGAGTCTTATTTATACTCATAGGTGGAATCAGCTTTAGGAAAACTGTCTTGCTGTCATTAACTCAGTAAGTGCACATGAGTAAATCCTTGCTAAATGAATTTTCACCATGCTTTTGGATTTTATTTGTAAAATTTCTTTTTTTTTTTTTAAGATTTATTTATTTATTTATACAAGCACTGGGTACAGTCAGAAGTGCGGGAGGGTGAGAGAGAATTCGCCAGAGCCAGAGCGGGGAGCAGAGCAGGCAGAAGGACCGAAGTACACTGCCGAGGGAAGCAGCAGGCAGCAGGAGAGGTCTGCGCGCCATGTGGGCCATGTGGGACCCTCCTCCGGTGGCCGGGGAGCAGCCTGGGAATCGAACCGGCGCTGCAGAGGCTGCGGGCAGCTTCACAATCCAGCGCTCAACCGCTGCGCTACGGGGGAGGCCCTAAAATTTCTTAACAAAGATTCAAATTGAGTTAAGACGTCATATAAAATGCTGTCTAAAAAGTTAACAAGTTACTTTTTCCCAAAAGTGTATGAAAACCTGATTTATGAATAAACCATTTGTTCATTATTATTACTATTTGTTACTTTATTTTGTTGTGCAATATTTAATATTTACTGAAATATATAAAGAACAATACAAAGAAAAAGCATTTATACACTATTCAACTTGACAAGTGACACATTTTCTAATCAACTGATGTTTTTAGTGGTCTCGTTCCTGACCACAGAACTTTTTATCCTCTCTAGTTGTAATAACTTTGTGGATTCTTTTTTTTTTTTTTCCCAGGAGGCCAAGAAATATTTTATTGACAACGGGACATAGCCATGACAGGGAAGCACACAGGACTGCAAACTAAAACCCAATTGCCAGCTAGAGCCTTTTGGGCCAGGAACAATGCATCCTGGGGTCCTCACAGTCTCCCACCAGTAGACACACAAGACTGGGCATCCAGGAGAGGGGTCAGTAGCTCTGGTGTCCCAGGGTGTGAGAGGATAGATGATGCCTCATTCTGACCGACAGGGTAAAGGAGGTAAAATGGAGAGAGGGTCCATCATTGCCTAAGACCACCTCCTCCTCTCACAGCCAATACCAGGTGGAGGACTGAACCACCTAGGATCTTGTAATCAGCTGCTGTCTTCTCATCATTCATCAGTTTACCGCTGCAGATAAGCCGCTGCTGTTGTGGGGGGATTCCTTCTTTCTCCTCCACACGCTCCGTGATTCGCTCCACCTTGTCTGTGTGTTCAATGTCAATGTCAATCTCCTTTCCCGTCAGTGTCTCCACTTTGATAAGCATCTTCTTCCCAGTTTGGGGCTGCACACAGATAAACTCCTGCTTCTACTGCTGCGGTCACCACCACCGCTTCTTTGTGGGTTATTCTTCCCATGTGTCTGTATACTCTTCTACATATATAGTCGTCCTTAAAAATATATGGCATTGTTTATACATTCATAACCCACACACCACTGATATAATAATTTTGGTATTCCTTTGCAAAAATAGATAAAATTATCAGCCTTATTTTATGAATACAGAAAATGTAAGTGCCTACTTGACAGATGATGTGATAAGCAAATTTTCGGTTTTGCCAGATATAGGACACTTTAAAAAGTGTTACCGGTGTTACAACAATTTCCATTCCCAGTAGATGTATATATAAGTTCTTATTTGCTTACGATTTTATAGAACTTAATATTGGAGTTTCAAAATTGAATTTCAAAAATATTTATAGGAATAAATAACACATATTCCTGCATTATTGGTGTAAACAGTTCAGATGAGAAAGAGATCAAAGTAAATTCTGTCTTAGGAATTTGGATGAGTAAGGAGATCACAGGGGTTTACAGTTGAGAAAACAGTAAAATGGACTTCAGAGAGTCAAACATTATTATTTTTTTATTGCAGTACCATTTGTTTACAATGCTATCTAGTTTCGAAAATCGCATCTTCTCATCACACCTACCACCAAATACTCATTCACCATCCACCAACAACCAATTGACCCCCTACCCATTTTTTCCTTCCTCATTCCCCTCTAGTAATCATTCTTTTGTTATCAGAGTCTAAATGTTTGTTTCTGTTTTTCCTTTCTTTATATCCGACAAAAGAGTGAAATCATGCAGTATTTGTCTCAATCCTTTTGACTTATTTCACTTGGTATAATCCCTTCAAGGTCCAACATGTCACACATGGCAAGATTTCATTTTTCGTATAGATAAGTAGTATTCCATTGTGTGCTTATATATCATGTTATCTTTATCCAATCCTCCATTATTAGGCACTTGGATTATTCCTAAACCTTGGCTATTGTGAATAGCGGTGCAATGAATATAGGGATGCATATCTCTTTGCAAGTTAGTGCAAAAATCCAGAAGAGAGATTACTGTATAATAAGGTAGTTCTTCTTTCATGTTTTTGAGGACACTCCACATTATTTTCAATAATGGCTGCATCAATTTACATTCCTAGCAGCAGTGGATAAAATTTCCTTTTTCTATGCATCCTTGTCACTGAGTGTCAAACATTCTTGATAATCCAGCATGTGCCTGTACAAGTATAGAGCCATATACCAGCCAAGTACTTTTTTTTCCTAATGCTCATATGACTATTAAACATAAAAAAAGAAAATGTGAACCAAAAATCAAAGTATAGAAAATTTCATCTCTGTCTTTCAATTCTTTCCCAGAATGAACATTATAACTTTATGGTGAGTGATACAAATCCTAAAGACCTCTGTCTTCTCTTTAGTTGCCAATGATGCACATAGCACAGGAAAAATCAAAGCCTTTTTTAAAAACCTGAAATGATCTCCCTTTTGGCACAAGGGGTAAGATGCAATCTATGAAGCTGTCTGCAGCCTCTGCAGCACGAGTTTGAGCCCCAGCCTGCCAGGGAGTAACCCACATGGCGCAGCAGACCTCTTCTGACTAGCCCGCTGCTCCCCTCAGCAGTGTACTTTGGTCAATCTGCCTATTTTGTATCCCACTCTGTCTCCGGTAAATCCTCTCACCCCAGCCCCCCACACCTCTGGCCTGTATCCAGCTCTTATATGCACATATAAATAAATCTTTAAAAAATAAAAATAAAATTAAAAACCTGAAATGTTCTTTTTTCCCTCAATGTGATTAATTCTTCTTATATCTCCTGCAAAAAAGAAAGAATGTTTACTATCTATGGTTGACTCATGGAGAGATAAATTCAAATTATGATCACAAGAGATTAAGGCTATTTACAGCTGTTGGTTAACACAGACAAAAACTTGCCAGCCTATGGAAGATGTGGGAAATGCCATTTTCCAGTGACAGACTTATAGTGACACTTCAAGCATATGGGGCCTTAAAATACCACCAAATGGAAAATTATCAGAGCTTGGGAGGTGGTCCTCTCAGCATAGGGATGTCTGTCTTGTTCTTCATCAAATGCCCTTTTCTGTGTTGAGCAGGTTTCAGAAACTGCATTTTTGTATTAATTAGTCTTTTTCCTGGTCCCTTACTTAGGTTTTCTAAATTCCTGCTATGAGTGAGACCATCTGGTATTTTTCTTTTTCTTTTTGACTTATTTTGCTGAACATGATCCCTTCTGGCTCCATCCATGTTGCTACAAACTGCACGTGTTTATCTTTTTTGATTGCTGAGTAATATTCCATGGTGTATATGTACCACATCTTCTTGATCCAGTCATCTATTTTTGGGCATTTTTCCATAGCTTAGCTATTGTAAACAGTGCTGCTATAGACATAGGGATGCAGGTGCCCTTTGGAATTAATGTTTCTGTGTCCTTTGGGTAAATACCTAGAAGTGGAATTGCTGGATCATATGGAAGCTCAAGCAACCATAAATCAGAGACACACTACCTGGGGGGGTGGGGTTAGGGAGGGGAGGAGATGAAGGATTAGGGTCAAAATAAGGGGGGGTGCAATTGTATGGGGAATATAACCAAAATGAAAGTGCATCCATTGTGCAAAAATGAAAAATGATGTAAGAATTATATAAAATAAATAAATAAATAAAAACAGAAACTGCATTTTTGTGAAGGAGCTATGCAAACACAACTGACTAAGTAAAAGTGTAAGATTTGCTTTGCAAAGAAGTGAAAATCCAGGTTATAAAGCTAAGATAGGCTCACAACAACAAAACAAAGTATATTTTAGTCACAAATCTTACATTTTTTATGATAAACTCCTTTCCTCACAGAAAACTTAGAGGTGCTATCACCTCCATAAAATGGTACCCTCTAATCCCCAACAGAATCATTTCAGAGCTCCAAAAGTCCTGATTCCCTATTGAATTTTATAGAAGAATCTTTATGAGGTCATGAAGCACCCCTTCTGTTTCTGCAATTCCAGAGAAAACATCAACAGGAACTCAGAAGCTTCATTTTTTGTTGGTTTCTCAGTTGCACCCATTTTGACAAGGTGTCTGAGTCCTATAGGCAGCAACCAAGATTATCTACTCAGCAAAAAATGAGAGAAATAAACATCTCTTCTTGACCTTGTAGTTATACAGAGAAGCCTGGGTTTATTGTCATTGTTATTGGCCAAATCTGCTCAGCTCAGGGAGGAACATTTTCTCACCCTCTTTCCTAGAACCAAGAAAACATATTCCTTTGTGAATTCTTCACTATGGAGGGTTTGGTTTCTGTGCAATTTATGATTGTAAAGCAGTCATTATTCTCACATGATGCTACTTGAAGGTAAATGGAGTCTGTCATGATATTTAAATTTTTTTTGAAAAAGGTTCATTTTTAAAACTTAGTGCTCTTTGTCTGTGTCTTGATTGTGTATCTAATCTCCGGTAGGAGCTCTGTGACTGAGCTATCCTATGAAATCTGAGGATAGGGCAGGGAAGCCTGAGACAGTCTGTCCCATTAAAGAATATTCTAATTAGCAAGACTTTAGAGGATGAAGAGCTCAGAAGACTTTTCACTTAGTACCAAGAAAATTGATCTATCAAGGGATGCTGTTATTCAAGAATGAGTGTGTTCGATCTGTGACAGATTTCTGGAGGTGTTATCTGATACTTTTTCCTTCAAAATGGAGTGGGAATTTGGACCAAAGAAAGGTAAAGAAAGTGGAGAGATAAAAAGAAGGGAAACAAAGGGGAAATGATCAATGGGAGAGATAGAAGAATTACACAGGTACAATGAATGTCACCTATAATATTGCCTTCCTCCTGATGAATCAGTTTATTGAGAAATGTGTTCTCCTGAGGGAAACATACATCTTTATTATTTTTTTTAGATTTATTTAGTTATGCATACAAGAAGTGGGGTACAGGCCAAAGGTGTGGGGTGTGTGTGTGAAAAGATTCACCAGAGACAGAGTGGGGAACAAAACAGGCAGATTGACTAAAATACACTGCTGAGGGGAGCAGTTGGTCAGGAGAGGTCAGCTGCACCATGTGGGTCACTCCCTGACCAGGCATCGAACTTGTGCTGCAGTGGCTGCAGATAGATTCATAGGTTGCATCTTAACCCCTTGCGCCACCAGGGAGGCCCTACATCTTTGTTATTTTTAACACACTCTAAAGATTTCTTTAGGATCATAGAGCACTCTAACTAATCAGTATTTTGGAGAGAAGAAACCATCAGATGATATATACAATGACAATTATTTTGGAAAGTGATGAGTCATACCTATATCTACCAAAATAAACCAATATCTCATTCCCAGCTCAGTCTTATAAACTCTAATCCATGACCTACTCATGGACAGTCGGTGGGGGGTTGGGGAGACAGTCACAGTGAGGTATAAAATTCAATTTTAAGAGTCAAAATTAGAGCCAATATTGTTGGTGATTGCCTTATTGTCAACAATAATAAGTTTGGGAAAACCTAGAGGAAGATGCCGAGACGGGGATTAAAACAATTACTGTATCTGACAGGTGAAAGAAATGTGGGTGGGACAATGGGGATGTAGGACAGAGAAGGAAAGTCACTCCATGACGATTATGTTATTATTTTTTATTTATTTATTTATGCGTATAAGAACTGGGGTGTAAGCCAGAGGTACAGAGGGTGAGAGGATTCACCAGAGAGAGGGGGAGCAAAACAGGCAGATGTGCTGAAACACACTGCTGAAGGAAGCAGCGGACAAGGCAGGAGAGGTCTGCTGTGCCATGTGGGTAGCTCCCTGGCCTGCAGGGGATTGGTGCTTCAGAGGCTGGCGATAGCACTGTCTGTAACCCCTGAGCCACCAGGGAGATCCATGATGGGTTTATTATTAGGCCAGTTGCCAGTGCAGTAACAGAGCTCAATTCCTTCAGAGAGTTCTGAGAGTCAATGTAGAACACCTACCACAGGGGTAGGTCCGTTCTGTCCAGGAGTAAGGGAACTGGCATGGGGGCTGAGTGCTGCCTCAAGGAGCTTTAAGTCTCGGACACTTCCAGCAACTTCCATGAGTAGGCAGAACCACCCTAGCTCAGCAGAGAAAGCCCGCTGACACAGGGACACAGGAGTTGCTACTAGGAAGCTGAGAGTGCTCTGAGGTGGTGGGAAGGAGGAAATTAGGTAGGCATGAGCAATGTCAGCTATAATTGTGCAGGGCGCAATACAAAGCATTATCCTACTGCAACTTTGTTTTTTTTTTTTTTAAAGATTTATTTATTTGTGCATACAAGAGCTGAAGGGTACAGGCCCGAGGTGCAGGGGGGTGGGGGTGAGAGGATTCACCAGAGACAGAGCGTAGAACAGAACAGGCAGATTGACTGAAATACACTGCTGTGGGAGCAGCAGGCGACACAGGAGAGGTCTGCTGTGCCATGTGGGTTTCTCCCTGGCCGGCCAGGGATTGAACTCGTGCTGCAGAGGCTGCAGATTGCTTCATAGTGCTGTGCTTAACCCCTTGCACCACCAGGGAGGCCCTACTGCAATTTTGTATTCTATACCACAGTGCAGTTGAATTCAGTATAGCAGAGCTATTTCATATTTACATCATTTTGTATGGCAGATTATTAAGTACCATTAATCAGAGATCCATCTTAACATTTCCAACACTTGTTCCTACCAGCAATTACTATTGGTGCATGAATGAGGGGCAACCAGGGAACCCAAACTATTAAAGCATACACTCTCTAAAGTGGCCCAGCCATCAGCCACACAATGGCAAAGGAAGTAGACTTTTAGTGTGAATGTTCTTTAATGGAATGATTGGGTATACAGAGAGAAAAAAAGATATTCCTAATAATAGTTTCCCAATAAAACCCCTAAATTTCATGTGAGCATGGCAGCTGAACAGGGTCAGTCTGAAGCTGGGCTACTGAGGCACTAAAGCTTGCTATAAGTCTCAGGTAACTTCTGGCAGGGACTGCAAGAAAGGGGTCACAAATGTCCTAGAGAAATGGGACAAAAGGAGACATTTGGTCTTCAAAACGTACCAAATAATCCACCATGAAGTCAGGATAATGGCTTCTACTGCCTCAGTGTAGGACCAGGTCAGCAGCCTTCCCACAGGTCTCTTACCCAAGTGCCTCTTCCAAAATGTCTCTAAATGTCTCTCCTCCTCATGTCATTTTCCACATCTCCCTCCCAGCATTAACAGGTTACAAGTCAGGCCACACCTCCCTGGTGGTGCAAGGGGTTAAGCGCCACCGCACTATGAAGCAATCCAAAGCCTCTGCAGCATGAGTTCAATCCCCAGCCAGCCAGGGAGCTACCCACATGGTGCAGCAGACCTCTCACACCCCCTGCATCTCTGGCCTGTACCCCAGTCTTGAATGCATAAATAAAATAAATCTTAAAAAAAAAAACAAAACTAAACAAGTCAGATCACAGAAGCAAGAGAGCAGGAGCACACATGTCTTAACCATGGCCACTTAACTTTGCCCCTAGCTCCCAGTAGTTCCCCCTCTCAGGAAATCAGATTCATGACACTCTGGGACCTGTCATCAAGGACAGCTGCATGTAAGTCAGGACAGGGAAATGGCACCTCCCCTTCATGGAGGTAGGTCTGTCTGTGATGGTATAAAAGTGTTACAAATTTGAAGCCCATGGGAGTGACAGAGCATGGACACATTCTTTTTTTTTTTTTTTTTTTTAAGATTTATTTATACAAAAACCAGGGTACAGGTCAGAGGTGCAGGGGGGTGAAAGGATTCACCAGAGACAGAGTGGGGAACAAACAGGCGGACTGAATGAAATACACTGCTTTTGGGAGCAGGCGAGTCAGGAGAGGTCTGTTGCACCTTGTGGGTTGCTCTATGGCCAGCGGGGATCAAACCGGCACTGCAGAGGCTGCAGACAGCTTCACAGCACTGCTCTCAACTGCCTGAGCCACCAGGGAGGTTCATGTTCATTTTTTTAAAACAATTTTTTTTTTTTTATAGAGGCATGTTTTCTTTCTTTCTTTCTTTCTTTCTTTCTTTCTTTCTTTCTTTCTTTCTTTCTTTCTTTCTTTCTTTCTTTCTTTCTTTCTTTCTTTCTTTCTTTCTTTCTTTCTTTCTTTCTTTCTTTCTTTCTTTCTTTCTTTCTTTCTTTCTTTCTTTCTTTCTTTCTTTCTTTCTTTCTTTCTTTCTTTCTTTTTTGTTTATACATGCACTGGGTACAGTCAGAAGCGCGGGAGGGTGAGAGAATTCACTAGAGCCAGAGCGGGGAGCAGAACAGGCAGAAGGACCGAAGTACGCTGCTGAGGGGAGCAGCGGGCGGCAGGAGAGGTCTGCGCGCCATGTGGGACCCTCCTCTGGTGGCCGGGAAGCAGCCGGGGATCGAACCGGCGCCGCAGAGGCCGCGGGCAGCTTCGCAACCCAGCGCTCAACCGCTGCGCCACCGGGGAGGCCCTTAAAACAATTTTTTAAAGATTTATTTTATTTATTTATGTATACAAGAGGCTGGGGTGCAGGTCAGAGCTGTGATGGTTGAGAGGATTTATCAGAGACAGAGTGGGGAGCAGAATAGGCAGATCTACTGAAAATACACTGCTGAGAGGAGCAGCCGGTGAGAGAGGAGAGTTCTGCTGCACCATGTGAGTAGCTCTCTAGCAGGAGATGGAACTTGTGTTGTAGTGACTGCTGATAGCTTCAAAATGCTGAGACTTAACCCCTTGCGCCACCAGGGAGGTCCCCCACCCTCTTGCCATTAGCTTCTGGCTTCTGTGTCACTCAGACGCTAGACAGGACACTTATCAGCACATTACACTGGAGCTTAAGTGAATCCCTCCCATTCATTGGCTGGCTACTTCAGACCCATCAGAATGAACTTAAGAAAATATGGTCAGATTATTAGAAACAAGAACTTCAGTAAGTGGTATGTTTCCTTCCCCTGCGTCAACTCCTCTTCTATCATTTTAAAGCAATCTTTTAGTGCTTTAAAGCAATAATCTTCGGGCTTTACTTTCTTTGATACTATAGCCTATGGAGGACAGTAATCCTTTCCTGGGTTTTCTTTTCTCCACTGCATATTTACCCCTCTCCTAGTGGTCGTGGATGGAAGGGGTATGGAAAAAATTCAGGTCATAAAATTATTTAGGTTCAACTTTTGATCTCTTTAATGGGACCTAGAGGAGTTTTAGAGGAAATTTTCTTTCATAATAAAGCCTGACTGTCAAGATTTTTGTTACAAATCAGCAGCAACAATAATTTCACATAGAGGAAGATATCTTGTGTTTGCTTTTAATTTCTGCTCTAACAGTCCTCACCCCTCCCCACCTTCCCAACCAGCCCACAGTACCCATCTGCCCAAGGTGATGGGGTGCTTTAGGTTGACAAGGGAGAGGGTCATATACACAAAACATGGAATGGAAGATTCACATATTTCAAAATGCTAATTCTAGCATACAAAAATAAATTAATGTAAAATACATGAAGAGTAATTTTAACATTCCCCTAAATAGCCTTGCATCAACACAATATATATATGTATATATTATAAGAACTTTAATTTACCAGTTTTAAAAGTATAGAGTTAAGCCTTCAAAAGTAAAACTTAATGGATGTTTATATTACTTATCCTCACTCAATAAAGTATGCATCACTGTCCTTATTTGAAGGTTAAGCATTTTGCCATCAGCACATAGTGATATAGTGAGATCAAAAAAGAACTTTCTATTTTACAAAATAATTTCTCATGGAGTTCTGACTATAGAAATTAAAATTAAGAATCAATGTAGACTTCCTTGGTTTTAGAAGAACCATCTTTGTGAGGCACCTTTTTCTCCATGTAATGTATAACAAGTGTTGTTTATTCTCTGGTAACCACTGAAGGGTGGCAAAGTACTCTAAATTAGATACTCAGTGTGACATGGTAAGTGTCCTTTCGTGTGGCCAGCATGGTTGTCAGAGGGTACAACACTGCAGAGCTAATATGATGAGAAATGGGCCTCCCTGATGGCCAAGGAGTCAGCGCTATCACCACTAAGGCTTGAGTTTGATCCCCGGCCAGGGAGCTAACACACATGGCACAACAGATCTCTCCTATCTTACCTGCTGCTCCCCTCAACAGTGTATTTCAGTCAGTCTGCCTGTTCTGATTCCATACTCTGTCTCTGGTGAATCCTCTCACTCCCCACACATCTAGCCTGTACCCCAGTTCTAAGAAAAAATTTTTAAAAACCAAAATGATAGGAAATGATGTTCTGTGTCCTCCAACCAAAGGCAAGACTTGGGGTCTTTCATTCTGAAGGTTGTTGAAAATTCAGACTCCTGTGGAAGCAAAGCATAATTTCTAATAACATGGCTTCTTACTAGAATTTATGACCAGGAGAGAAATCAAAGTGAAAAAGCAGTTGATCAATTCCAGGAAAAAGAAGTTGGGGTTGTATTTTTAAGTTTCCCTTTGTGCACTGCGGTCCTTTTAGTTTATGCTCAAGTGTCAGGAAAGTCTGCTTAATTCTTAGCTTTTTCATAAATCACACTTAGAAGGATCCTCTTTATCCAGAGTCTGGCAAAAGAGCCCAGAGAGAATCATGACTGTATGTAAACGGGCTAGAGACCTATAGGAAGAGACAGAGGGAGAAGACTGAATCTGGAATGTGAAGTGTTACAGAACATTCTAGCAACCTCAGGATTCACAGAAATACGTGTCCATACACACAGGGGGCTCATATTTTTTTAGGGACCAGTTAATAATAAAGGAAAGAGTGACTCCCATATATTGGGAATTAATTGGATTTAGAATTAGTCATATTTTTAAATAACTTTTACCTGTGCCATTTATTTTAGCAAAAATAAGTTATTATCATTGAGTAGTATCCTCCATATGGATTTCCTTGAAAATACAATTGAAAGATATCATCATGCAAACAAAAAAAACCTGATTGGTTTTTATTGTTTTCTATTCTCTTCCAACCCATATGCCTGTCTGAAGGTATAATTTCTTAGTGAAGTGTCTTTTTCATGTCCAACCACAAGATGTCAGCCCATGTTTAGTCATCTCTGCATTTTCCTGGGCCACAATTAAGTTTTCTTTTTCCTCTCTGACCAACCTTTTTTCTCTCCATGAACGTTGAGCTCTTAAGATAGGCAGAATCAGAAGCTACAGGAGTCATTTTCTGTGGAAGCTTTTCAAGGGTAAGATCCCACTTTTTGGCTTGAGAAGATAAATATTTTTTTTTTCAATTTTCAGGTTTTTTTAAAAAAATTTTCTTACTTCATTCTTCTCTCCTCAGGTGTAGTCTCCATACTTCTCTTACCACCACAGCACCTGTGAACAATCACCATAGTCCCTTGTGCTCTTCCCTCTCTCTTGCTGTTTGCCTCAAATCTATGGTCAGCTTGCAAGTTTTGTCTTTTTCCTGACCCTTTGTTTGGTTCACCTATATTCCTTTCAATATTTCTCTTTTTTTCCTTCTGACTTAATTCACTGAGCATAATCCCTTCCAACTCCATCCATGTTGCCGCAAAAGGCATGAGTTTGTCTTTTTTGATCACTAAGTAGTATTCCATTGTGTATATGTACCACATCTTCTTGATCCATTCATCTGCTTTGGGGCAGTTGGGTTGTTTTCAAATCCTAGCTATTGTAAATAGTGCTGCAATAAATATAGGAGTGCAGATGTCCTTTCAAATTAGTGTTTTTATGTCCTTTGGGTAGATTCCTGGTAGTGGAATTGTTGGATCATAAAGTAGATCCATTTTCAGTATTTTGAGGACCCTCCACACAGTTTTCCATAGTGGCTGAACCAGTTTGCAAACCACCAGCAGTGTAAGAGGGTTCCTTTTTTCCACATCTTTGCCAGCATTTGTTGTTGCCAGTTTTTTTGCTATGGGCCATTCTCACCAGTATGAGGTAGTATATCATTGTGGTTTTGATTTGCAGTTCTCTGATAATAAGTGATGTTGAACATTTTTTCATATGTCTGTTGGCAGATAAATAATTTTAGCATGTGGGCACTGAAAATGTAACAATTGATTAACTTGAGATCCAGTCACTTCCAAAGGCCCTCTGCCAAGAACAATGTGCAGTCTCTGGAAAAGCCAGCTGTCCTTCCCCCTGCAGTCCCAAGCCTGGAGGCTACTTATCTCTCCCATCAAGTGTTTCAGAGGGTGTTTCCCACATGAGAAGGGCAAGCCAGGTGATAGAAAGAACTCCACATACCTGCCTCCCAGGAGGGGCCTGAAGTTGTCATCTATGCTGATTACACCGATGGGACATGCCTTCAAGGATGAACATGGCTTTCCCACTGCAGCCTGGCCTCCCAAGTGTGTAAGCAGAATCTTTCCTCATGGATGTGTGATGCCTGCACTAGCTCCAAGAATTGCATCCAGGCCACACAACATAGAAGGAAAACACTGAACTTTTCTTCCCCATCGTTTTTTGTGAGTGGGCAAAGCCTCTCTTCAATACACTTCCAGCAGCCTCCTTGGTGGTGCAAAGGGTTAAGACGCAGCACTATGAAGTAATCCACAGCCACAACAGCACGAGTTCAATGGCGGAGCAGATTTCTCCTGCCTTGCCCGCTGCTCCCCTCAGCAGTGTATTTCAGTCAATCTGCCTGTTCTGTTCCCCACTCTTTCCCTGGTTAATCCTCTCACCCACCACATCTCTGGCCTGCACCCAGCTCTTTTATGCATAAATAAATAAATCTTAAAAAAAAAAGATACTTCCCAGCAGATACAGCCTGTCTTGAAAACAGTCACCAAGAACAGTGGGACCCCCTGAAGGTGTATGTTGATTAGACCCATCTCCTCAGCCACAACCCGACCCAGATTTGAATAAAAGGATATTGAACAGGATACTGGGGAGACAGGAGAATCTGCTTCACAGGACAAAATACTGATCAAAGGGGAAAGAAACCAGCAAAATGAATAACTATAAGAAAGTGAAAATCAAAATCAACAAAAAACTATGAACCAGAGACACTTTTTTGGGGGCGGGGGCGGGAGGGGAGGGATTGGGTCAGAATGGGGGGCTGCAATTGTATGGGGAATATAACAATAAAATTTATTATTAAAAAAAAAATTTCATTTAAGTACACATCCTATTCTCAGTAAATCAACATTAAAAAATGTATACTACATAGATAACTTGTCATGATGAAAGCTTTTAAATTGTAACTCGACTACTGGCAAGGAAAATTTGTGGAAATTTTATTATTTTTGAATGCATTTGGGGACAGCTCATTAAATCTCAAGATTTTAAGGTAAAAATAAGAAAAGTTTTGATCTCCCAGAATATTGTCTTCCTAGAAGTTCTGCTAAATCTTCAGTTTAGTCCCTGAAGGATGACTTGGGCAGATTCCATAACTTTCTGGTCATTTTCAATGACTAAGTTTCTATTTGCTTTGAAATTTTAATCTAGATATCTATTTAAATCTCATCTAACTCCTTTTCCAACCAAGGTTCCATCTTCAGAAAGGGTGTGTTTGTTATCTGCTTTTTCCTTTCTTCTACTCTGACACCTTGGAGTTTGGTGAATGGGAGATCTCTGGAACACTTTTGGGCCTCCTTCTAACCTCCAAACTATGTTGATTTTGAGTGAGGAAGAAGGGATCAGGTAAAATGGCAAAAGCCTTATTACTGGAAAGTTTGTCCATCTTTCTGTGTAGTGGTTGATGCTTCTAACCTACCACATACTGGCCACCAGCATACTCCATGTGAGAGACATTTGAAAGCTGGCTGTCTGGTTGATTCCATGCATTAAATCTTTTGAAGACTTTCTTGAGGTATCCCTATTTCACAACTTGCTGATGACATGGTTCACTTCAACCTCTTTCCACTTTCCTTTATCATCCTTCCTTTTGGAAAACCCTACACTCTTGTTCCTGGTAGGCACACTTTGCCTGTTAAGCAGCCATCTTAAGTGGAAAGTTGACAACCTGGCAAAAATACTCTTCAGTGTTTCTCTGAGATAGCCCATTACCTAACTTTGGAAATGAGAACCTATCTTTATCATGAGCACTTGCTTTCCCAGACTAATAGCCATGTTTATGAATCTCCCAACTGTCTAAAGTTTTCCCTTATAATCTGGGAGGGCACTGACTGAACTTCAGGAATGGTAAGAATGATGTATCTCTCCTGGGCAAGCTGGGACAGGGCTGGCCCCAGGTATTTGCAGCTCTTTTTTTTTTTTTAAGAGTATTTATTTATTTATTTATACAAGAATTGGGGTACAGGCCAGATGTGTGGGAGGGTAAGAAGATTCACCAGAGACAGAGCAGGGATAGAGCAGGCAGACTGACGAAATACACTGCTGAGGGGAGCAGCGGCGAGACAGGAGAGGTCTGCTGCACCATGTGGGCTGCTCTCTGGCCAGGGATCAAACTTGTGCTGCAGTGGCTGTGGATGGCTTCATAGGTTGTGTCTTAACCCCTTGCGCCACCAGGAGGCCCTAGAAATAAATGTTTAGATAAAAAGTGTGGAAAATACATGTTTAGTGACCTATCAATTTTTTTTTTCAAGTTATGTTTATTGAGAAAACAATTATTAAAGAGAATCTGAAGTTTGATTTGTGGATTAATATGCTATATAAGAGAAAGAAAACCAACCAGTAATTTGAGTACTTGCTTTCTTTCATCTTATTGCCACAATAAGATCCTTACTTCACAAACAAGGAAAATTTAAGTTCTGAAAATATTCAGTGACTTGTTCATGATTGTACAGCTAGTAAAAGGGACAGAAACACAGGGCTGTCTGACTCTAAGTCTCATATTTTACCACTGCTGCTGCTTTTTGTACAAACGATACCTGGTAAGTGGGTCTGATACTCAATCTGCATAGCTAGCTTTCAATAAGGTGATACAAAGATAAAATTCCATGAAAAAGGTGTGGCTACAAGTGATCATGAATAGGACTTATCATTTCCACTTACAACTCAGTTTATTCATTTCTTCAATTAAGAGCTACTGAGGGTCCACTGTGCATAATAAAGAAATGACTACCTCTCTCTAAGCTAGCTTACAACTAGAAAGAGGCCTATGATCATGTAGTAAGAGGTGGAAGGGAGACATTCTAGAGCAAAGGAAAAAATCATATTCTGAGAGGATTCTGAAGTTTTATTTTATGTGTGGAGAAATGGATGCCATAGAGAGCTTTATTTTGAGGTGAATCCTGGGGAATAGGCAAGCCATGGGATGAGTGATGTCAGAGAAGTACTAGAGGGTGGAGAACAGCATGAAGAAAAGATGATAGACAAGAAGTTATCTAGCAGGCATGGGAAAAGCCAGCTATAACTAGTTTGGTTGGAATGTAATTTGTGTGGAATTTATTTAATAGAGATTGGAAGATAAAATTAGAAATTTAAGTAAGGGCTGGATCATAGAGAACCTTCACTGAAGCTAAGGTGTTGACTGAGATGCCACTGAAAGAATTTGAGCTGAGTTTCACGAGACTTGAGTCTTTCAGACAGTGAGCCTTAGAACACTGTGTAGGATCAAAGTGGGAAAAACTGAAAAGATAAAAATTAAAAATGTAGAATATATATATATGATGGAATACAACAAAAAAAGTGAAATCTCACCATCTGCAACAACATGGGTGGAATTGGAGGAGATTGTGCTAAAGGAAATAAATCAAAAAGAGAAAAACACTGTATGATTTCACTCATGGGTAGAATATAAAAAGCAGAGCAAAGGAATAGACAAAATCAAAAGAAACTCTTGAAATCTGACAGTAGAACTGAGGTTACCAGAACGGGAGAGTGGGGACTGAGAGTAAAGAAAGAAGGAAGCCAAATGGACTATGATGGAGGAACATTGTATGATATTGGTGGTATGATACTAAACATTTGTAAAGGTGTGACCCTATACACTTAAAATATATACAATGCTGTAAATCAATACTACCATAATATAAACATTAAAAAAAAATAGGTAGAACAACCAGGTAACCATTCCAAATGTCATGGGATGTAATATGAGCAAGTATTGGCAAGGATGTGCAACAAATGGAGGCTTCCTTTACTGCCAGTTGGAGCATAAAGGAACAATCACTTTCAGAGTTGTTTGACAATTTCTTATGAAGTTCAACTTTACTTTCTAACCCAGCAATTTCGCTCCTAAGTACTTGCCCACAAAAAATTAAAACATATGTCCATCAGAGGACTTGTAGAAGAATATTTCCAGCAACCTTACTCAGAATATTGAAAATCTGGAAACAACCCGATGTCAATCCACATCCACATGAGCTAAACAAATTGTACTATAATCATGTAATGAAATGATTTTTAACAATAAAGAGAATGAACTGTTGATATACACAGTAACAAGCTGAATTGCAAAAACATAATGTTAAGGAAGCCAGGTAAGAGTATGTGCCATGTGATCCTATTTCCTTGAAATCCAAATTCAGGGAAAGTTAATCTGTAGCAACAGAATTCAGATAGTCCATATTGGGCAAGGTAAGTAAAGGGCGGGAGGGAGAACAGACTGGGAAGGTGTCTGAGGGAATTTTCTGGAGGTACAAATATTCTGGGTATTATTTTGTTGGTTACACATTTACAACTGTCAAAAAATCATCAATCTGAACACGTGACACTTCTACATTTTATTTTAGGTTAATTATATCTCAATTTTAAAAATTCTAAGGCATGAAAAATGTAACATTCATTCAACCTTGCTGAAAACAAAACCTAACAAAACACTCAAACACATCATCTGAGAACTCAATCAAAATGAAATAGCAGGAAAAGAAAATGACTGAAGAAGGTCTAGAGGTGAGCGATGAATTAAAAAAAAAAAAAAACTATAGGGCCTCCCTGGTGGCGCAAGGGGTTAAGCACCGCACTATGAAGCAATACACAGCCTCTGCAGCATGAGTTCGATCCCCAGCCGGCCAGGGAGAAACCCACATGGCAAAACAGAACTCTGCTGCTCCTCTCAGCAGTGTATTTCAGTCAGTCTGCCTGTTCTGTTTCCCACTCTGTCTCTGGTGGATTCGCTCACCCCTCGCGTCTCTGGCCTATACCCCAGATCTTGTACGCATAAATAAATAAATCTTTTAAAAATATATGTATATAATAAAAGTAAAACCATATGCTTAGGTTTTTTAACTTAATTTATTCATTTTGTAAGTGATAATGCATTGATAAAAATTAGTATTTCAATAATCACTTATATCTCAAATGCTAAATTATAGTAAAAAATTCAGTGGGGAAAAAATAAAGCAGTGATATGTTTAAAAAGAAATGTATAATTTAAAGAACTAGAATCCTCCTGCAGAAAAAGCCAGTGTTATGCTCAAATGCCATATTATACACTTAAAAGTATTCACTGTAAGTTTTTTTTAAGTACTTTGTTTTTCAGTTAAGTTCATGGCTCATGAAATTTATTTTGGAAATAAAACTGATTCTGCTGCATGTATTTCTCACACTGAGGAGTAATATAATGCTTACTGAAGTGTGTCCTATCTACTGAGTAGATAGCGCTCATGTAAATAAAACAAAGTATTACTTTACGTAATTAGCTTAGGAAGAAAAATTAAATTACTATTCATCTTCTCTCACCAAGATAAGCTCTAAGATACACTTAAGGTTACCTGTTTGCTGTGTCAAAATTATACTTCCTGTTCAAAAGTAAGATAAAAACCTTAGTATCTGTTATCCTGGTTACTTGCTGGGAAGTAAAAGTGAATTGAAAGTCCATTTCAGAAAGACAATAAAGGCTGGCATTGTTTAAAACTCATATGCCTCTGGTGGAAAGCTGAATTGTTATCTGTGGCTGTGATTTCCAGTAATAAGCAGATGATAGTTCTATTTAGAACTCAGATACTATATAGAAAGTTGATAGAAGTCATTTTTTTAAAGTGCAGAGATTCTCTGACTTTTAATGTGATTTTTTTATTAATTTTTTTCCTATTCAAAGCAATTTTCTTCCTCTTTTTCCCCCTCCACCAAGCTACCCATACCCATATCCTATCTGCTTCTGGCCTCAACCCCAGATGAAATGGTGGCATTTGGAACAAAATGGATGGACCTGGAGGTGATTATTTGAGGGGAATAAGTAAAAAAGTGAAAGACACATATCACATGGTATCACTCATCTATGGAATATAAATACCCAACAACATTTATGCACAGTCAGAATTAAACTTGAATTTGGCAAAAAGAAGATAATGGCTACCAGAAGGAACAAAGAAGAGGCAGGAGGGATGGGGGACAGAGTGCAAACTCTTGAAATTCAAAGCAATAATTTGGGTCCCACCAGCTCCTCATTCTGGACCCTTGTTACCTTTGAGACTTCAACTACTCTAAGACAATAGAACTTAATTATTGAAAATGTTGAAATAACTCTTAATGAATAAGTAGTTAAACAAAAAGTGGTAAAATTCTACAGGGAAATATCAGCTAATTAGATCCATATTCATATTTTGTACTGATTATATGTTAAATGAGAAAAGATATGATTCAGAATAATACCTGTTATAAATATTTGTTTTGGTAAGAAAATCATAAGGGGAAAATTTCCCAATATAAGATTTGAAAACAGTTCAGCAAATGCCATACTAGAAGAGTCAAAAATATTGTTCATATTGAAAAGGAAAAACTTGACAGATAATGTTATAAAGCACATGGCAACTGCTATAAGAAAGAAGCTTAGGAAATGTGTGGACAGAAAAGAAAGTTTAGGAAAGATGAATTAACATGGTTGGATGGATGGATGGATGGATGGATGGATGGATGGATGGATGGATGGATGGATGACAGACTGATGGACAGAGAGAATGAGAGAAGTAAAGGAAAGGGAAAATAACGGGGGGAGCAAAAATTCTTTTTCTTCAGAAAAATGAAGGCATTATTCCATTACTTTTCTAGTATCTGATGTTTCCAGTGATGGTTGTGTTGCCAAACGTCTTTTGTTTTCTTTATACTTCATGTTCTGTTATTTCATAATCAAGATCTAGATGGGAGACTTTTCTATTTAAAGAAATAAGTTCCCTTTCAGTTCTGAAAAAAACTCCTTATATTGCTTCCTCAATCATACAGACTTCTCCATTTCCTCTTTTCTAACTCTCTACACCACTATTTGCTGACTGTAGATTTCCTGGAGAGACCAATTTGTCTTTTTCTCTAAAACATTTCATAGCCTTTTCTTATTACTTCACGTTTTGAAAGCTTTTTAAAAAACTATCCCCTTTTTAAATTAAAGGTCTTATTTCATACACTTTGATCCTTTACAAAGCATTTTATTCATGCTTTAAAAGGTTCAGTATCCTAGAAACATCAATTCCAAAGAACACCTGCACCCCTATGTTTATAGCAGCACTGTTTACAATAGCTAAGCTTTGGAAACAACCCAAATGCCCAAAAATAGATGACTGGATCAAGAAGATGTGGTACATATATACCATGGAATATTACTCAGCATTCAAAAAAGATAAACACATGCAATTTGCAGCAACATGGATGGCGCTGGAAGGGATCATGCTCAGCGAAATAAGCCAAAAAGAAAAAGAAAAATACCGGATGGTCTCACTCATAGCAGGAATCTAGAAAACTTAAATAAGGGACCAGGAAAATGAATAACTATAAGAAAGTGAAAATCAAAATCAACAAAAACTATGAACCAGAGACACTTTTAGGGGGGCAGGGGCGGGAGGGAGGGATTGGGGTCAGAATGGGGGCGCTGCAATTGTATGGGAATATAACAATAAAATTTATTATCTAATAAAAAAAAAATAAAGCAAAAAAAAAAAAAAGGTTCAGTATCCTCCTAAATTAGTGCGTTTCCTTAAGTTCTCGCTAAATTATCCCTTTATCTGCTAGGATTAATTTGTGTGTGTGTGTGTGTGTGTGTGTGTGTGTGTGTGTGTGATTATATTATTATACTACAATGAAGTGAGCAGGAAATGAGATTATAGTTTTAGTACAACAAATGTCCACAGATTTTTTAAAAAGATTTATTTATTTATGCATACAAGAACTGGGTACAGGCCAGAGGTAGAGGGGTGAGAGGATTCGCCAGAGACAGAGTGGGAACAGAACAGGCAGAGTGACTGAAGTACACTGCTGAGGGGAGCAGCGGGCGAGGCAGGAGAGGTCTGCTGTGCCATGTGGGTTGCTTCCTGGCTGGCCAGAGATCGAACTCATGCTGCAGAGGCTGTGGATAGCTTCATAGTGCTGTGCTTAACCCTTTGCGCCACCAGGGAGGCCCTGTCCACAGATTTTAAAAAGACAGAAAACGAATTAAAGAAGAAATGGAGACGGAGGAAAGCTGCTTCTTAGAGTACGTGCTGAGGACTGTATGTGAACAAAGAAGCAAACTGACCTGGTGGAAATGGATTATAATCCCAGCACAGCTGCTGATTACCTAGGTAACCCTAGGTGTTATACTAACTTTAGAGTTTCACTACTATTTAGTAGATTAAATATGCAAGACTATGAAATAAACATATATCCTTTAAATACTAAAATATTTTATATGTATTCTTTGATTTTGAGCTGATATAAACAGAACCATGCTATAAAGATTATTCTAAAACGTGCTTCCTCATTCAATATTACGTGGTTGAGCTTCAGCCATGTTGAATCATGTTGCTGTCATTTATTTGTTTTCACTACTTGGTTTTAGTCCATTGAATGGCTATATTACAATTTATTGATTCAGTCTACTTTTAGGAAAATTAGGCTGTCTTAAGTTTTTGATGATTATGAATCATACTGCTATATACATTCTTATGCAAATTCTGTTACACAATTTTCTCTTGAAGTAGATTATTGTGTTATGGGAAAGCATAGGTTCAATACCACATTTGATGCTAAACTGGTTTCCAAACTTGTACTATTACGCCCTCAATAATGGATGAAGGGCCTCCCCAGTGGCGCAGCGGTTGAGCGCTGGGTTGCGAAGCTGCCCGCAGCTTCTGCAGTGCCAGTTGGATCCCTGGCCACCTAAGGAGGGTCTCACAAGGCATGCAGACCTCTCTTGCCTCCCACTGCTCCCCTCAGCAGTGTACTTCGGTCCTTCTGCCTGCTCTGCTCCCCGCTCTGGCTCTGGTGAATTCTCTCACCCTCCTGCTTCTGACTGTACCCAGTGCTTGTATAAATAAATAAATAAATCTTAAAAAAAAAAAAAATAATGGATGAAATTTCTAGTTCCTCTACAGTGATCATTTGATATTGTCAAATAATTTAAATCTTATCAAACTGGTAGTGTGCATTTGTGTCTCATTTTGGTTTCAATTTGTATTTCTAGTTTAAAAAATTATTGTGAGCATCATTTCCATACATATTTTTGTTTATTTATGGCGAGATGACCATTCTTAATCTGAAACTTTGTGGCAGTTTTTTTTTTTAAAGATTTATTTATTTATGCATACAAGAACCAGGGTACAGGCCAGATGTGCCGGAAGGTGAGAGGATTCACCAGAGACAGAGCCAGGAACAGAACAGGCAGACTGACTGAAATACACTGCTGAGGGGAGCAGTGGGCAAGACAGGAGAGGTCTGCCACACCATGTGGGACCTTTGCTGGCTAGCAGAGGCTGCGGACAGCTTCACAGCACGGTGCTCAACAGCCTGCACCACCAGGGAGGCCCTATAACTTTTTTGTCTTGTATAATACCAGTGTCAAAAGTGGCACAGTTTACACTGACCTCTTCTGCAAAGTGAGGTTTCTTTCTAGTCTACCTTACCTCCAAGGGCATAACCTTTAATAGTCCTATTAAGAGGAGATGTCTTAATAGACTTCTGCTGTGGGTGGGCCCTAGGATTTGCCTTCTATGCCCTCAGAAGCCAAATCAGAAGCTCAAGTTCCCCAAGTTTCCTAGAAACCCTGGGACAAGTTCCAGCTCTGACACTTAACCTAATTCATAAGGTTTTTACTTTTGCTTCACTTTGGAAGCTGGAGGTGATTTTTTTTTTTTTAATGTCAGCTTGATGAGGCACTTAAAAATCTAAAAAGAAAATATTCCATCCAACATTTTCACAGTTTCTCAATCAGAAGGCCCATTCAGTGTGTCTAATATAATCTGTAAATTAGATAAGCCCACATTTTTTGAAACTCTAGTACTTATATGTTTTATTTTTTTAAGGTAATATAGATTTACAATACTGTACATGATCTAGAGGAATAAGTTCATACCTCCTCAGATGTGTGTCAACAACCACACCCACCACCAAAGCACCCATAGTCCTTTACCATAAAGCACTGGATCCTCTCCCCTTTGTTCCCACCCCACACTCCTGTCTAGTAGGCTCATTTCTCTAGCCTCATGTTTGGTTTAGTTTTGTCATTCTACTTCATTTTTTTTAAGATTTATTTATTTATTTATTTATTTATTTATTTATTTATTTATTTATTTATTTATTTATCTCTGGTAAAGACCAGAGGTGCGGAAGGGTGAGAGAATTTACCAGAGACAGAGCAGGGAGCTCATTCTACTTCTTTAATATTCATTAAGTAAATCAAACTCTTCCCACAAAATTTTCTGTGATGAGAAAAATATTCTTCCATAACTCCAATGCTCAACAGAAGCCACTAGTCACATGTAGCTATTGAGCACTTCAAATGTGATTAAGATGTGAACTTGTATTTTCATTTAATTGTAATTGTTTTTAATTTAAATAGCCACTTATTGGTATTTAGTATCAGACTAGCCATGGTACCAACAGCTACCCTATCAGACAGCAGATAAATTCAGATGTTTATTCCCTGTACCTAAGTGTTTTTATGAAATAAACTATTAGCAGTACATATAAATGGGAAGATGGAGTTCTCGGCTATATGCTGATAATAGAAAACGTATAAAAGAAAATTTAGAAGGGAGCCAGTCTTCCTTCTGTGAATATTAAGATTCTGCCCTCCATTTCTATATTTTTTCCTTTTTCTTTTTTATTAAAGTGGAATTCTGGATGTGTGACATCCACCAGGCTAAATCACAACAAAAGACTTAGCATAGTTTATATAATTGCGCAAGTCAAAAACATAAACAGCACAGGAAATGACATGAGACACTCCCCAGGTTTCATTAGGATAAATCTTATCTCAGCTGCAAGGGCTTTGCCTACCAGCTCTAATGAACCAGCTCTGACTCAGACTGGCTTCCTGAATTCATGCCAATGACAGTATATATTCACAGCTGGCCTCTCACCAGACAGCCTCTTCTTTTGTTATTTGTGGCACCAGACCTCTCCTTGGAAACTTCAGGGAATCAGCCATTCAACATGAGGCCCATCCATAGAGGGACTTCTCCCAGAGTTATTCCTACTTCACGCACAAAATTTATTTCCTCGTAAGAATATGGAGAATACATAAACCATTCCTCTCCACGGGGTTATATTCTTCCTAGAGCAGGCATAGTCTTGTGAAAGAACTTTGAAGGTCAAGAGAAATGGATTCTGACCATAGCTCTGCCGTGAATCAGTTGTGTTCTTCCTATGCGAGTCAAATGTCTGTTCTGGGCCTTAGTTTCCCCAACTGCATAAAGAGAAGGTTCTACTACATCAAAATTAAGATTCCTTGTAGTAGTGTCACTGGGAAAGTTGATATGCCCAGAACCAACCCATATAAATAGGTAAGAGATTGAGCAGGTTGAGGGTTCTGTTTTCAGTCATTAAGAGCCTTATAATAGATTGTCCCAAAAGAAGGTAAACCAACCTGGTAACTAGTGATTTGATGACATTAGGATTTTGAGGACATAGTTCTGTATCCATATTACTCAGTTGTCACAATTCTTCATAAGATTCCTCAATGACTTATAAAGAAAGACTACATTATTAGGTGGCTTACCCAAAGGGGATTCAGTTGGCAAAGAGCTCCACCCACTTGGCTATCGAGTTTTTCAGCCTGGTCAAGCCAGATGACGGTTCCGAACTCTCAGTGTCACTATAGGGATTATTCTTTCATGCCAATATTTATTAATCCTGTATAGCTTTTGGACTTTGCACTTTATCTTCAATGACCTGTTTTTTAGGTTAGGGAATATAGAACACTCGTAGTTACCGAGACTATTTTCTGGGTCAGTTCTGTGGTTTACCACTTCTCTTTAAGGATAGTATTTTATTTTCTGTTAACCAGCATTTTGCTTCCAAAAGTAGAAACTCCTTATATTTTTAGGGCATTTGTAAAGGTGTAAAACCATAGGGTAAACTTATTTAAAATAGGATTCCAATTCCATTTTCAAGTAATAGATTTTAATAATAAATAGGGTAGCATATATACATGTTCAATGATATGTATCTGAAATTTACATTATTTATAATATGATATTAGTTCAATTAAAAAGCTAAATTAGTGGCGCAGCGGTTGAGCGCTGGGTTGCGAAGCTGCCCGCAGCCTCTGCAGCACCTGTTCGATCCCCTGCTGCTCCCGGGCCACCGGAGGAGGGTCCCACATGGCGCGCAGGCCTCTCCTGCCACCCGCTGCTCCCCTCAGCAGTGTACTTCGGTCCTTCTGCCTGCTCTGCTCCCCTCTCTGGCTCTGGTGAATTCTCTCGCCCTCCCGCGCTTCTGACTCTGCCCAGTGCTTGTATAAATAAATGAATAAAAATAAATAAAAATCTTAAAAAAAATTAAATTAAATTAAAATATTAACTATGGATTTAATTGTCAGTTGACTAAAAATGCAGTAAGTACACCACAAAATATCTAAAAATCTAGAAACACATGAGGAATAGTATATTTATTGTACATTATACATATGGGGACATTGAGTCTCAGGATAGCAAAGAGCTCAAAGTTAATAAGAAGTAGATCATATGCATAATTAATGACCATATATGTCTGTCTATCTCCAAAACTTTGAAAATTGTCCCAAATTAGCTCTAAGCATCAAAAATCAGAACCAGTTCCACATAACATTTATATAATGTGTTACCTATATAATATCCTAAGACATCAGCCAGTCCACCTCAAAGGTGATTAGATGAAGTAGTCTAGATAATTACAATGTATGATGGAAGACTAAGCTTTGGTCACTCAAAACTTAAAAAAATTTTTTTTTACAGGCTTTTTTAAGGGGACTCCCTGGTGGCCTAGGGGTTAAGTCTCAGCACTACCACCACGAAGGCCCACCTCATCGGCCTGAGTTTGATTCCCAGCAACGGAACTCATCCACATATGGCACAGCAGCCCTTTCCTGCCTCGCCACTGGTCCCCTCAGCAGCATATTTCAGTAGATCCACCTGTTCTGCTCCCCACTCTGTCTCTGGTGAATCCTCTCACACCCAACCCCCGCACCTCTGCCTGCACCGCAGTTCTTGTATGCAAAAATAAATAAATAAAATCATAAAAAATATATATTTAAAAAAACATCTGTACACTTTTCAAAAGGAAAATTTTTTATCCTAAAGTCCATTCTGTGTGTAATGAATTGGTCTTCATTCCATGACATTAGATATATGTACATATCAATGTGTTCTGTTAAAGGAACAAAAACGTTGCACAAGTATCACATGGTGATATCTTTGTGCAACTAGCTTAACCTCTGTGGATGCAATTTTCTGATTCACAAAAAATATGCCTATTTCTGCCTCATGGGATTATTAATATAGAAAATTATATTTTATTACTATTAGCCTCAATTAGAAAAGAAAATTATCACTTAAAGGTTAAATGATCAGGGCCTCCCTTGGTGGTGCAGGCGGTTGAGCGCCATGCTGTGAAGCTGTCCGCAGCCTCTGCAGCACTGGTTCGATCCCAGCCAGCCGGCGAGGGTCCCACATGTTACGGCAGACCTCTCCTGTCACACCTGCTGCTCCCCTCAGCAGTGTATTTCAGTCAGTCTGCCTGTTCTGTTCCTGGCTCTGTCTCTGGTGAATCCTCTCACCCTCCCACACACCTGGCCTGTACCCCAGTTCTTATATAAATAAATAAAATAAATCATTAAAAAAAAAAGTTAAATGATCACTTCCTGGTAACATCTTTTTTTAATATTTTATTTTATATCATTCTTACATCATTTTTCATTTTTGCACAATATGCATTTTCATTTTGGTTATATTCCCCATAAAATTGCACCCTCCCTTATTTTGACCCTAATCCTTCTTCTCCCCACTCTCTTCCCCCTCCCCCATATTGTGTCTCTGGTTTAGTTGCTTGTTGATTTTGATTTTTACTTTGTATCAATTAGTCTTTTTCCTGGTCCCTTATTTAGGTTTTCTAAATTCCTATGAGTGAGACCATCCAGTATTTTTTCTTTTTCTTTCTGACTTATTTCACTGAGCATGATCCCTTCCAGCTCCATCCATGTTGCTACAAACTGCACGTGTTTATCTTTTTTGATTGCTGAGTAATATTCCATTGTGTATTTGTACCACATCTTCTTGATCCAGTCATCTATTTTTGGGCATTTGGGTTGTTTTCATAGCTTTGCTATTGTAAATAGTGCTGCTATAAACATAGGGGTGCAGGTGCCCTTTGGAATTAATGTTTCTGTGTCCTTTGGGGAAATACATAGGAGTGGAATTGCTGGATCATATGGAGGCTCTATATTTAGTAGGTTGAGGAATCTCCACACAGCTCTCCATAGTGGTTGGACCACTTTGCACTCCCATTCCTGGTAACATCTGGATGAGTGACTTCAGTAAGATAGCAAAATAGGAAGTCCCAGTCCTTGATCCCCTCAGAAACACATTTTAAGTAATATATAGATCAAAATACCTTTATCAAAGACTAGATTGCATTAAGAGGTGACTCCTGCTAAAAATACCATCATCCAAAATATTATACACACAAACACACACATAACGAATACTGGCAAGGATATGGAGAATCTTTGTACACTTTTGGTATATGTATCATATGATGCAACAATCTCACTTCTGGATAAAATAAACTATGTGAACAAAGCATGACTATTAGTTAAGAACTTTGTGGGATGTTTGTTGGGATGAAAGGAGGAGTTTTAGATCATACATTCCCTGGAATCCAACGTATAACTCCTCTTTTTCTGTAATTCCATTACTTCATAATTCAGTATAACACAGAACATAAATTCCCTCTGGTTTGGAAGCTGAAGAGGCAAAAATCACATGTCAGACTCTTCTCACCTGAATAGTCAACACTGAAAAATAAATGTAGGTTAAGAAAAATTAACCAGTTTGTGTCCATAGGCAAGGATGACCACATGAGGTCTTTGCTTCAATAATCTTTTGACAGAAGAAACAAGTGAATTGTAAGACCATTGCCTATAATAGACCCAATTTCCATGCATTTAAGAAGTAAGTTTTCTTGTGTTCTTCTCTGGCTCCAACACCATGCTGTTATTATGAAGCATGCGGTTTCTAGGAACAAGGCTGATGGGATCACTGTCCTCCAAAAAAGGAAATTTGGAGGGTGTAATAGGGTTGAGAATCGAGGAATGTCACATTGGGTTCCTGTCCAAGTCTCTGCCCTACTCATTCTAAGTAAACAAAGGAAGAAGTAGTATTTGCTAACTGAAAGTGAGACTCAGATATTTGCTTTTTTTTTTAAGATTTATTTATTTATGCATACAAGAACTGAGGTACAGGTCAGAGGTGTGGGGGGGGCAAGAGGATTCACCAGAGACAGAGTGGGGAACAAAACAGGCAGATTGACCAAAATATACTGCTGAGGGGAGCAGCAAGCGAGTCAGGAGAGGTCTGCTGCACTGTGTGGGTAGCTCCCTGACCAAGGATCGAACTCATGCTGCAGTGGCTGCAGATAGCTTCATAGGTTGCGTCTTAACCCCTTGCGCCACTGGGGAGGCCCCAAGACTCAGATATTTATACACATCAGAAATCAGAGCAGTTTCTCACTCTTTCACTTTATTCTACAAAGTTGTTTTGGATAACATTTAAAGGGATGTTATATTTCGTGAAAAAATAAAGAATGTTATATAATTTTACTTTTCAAGAAACCACAACCATTAAAAAAGTAGTCCTCATAAGCACTGAAAATAAAATTCCATGAACTAATATTCATAATTTGCTTTACGCCCATTTTAGAAGTGTTGGAATGCTTCATGAAACTGCACAAGAAGAACCATTTGTGGATTTCTTTATACCATTTGGTCTTATTTGAAATAGCTTCATGAGTAATAATCTACATTAACAGTTTTTATGTCAGAAAAATTATTGATCAGTAGTCAAATATGAGTACTTTGGGAAAATCATTGACTTAAAAATATATCTTTCTAATTAAATTCCTTTTCAGAATCACCTAAAACCTATTCAAACTCACTAAAATAAAGATACATTGAGAAAAAGTTAATATTCATCCTCTTATTTATCCAGGTAACCAGAGAATAATCTCACATATTTCTCTATGTCCCACAAGTGTACATCATATTTTGTGAAGCTTTTACATGGCACATTTGTAATATTCACATTTGTCTTTCATTTCTTTTTCATGCTTACCAATCATTCACGAGCTTGCCTTTAAGTCATCTTAGAAATCTGAGACTTTCTTTGGCATAGTTGTCAAATGTCTCATTTATGGATACACCCCAGTTTTCCTAATCATTGCATAATAAATGAGGTTATTCCCAAGTTTGGCTGTTTGTGGCTACTTCCTTGCTTTTCTACTACAAACACTTAGGCAACTCAATATATTTGATACACGTCTTTGAGTCCTGATACTTGTACTTACTTGGGGTAAATTTCTATAATGTGAATAAGGTTGTTTAGTGAAGGGCATATACACTTTTATTTTACCATTTGTTTTCCAAAGGTTGTGGCAATGTTATCCCCACCATCGATGCATAAAATGCACATTTCCTTGAATCATTGCCAATGATGGAGTTTACTGGACATCAACATTTTTACTGTTGTTGTAGTTTAGGGTAACTTTTGGATTAAAAAGGATTATAATTTCATTTTCTTTGTATCATAAAATTCCTAGTTAACTTTTATTTATTCATTTATTTTTTTAACGATTTATTTTTATTTGTTTATGCATACAAGAACAGAGGTGCAGGCCAGAGGTGGGGAGTGTGTGGTTGGGAGGGAGTTGAAAGGATTCACCAGAGGCAGAATGAGGAGCAGAACAGGTGGATCCTCTGAAATACACTGCTAAGGAGAGCAGCAGGCAGGACAGGAGAGGTCTGCTGCTCCAAGTGGGTTTGCTCCCTGGCTGGGGATCAAACTAGTGCTGCAGTGGCTGGCTACAGGATGATAGCACTGACTTCAACCCCTGCACCACCAGGGAGGCCCAAAATAGAAAATGTTACATGTTATCTTTTCCCCATTAGATTTTTACAGTGACAATTTTACAGTATAGCAGATAAAGTAAACAACCCAATTCCCTCTATAAGTGTGTTCTAGTTCTTGCCCATATGCATTTGTGTTTTATAAAGATATTTATTCTAACATACTTCAGTTTTGTAGTTTTAACTTTTTAGCAGACATTACAAGATAAATACTTTCCCTGTTGTTACAGAGACTTCCCTTTTAACAGCCGCCTAATGTCTCATGATTTATGCCTATAAACTACTTAATGATTCAACTATTGTTGAATGTTCAAGTTACTTTCTGGCTTAATAATTATAGATAACTGTGAAATGAAGACATTCATGACTATAAAGTAATCCTTTTAAATCAAATTTTCCTTGCATAAATAAGAACAATAAAACTGATTTTGAAACATAACCCCAAAGTATTTTGGAAAAAAAGCAGTAACTATTTATCTGGGCACATTAGCCTTGTGAATGATATTTAAAGATGTCTAAATAAAGACTGAGCATTCCTTTTTAATGAGAATTTATATTTTAAAACTTCTCTATTTTCTTAGAAATAACAGTTAGGTAATGACTGGAGGTAGGAATAAGTGGGGTTCTGGGGCCCTGATTCTCTTTTCTGATTTAGGAATTAGTATAGTAAGTCAGATGTGTTTAGTTTGTGAAAACCAGGAGATGAGAACATACAGAATTTAAACACTTGTTTCTATGTGTATTAGATATGTTCAAAAAATGTGTTGTGAGAATTTCCTGAGAATGACTTAGTTCTGAGAATTTCCTGAGAATGAATTAGTTCCTAAATCAGAAAAGAGAAACAGGGCCGCACAACCCCACTTATTCCCACTTTCAGTCATTACCTACCTATTATTTCTAAGAAAATAGAGAAATTTTAAAAGATTTATTTATTTATGCATACAAGAACCAGGGTACAGGCTGCATGTGTGGAAGGTGAGAGGATTCACCAGAGACAGAGCCCAGAACAGAACAGGCAGACTGACTGAAATACACTGCTGAGGGAGCAGCTGGCAAGACAGGAAAGGTCTGCTGTGCCATGTGGATTAGCTCCCTGGCTGGGGATCCAACTTGTGCTGCAGTGGCTGCGAATTGCTTCATAGTGTGGTGCTTAACCCCTTGCGCCACAAGGGAGACCCCATCCAGTTCTTTTTAATCCCAAATCCCATGTCTGAACCTACTAACTACTCCCTGTTGTCTGGGTTCCTACATTCATAATAATTGTAAATCTCAATCATTACTTGTATGATTGCATGGGCACTAGCTAGTTTATTCTTCCTTCCAAGAAGTATCATTGCTTCCACTTACAGATGAATAAAACAAACTCAGAATGTAAAGTGACTTGCCCAAGGTCATACCATGAATATAGTCCATACCATATAATTCAGTCCCTCATTCCATGCTATCTTTTAGTTAATTATATGAATATTTATTGAGGGCTTACTTAAAGAACATTAAACTGGATACTTGGGAAATTAGAAATATTATTCCAAAATTGCTTCCGGTGTGTCAGATATATCTTGTCCGCCTTGTTTCTTAGAGCCTAAACAAAATAGATTTCATCTTGCTTATTAACTTTCCACAAAGTTTAGCCCAACCTGGGGTCCAGAATCAGTAGGAACATATTACTAGACTTCTGGATCATCATATATATATGCACACACACACATGCACATATACATGCATATACCACATGTTCCTATATGGTATATATATATTGTTATATATTGTATAAATATAAATATGTATTTTATATATATATTTAATTCTCAACAGTCAAGATAGCCATATCCCAATCAGCCACCAAATGTTCTTATCTTGTGGTTGATTCCAAGATAATCTCCTGGACAACCTTATTTCCCTTGTTAGAAAAAAATCAATAATATTAGAAGAAATTTTTTTAAATTCAAGCCAGCCCCAGGTAACAAGTGGGATTTCAACTGCCCCAAAATATGTAGAAAATGATTGACTGGTTTGCCACTAGAAAGTCTGTTGAAATGATAAGAAATACATCAAATTCCAGGGAAAAATACCAAAATATTTTACACATTAATAACTCAAAAAGTCTTTGAAATGTTATTTAAGAATAAAGTTCAATGTTTTCAAAAGCACAAATGAAAAGGATGAAATGGATAAATTAGTCATCATCAAAATAAAAATATGCTTCAAAAGATACATCAAGAAAGTAAAAACACAACCTTCAAAATGGGAAAAAAAAATTGTAAATCATATATATCAGAAAAGAGATTTGTATCTAGAATATATAAAGAAATCTTACAATTAATAATAAAATAAAAAATATAAATAACCCAATTAAAATTGGGGAAAGGACCTGAATAGCCATTTCTCCAAAGAAGCCACATATGAACATTAAGCACATGAAAAGATGCTCAGTATCATTGGCCAGTAGGGAAAGGCAAATCAAAACCAAAATAAGAAATCACCTCATAACTTCCAGATATTTATAATCCCAAAATATGTTTTACATCAGTATCTGTATACAAGTTATCAAAATATTCATTAAAGTAAAAAAGTAAGAGTAATCCAAGTATCCATTAACATTAACAAAATGTGATATAGCTATAAAATGGAATATTATTCAGCCACAAAAAGGAGCAAAGTAGTCAAAGGAGTCATTCATAAAATAAAACATATTGTATGGTTCCTTTTAAATGAAATATTCAGAAAAGGTAAAGCTACAGATACAAAAGTAGATTAATGATTGTCTACCTAGGGACAAACGAGGGAAGAAAATATTGAAAGATTGGATGGGAAATAATATGGGGTTTCTTTGTAGGATAATGAAGAACTTCTAAAATTGATTGTGGTGATGTTTGAACAAGTCCAAACACAGTTAATAAATGAATTGTATCATTTAAACGAGTTAATTGGATAATTAAGTGAATTGTATGCTAATAACACTTTATACTGCTAAATAAATAAAAATAATAAATTTCATTGTTGAATACTTCATAAACATTAGAAGTAGATATTTAGTGATATATTTCTGCTTTCAAAGCAAACTGAGGTGTAACTGATGTATACCTTACTTGTGGTCTGTTTCCTTATGTTATAGACATGCAATTTCTTCATGCTAATCATCATACTAACTTGGCAAGATACTAGAAACCAACTAGTTGGCAATGGAATGAGGGAAAGTTGTCAGGTTCCCAGAACTGGAAAAACAGGTTGAATATAGTTTTATTTTGTCACCAGCTCAAGATTTATGGACTAGCTCACTCTTGTGAAATAAAAAAGTAACCATTTGTAGGAGAAGATTTGTTTATATATGTCAACTAGTATCTTCTGGAGATTTAATACATCATGTTCATTGGGTGACCAATATCCTATTGAAAGGTCAAAACCCATCTCCAATTCCCATCTCTTCCCCATCTCCAATCAAATAGACTGGATTCATCACAATGTATATGTGTGTATGTGCTCTCACAACAGAGAAAAGGCTTGTGGGAATGGGACATTTACTACGCTATTAGTAGTAAAAATTTTAAGAATTCTATAAAATGAACTCTATCCAGCAACAGGATTAAACAATTACAATTGTATGCAAAGATATGGAAAAATCTCACAATCATAATGTTAACCAAAAGAAGTAAGACACAAGAGAGAATGTTTTTCATGATCACATTAATATAAAATAAAAAAGAACCAAATTAATATGTGCTATCATAAGTGAAGATATAGTTACTTTTGGGGGAGTTAGAACTAGAGGGGGCATGAAGGAGGTTTAGGGTGCTGGCAGTAGTCTGTTTCTTGTTTAAAGAAAGAGTCCTGACTTTCATTTTACATGGGCCTGAAAATTAAGTTGTTAGTCTTTTTTGGTCTGCTTATTTGATTGTGCATATACATATAGTACTCCAGACTGGAAACATTCAACTTTGAATCACACCTTCCTTGTGATTTGGAGAAAAAATAAAGAAAATAATCAAGATGAACTGATCAATAAGTGAACCTGAGTGCCAAGCTGATATAAAACATTATCTTTTGTTTTTCTCTTTCCACTAATTGAATAATTCACTTGATTACCAATTGCTACTTAATGGTGATATGCCATTTATAACTTCTCTGAAAAATTTCTTACACCTTTTAGGCATATTTTTAATTTTACATGTTCATGTTTTGCCATTCCATTGTTCATTGTTAAATATTTAAATATCGTGTATTTCTTCAGGCAACTGATATCCATTATCCAACCTCCTACAGGCCACCCTCTAGAAAGTATTTTATTTCTTACCAAATGTTGCTTAGAATTTAAATATCCAACATTAAACAGTTTGTTTTTCTTGAAAATTCTTAAAATGAAGATCACACGGCTTTACCATACTTTCAATTTACGTAAGGATTGTGCTATCCTGAGTAATTTTGACTTTAAAATGGATGTGGATAATAACCAAGGGGTTTTAAAACAAGTTCATTATTGAAAAATCATTGAAAACCCAGTTGTATTACATAGTACTCTTTAACTATCTGATGCCTACAATTAAACAAATTCTGAGCTTGTTTTTAATGTGTAAGATGGAAATTTTATTGCCTATCATTGTGAAGATTGTTTTGAAGAATTGACATTTTTGATCTCTTTATTTGTATGTATGCTTCTATATGTTGTGAGGCTGTTTAAGTAGCAAGTGAATTATTATTGTCAAGTCCTACTGTATTATAGTAACTGCTGGGCATTATCATTCTCCCCCTCACCTCTCATGCTAACTATTTAGCTGCTCTGGTGTCATCAAGAACAGAATAGAGGAATAGAAGAACCAACTTAAGACTTTTGTGTTCCAAAAGTGAAGATCTCCAGGGATTGGGATGGAGGGGTGGGGACACAGACACAGACTTGATGAGTGAAATCAGGAATGCTGCAGAGAGAGGGATGTTCTAGAATTTAAAAAGAGATGTTTTCAGGTTGAGGAGAAGACACTCAGAAGGGAAGTCATGGCAGTAGAGGTACAGGTGGGTGCCAGTGGGAGGGGCTTACCTTACACCCCAGGCAGCACCCTGGGGAAGAGGGAAGTCCCTGCAGAGACAGTCTAGGTGAATGGGGCCAAAGACAGACTTGTAGGGATCCGGATTCCTAGCCTCATAATGAAGGAGTAGAATAAACCCCTTGACTTTCTAAATGGCATAAGGAAATCAGAGAGATCTCCTCCTGAGCTGAAGGGGACAGAAGTGTAGAATGAGTGTCAGGCCACTTGGAATGGAGTTTTTTTCTTTCAGTGACTGGGACCAAGTGAGATTTTTAAGCTATCCTGTGTCCAGCAGGCTTATAAAATGATCAGTCACACTTAGGAACAAAAATAACACTGCTTAGCAAATTGAGAAACAGTCTATATAAATGCATTCCACTAAAGCTTTGTATTCAAGAACCCTAGAAACAGTTTTTAAGCAACAGGACTAAAAGCTCCTTATGAACACTTTTTTGAAAGCATCTGAATTTCACCTACACCACTACCACAGTGATGTGGTTTGGTTATATTCCCAGGAACATGGCGCTACTACCTGTGACTGACGCAGCTAATGGTCATCAAAATCTACATGTCTTTTATTTTGGGACACGGAGTTAGATAGTGTTTCCCAGCCTCCCTTGCAGTTGTGTGGGAGCATCTTGGGAGCAGCTGCAGCCATTAGAATCAAGAAGGGATATATGCCACTTCCAGGTTTGGCTCATAAAATCTTCCACATGCTTTTCTCAATGAATGGCCAAGGAAAAGGTGGTAACTATAGTGGCTTTAGAAAGCAAGGTCTGAGATGATAGTGTCTGGCTCACTTCAGTGTGGACATCACACTTGAACCGGTAATATGATTCCTGGAAATAACCATGTCCTTTCCTGGTGTTTCGGGCATAAGTTCTGAGATGATTGGAATGATTTGAAGTCACAGTCCTTTCTGTTGCACCTTTGATGAATGATCTTGCGTCAGTGAAACTTATAATTTATGTTCTTTGGACTTATTTTTTTTTAAAGATTTATTTATTTATATAAGAATGGGATACAGGCCAGATTCGTGGTAGGGTGAGAGGACTCACCAGAGACAGAGTGGGGAACAGAACAGGCAGACTGACGAAATACACTGCTGAGGGGAGCAGCAGGCGTGACAGGAGAGGTCTGCTGCGCTATATGGGACTCTCACCGGTGCTGCAGAGGTTGCGGACAGCTTCACAGCATGGCGCTCACCTGCCTTTGCCACCAGCGGAGGCCCTGGACTTTTCTTCTTAGTTGTGTGAATGTTACTGTATGAATGTTACTACATCAGCAACAGCAATATTCATGGAAAAAGGAGCTCTAAATAAACTTTTATACTATGTTCCCTCTACAATCCTTATAATAGTCCTAGAAGATTTTTATCATCTTTTATAGATACAAACAAGCAAGATTCAGAAAGGTCAATTTTCTTGGTTTCAGCAGAGTCAGTTACCCACACTACCTGATCTCCATGAGATACACATTATTGAAGTAAAAATGGAGGCTTTTTCATTAGCAGAAAACATCCAGACCACTATCTTTTTGCAAGGCAGCTAATTTTTTCCACCATTTTTACTTGCAGGCAAATTAAAACTACATGGCACATTTCCTGTAGTGGAGCTAACGATGAAGAATCCAGACCTGTGTGTGCCAGAGGCACGGAGGACAACCATAGCACAAATACCTGGTTGTACATGATTCATAGATTGTACCTGGTTGTACATGATTCAAATACCTGGTTGTACATGATTCAACTTTACAAGAGCCAAGAAAAAAGTAGAAGGAAGAGACTCCTTTGGAGTCTGAATGCTCTTGGATTCATGCCTATCACATACTTGTGGTTCAGCAGCAGCAAGAACCTGGAGTCGAACAAGTCAACTTTCCTGATATCAGGCTGCCATGCAACCGGGGGTGGGGCTATGTCTGTCCATGTTTTGAACAAGTATCCCTCAGATATTCCTCAGCAGATGACACATGTTGAGTCGGTCAATCCACAGTCAAGGTCTGATGAGTGCCTGCCTGTGCCTATATGTTATGCCTGTTCCGAAAGTGTGTTAGAAGCATGAACTAAATACAGTTTTCCCTCTTCAGAAACAAGAGATTTAATTCCCTCAAAGCCTTCTTCAGAGGAAAGCTCACATTTTAAAAACTTATGACTTCAAAAGTTCAAACAGGGTGAAGGCTTGACAATAGTTATTGAGTAATACCCTTAAGATTTGTTCATTTTACTGTATTTAAATACTACCTTTAAAAAAAAATAAGGAGGTAAATCACCATGAGATGAAAAACTAGGTATTTACCAGAATATTTATTTTTTTTTTAAAAGACTGACCATATCAAGGGTTGGTGAGGGTCTAGAAAATCTACAGTGTTCATGGCACAAACATTCAGACAATTGTGTATCAGTATTTTCCAAAGTTAAATACACATATACTTTACATTCCAGTGATTCTGTTATTAGGTACATACCCAGCATTAATGTCGATATCTGTGATTATGTCGATAATCTGATTATCTTTATTTGATGTACTACAAAATTCGTAGCAGCAATCACTTTAATGTCTAGAAACAACCCAAGTATTTGTAAAAGAATGGATAAATAAATTGTGGTATGTTCATATAATGCAGTACCTAAAAAATGCAATCACCCAGAATGAACAAGCTACATATTATAACATTGAAAACTTTTTTAAATATAATGATTAAGTGAGAGAAGCAAGATACAAAGAATATATACAGTATAATTCTGTTTAAGCTGGTCTGTGGTGATAGGGATATAAATAGTGGCATCTTTGGAGGACAGAGTAGTGAGTAGAGCAGGGCATGAGAATATTCTGTAAGCTAGACAGTTATTTCTTGATATGCTTGGTGGTACCAGATGTGCTCATTTTTTGAAAATTTATTTAACTGTACGCTTACGCAGTGTTCACTTTTTCATGCTTAAGAAAGGTTTGTAATTTATAAAATCTATAAAAATACTTTTTATTGGGCCTCCCTGGTAGTGCAAGGGGTTAAGCACTGCACTATGAAGCAATCCACAGCCTCTGCAGCATAAGTTCGATCCCCGATCAGTCAAGGAGAAGCCCACAGGGCAAGGCAGACCTCTCCTGTCTTGCCTGCTGCTCCCCTCAGCATTGTATTTCAGTCAGTCTGCCTGTTCTGTTCCCCACTCTGTCTCTGGTGGATCCTCTCACACACACAAACCCCTGCATCTCTGGCCTGTACCCCAGCTCTTGTATGCATAAATAAATAAATCTTTAAAAAAGTACTTATTATATTCTTTAAAAAAATTAAGTGCAAAGAACTAGATAATGAGCCCCTCTGTGACTCTTTATGTATTTTGAGTTAGTAGTAATAGATACTATGGTAGCCATAATAATAGCCCTACAAAATGTTCACACTCTAATCCCTGGGCCCTGTTAATATAATACCATACACTGCAAAAGGGACTTTACAGACATGTTGAGCTTATTTTGCGTTATCCAGATGGCCCCAATTTAATGACATGATTTCTTCAAAGCAGAGAACTTCCCAGCTGCAGTCACTAACAGATGTACAGCTGAAGAATGGTTGCAGGGATGCAGCAGTACTGGCCTTGGAGATGAGGGAAGGGGGCCAATTATTATCTACCAAATACGGGTGGTCTCTAGACATTAGAAAATCCCCTCGGAGCTCCAGAAAGTATCTAACCCTGCTTACGCTCTCACTTTAGCTCAGATATATCCATGTCAGACTCCAGGCTACAGAACTATGATAAATTTGTTAGTTCAGCTGAGTTTATGAAAATGTGTTACAACGACAGTAGAAAATGAATGATGTAATGAACATATAATTTCTGTTTATCATTTTGCTAACTAGAAAAAAAAAGATTTTCTTGCCACCAAAGCTTTAAAGAAAGGGTAAGTTAGTTTTACTTTTTCTGCAGATAAAACACATGTAAGAAACTTGTCAGAGCCCATTCCTCACTCAAATGCTTACTGTTTTTGTGATATTACAATTCAAAGTTCATAACTTTCCTTTCCTTCCCTAACTAAGATGGTGGATACATTCTTCTTACATATATCCCTATATACCTTCCCTACAGAAGATCAACAGTACAACTTTCTTATCTCTCTCCCTAGTTTATTGCAGTTTTATTCAATGAATATCTTGTTGTTCCATATGCTATCTCTCCTAATCTTCAGCACAGTTTAATATTAACCATTCAGATGATCCAGCTGGATCTCTGATCAACTTATCCAGTGGACAAACTGGGATTTTTTTTTCAAAGATTTCTCTATTTATGCATACAAGAACTGGGGCACAGGCCAGCAGTGCAGGTGGTGAGAGGATTCACCAGAGACAGAGTGGGGAACAGAACAGGCAGATCGACTGAAATACACAGCTGAGGGGAGCAGCAGGAGAGTCAGGAGAGGTCTGCTGCATCATGTGGGTAGCACCCTGGCCAGGGATTGAACTCGTGCTGTAGTGGCTGCAGACAGCTCCTTAGGTTGCCTCTTAATCCCTTGCGCCACCAGGGAGGCCCGACAAACTGGGATTTATCTGTCCTTGTTTAGGTCACTGTTCCCCAAATAGTAGTTTATTTGAAGGATGTCTTCAGGAAGAGTGAATAAGCAAAACAAAGAAAGGAGGAAAGCTAATAATATTGCTTTTTCTATAGGTTTACTGATGAGGATAATAGGAATACACTCCTGCTTGGGACTCTTGAGAGACTCTGAATACACCTGAGAATTGTTTCACAGGGTGGAAAAGAACATGGAGTGTTTATCCACCAAATCCTGGTTAAAAGCTGCATCTAGCGGGCCTCCCCAGTGGTGCAGTGGTTGAGCGCTGGGTTGCGAAGCTGCCCGTGGCCTCTGGGGCGCCGGTTCAATCCCGGCTGCTCCCCGGCCAACGGAGGAGGGTCCCACATGGCGCGCAGACCTCTCCTGCTGCCCACTGCTCCCCTCAGCAGTGTACTTCGTCAGAATGCCTGTTCTGCTCCCCGCTCTGGCTCTGGTGAATTCTCTCACCCTCCCACGCTTCTGACTGTACCCAGTGCTTGTATAAATAAATAAATAAATCTTTAAAAAGGAAAAAAAAAAAAAAAGAACTAAAAAAAAAAGCTGTATCTAGCGAGGTAAACCCCAGAGTATCTGGTCACACTACATAGGCAAAGCACACCTCCATAGTCAGAGGACAGGCATAGAGCACAGGCAAAGAGCAGCTGGCTGGTAGGGTACTACCTGTCTTCAGGGACCTCCAGGAGAAACCAAGCAGATATAACTGAGGCACCAACTCTGCTACAATGGGGTTGAGCTACTTCATAAATATCTATTATTCATAACTTTCCCAACAAGTCAGTGCACAGAACTCAAGGTGTGAAAACTAAATGTGATTTTGATTAAGAGTATCAATTTCTACCACATAGCAAGCATTAATTTCTCTTACTCCACACAAAAGCCCAAAAGGAGGGGGTAGAAAACTAGGGACTCTGTCTCCATTCAGTTGGTTTCTATGTCTTGTCTACAGGGCAATGCATCTAGTCCTGGATGCTCTGTGGAACCAACTTAGCACACTGCTAGACTGCCTGCTCTGATAGTCTCCCTAGGACACAGCACTGAGCCTTTGCTGTGTCATGGTACAAACACTCAGACAATTGTGTGTCATTATTTTCCAAAGTTAAATACACATCTATTTCACATCCCAGTGATTCTGCTGTTAGGTACATACCCAACATTAATGTCTATATCTATGGCTATCAAAAGATATACTATAAAATTCATAGTATCAATCACTTTAATGTCTAAGAACAACCCAAATATCTGTAACAAAATGGATAAATAAAGTGTGGTACGGTCATATAATGCAGTACCTAAAAAATGCAATCACCCACAACGAACAAGCTACATATTAAAACATGGAAAACTCTACTATAATGATTAAGTGACATAAACAATATACAAAGAATATATACGATATAATTCTGTGTAAGATTTAGAGGCGGAGCTAATCTGTGGTAACAGAACTATAAATAGTGGCTTCTTTGGGGGACAAAGTAGTTGTGAGAATGTGCACTCTGTGTACCAATGAATAGCTTCCATTATTTCCTGGCAGTCTTGCAAAATCCTCAGAGCCAAGTCATATCCCTACTTGGAGCTCACTGAATTGTCTGGATTTCCTCACATCCACTAGGGGCCAGGGTAGAAAAAGCACTGCAAGTTCTCTCTAACCACCTGCATCGTGCTTTCTTTTAGCATATGTCCCATTGCCATTTTTTTTTCAAAGATTTATTTATTTATTTGTTTATTTATACAAGCACTGGGTACAGTCAGAAGCGCGGGAGGGTGAGAGAATTCACCAGAGCCAGAGCGGGGAGCAGAGCAGGCAGAAGGACCGAAGGACACTGCTGAGGGGAGCAGCAGGTGGCAGGAGAGGTCTGCGCGCCATGTGGGACCCTCCTCCAGTGGCCGGGGAGCAGCCAGGGAGCAGCCTGGGATCAAACTGGCGCTGCAGAGGCTGCGGGCAACTTTGCAACCCAGCACTCAACCGCTGCGCCACCGGGGAGGCCCCCCATTGCCATTTAAAGTGGATTCTGGATTTACCTCCTCCCTTGGAGAAAGTTGATCAGACTCTTCATCCTGACATTTCTTTCTAGTGTAATTTCTCATGAGCACATCACACTAATGCTTTCATGATACTCTTTCTGCCTGAAACATTCTTGCTTCATCTTGTTTCCTGATACCTATTCATGTTTCAAGTTCAAATCCTGCTTCCAACTTGTAGTTCTCTTAAACAAGGCAGGATTAGTTGCTCCCTCATCAGTGCTCCCTGATTTTCAATTCCCCCCTCACACTGGACTCAAGATCTTTGCTTGTCTCTCTTGCCCGCGGTTCTTTGAGGGTAATGACTGCCAGATTCGTCTTTGTTTCATAAGAGTTGAAATAGTGACTGGTCTACCCTGGGCAATTATAAATTTGAAAGAAATCTGATTGAAATCTTGAAATTGAGGGATCATCTTGGCGGCCTCGCGGTTAAGTCTCAGCGCTATTACACTATCACCACTGCAGCCTGAATATGATTCCTGGCCAGGGAGCTGACCCACATGTGGTGCTGCAGATCTTTCCCGTCTCTCCAACTGCTTCCCTCAGCAGTGTATTTCAGTAGATCCATCATTTCTGCTCCCCACTCTGTCTCTGGTGAATCCTCTCACCCCCACACCTCCGACCTACAGCCCAGTTCTTCTATGCATAAGTAAATAAATTAATTTTTTTTAAGAAAGAAATCTTGAAATTGAACATCTCAAGGGTTTATTACTAGAAACCTGCTTCAATATGGAATGAATGGATTTTCACATATATTAATATATTATTCATCTTATTGCAACTGCTAAAGGGATAAGAAAGTAAAATTTTATCAAGAATCCAACAGAACTCTTCAGTAATCCTACTTTTCAAATAAAACAGCAAATATAATTAAAATAAGCTTATCTCAGGGATTTATTTTTTAATCCAGATTATGATCTAAATTTGATATCTATTCAGTTCAGTTGTTTATACTGGCAGAAACTTGATAATGACAATTGAGGTTGTACATGATATTAAGAAACTAAAGACGATCATAACATTTTGCTTTATTCAATACATTGAACTTATTTGGCTTATTCAATAACGTTTTCCAAATTACAACAGCTTCTGTTATCTTTATTCTTGGTTCTCAGAACAATAACAAAAGGAGAGAAATCATGGTTTAAGGGTGCAGGGACTTGCTCTGGGACCATAAATTATAGAATTCATGACCTACTTCTGCCACATATTCCTGTGGCTTTGGATGAGTCATGTGACTTGCTGGAACTTTAGCTTTTGTATACATTACTCTCTATTACATAAGTAAATATACAGTCGCAGAGAATGCAGAGATATCTAGACCTTGAACAATTCTGACCAATTATTTTGTTCATTTTCTTCAGTATTCTGCCAATTTTCCATCTACAAGTGGTTCCCAGAGTTTTTCGCAATACATTATTAATATGATGGGCAACCCTTTCTTACCCACTGCTAGAAGCTGACATCTAGGGAAAAAGGCTCTCCAGAGAACACTATCAGTTTATTTTTATCTTTGCCTTTCGTACACTAAAAACTTTCTTTTTTACATTTTATAATGAGGTTTCTTGAATAGAAGATATGCAGTTGCTACTAACTCATAGTTCCGTGAGGATGGGAACATGTATGTCTTGTTCATTGTTGTATCAAATGGTTTAATAAATAACCTACCACATAGTGGTTATTCAAATATTTTATGAGTTTATTGGTTGATCTGAAATGTATTCAATTATTCAAAGATTCCTGATTATATTCAACATTTAGTATGTATTTTCAGGTTAACTAAGGAAAATAAATTATCAAAATAATTTGGACTGCTCTAACAAATACCCAAACTGGGTAGTTCATTAATAACAAAAATTCATTTCTCATGGTTCCAGAGACTAGATGTCGACCATCAAGGTTCTGGAATATTTGATGTCTAGTGGGAGTCTACTTTCTAATGGGCTTTTTACTGTAACTTCATACTGTTGAAAGTGCAAGAAAACTCTGTGTGGTCATTAATATAAAAGTACTTATCACCTCCTAAGGACTCCACCTCTTAATGTCATCACCTTTGGGGTGGGGGAGAGGGAGTAGGGAGATTTCAATGTATGGATTTTGGCAGAGTCACATACATTCATACACTATCTGTCTATGTCCTTAAACTCAAATCTCCCACTCATTCAAACAGACCTCCACACATATTTTCCCTGGAGATACTATGAAACAATGACCCACCACTGATTTTACATACCAACAGTACCTGGTGTTGAAGGTTGATTTGTTAACATGATCTTGTGTACACAGCAATTCACTTTCTAATGTGGCAATAAAAAAGAAAAAAAGAAAAAAAAGAGAAAGAGAGAGAGAGAGAAAAGTTTCAGTGTAGGTTTTTCCTGTGAATATCTAACCTTGACAAGTGAGATTAGAAAAAATATAAGAATGGGGCCTCCCAGTGGCACAGCAGTTGAGCACCGGGTTGTGAAGCTGCCAGCAGCCTCTGAAGCGCGGGTTTGATCCCCGGCTGTTCCCCGGCCAACGGAGGAGGGTCCCACATGGCGCGCAGACCTCTCCTGCCTCCCGCTGCTCCCCGCAGCAGTGTACTTCAGTCCTTCTGCCTGCTCTGCTCCCCGCTTTGGCTCTGGTGAATTCTCTCACCCTCCCGCGCTTCTGACTGCACCCAGTGCTTGTATAAATAAATAAATAAATAAATAAATAAATAAATAAATCTTTAAAAAAAAAAGAAAAAGAAAAAAATATAAGAATGAAGTAGATTTCAGTGTGTTTTGATATTTTGTATATATGGCTTTTGTCCCCTGGTGAAAAGGAAATACACAAGAAGAAAAAGAAAAGGAGGATGGATATAAGGAAAGGGAAAAGGGAAAATTTGAAAGGGGAAAGAGAAGAAGGAAGAAGAGAAGAAAGAGATGCACCTAATGTTCAGAATTTAGTTTTATCTCAAAAGCCTTATTCAAAAATAATTTTACCAAAAAGAGTAATTTTATATGAGTCAATAGAACTCAGTCAAAATAACATGATGTCTTTAACTTGCATTTCTATGTAAGTTGAAGAGGCCATGCAACAGTCCTCAGCATTCACGCCTATCTTCTCCTAAGTGTGTAGTGCTCCCAACTCCCACTGCAAATCCCATGGGAGAGAAAGACTGGTGTGAAGCTTCTTTTTTTTTTTTTTAAACATTTTTTTTTTAAAGATTTATTTATTTATTTTATTTTATACAAGCACTGGGTACAGTCAGAAGCGCGGGAGGGTGAGAGAATTCACCAGAGCCAGAGCGGGGAGCAGAGCAGGCAGAAGGACCAAGTACACTGCTGAGGGGAGCAGCGGGCGGCAGGAGAGGTCTGCGCGCCATGTGGGACCCTCCTCCGGTGGCCGGGGAGCAGCCGGGAATCAAACCGGCACTGCAGAGGCTGCGGATAGCTTCGCAACCCAGCGCTCAACCACTGCGCCACCGGGAAGGCCCGTAGCTACTTCTGCTCTATGACAAAGTTTGAGAGAGATACAATAAAAATCCTGAGCCTGAAAAACAAAGGTGTAGGCAGAATGGTATCAATCCCCTCTTATCATAGGTCTTTAGCTCTCCTTGGGATGGAAAAGTCAACCCTTAAATGCAAATCATAGTTAGGAGAAAGCATTGTCTTCACCTCCTCTGTAAACCACATCTTTCTGGAAGGAGAACAAATCCTACCCATGAGAGCTTAGGACCAGGAATTGGCACTCTGACAACAGGAGCCATTTCTGTCTTTTTGTTCGTGTGTGTATGTGTGTGTGTGTGTGTGTATGTGTGTGTCCATTTCCTCAATAAATAGATTTCTTTTCCAAGTTTCTGATGCTAAAATTGTCTCCATTCAGGAAAACCATGACAGTGGGTATGGAAGCACTCAAGAGCTTATAAATGATTGACACCCTCCACCCAAACATGTTACCACAATGCCGTTTGTTGGTGTACCACAATGCCGTTTGTTGGTGATAGAGAAAATAGACCTCTGGTGCCCGGTCGCTGAAAGAAATAAGAGTTAATGAGTAATCCAGACATATGAGGAACTGGGAAACTGCAGTACCATCTGCTTCATTACACCTGTGTCAGTAACAAACTCAAATCACAGTTTTATTTTCCCACTACCCCATCAGAGATTAGCTCTCCGTGAGTGAGATTTTTTTTAATGGTTTTCCAGAGTGTTAATTGAATGGATCCTTATTTCTTATGATAAAGGTAATGCAGCTAAAATAAGAAATCAAATATTCTGCTCCCAAACTTCTGTCTTACTGGAATTCTAGATGAACTAGTAACTCTCATTATTGCACTGATTTTGATATCAGATGTGTTGCAAATTTTCCCCCATTTTTATATTATGGTAACATATACATCACCAAAACTTTTAACCACCTTTAAGTGTGTAGTGCAGTGGCATTTCATACCCTAATCATTCCGTTCCAGAACTTTCCAACTTCCCCAACTGAAACTGCACCCATTAAACAATAACTTACCATCCTCCCCCACCCCCACTCCGTCCCACCAACCCCCAACTAGATCTTGGCTAATCTTCTGAATGTAATAAGAAATGTTGACTTTGAACTTGGCTTGCTGCCAAAAAGTGTACATAGATGCGGGGGGGGGGCAGGGGGGGAGAGACATAAATTCAGGATTGACTGTACTTGGAAGACTTGAGTGTGCTGTATTTGTGTGTGTGTGCCTTTAAAAGATTCTCCACCTCCCAGCCCGCCTCCTCACAGTTTGCCACTAGGTTTTTCAGTCTCCTAGTTTCCTCAGTCCACATCACGCTGAAGCAAGAAGCCAGCGTGAGCAATCTCCTTCATAGATTCAGAAGCAGATTTGTTGTCATGGAACCCACAATCTGAGTTGAGGAATGTAAAGGTAATCAGTGTAAAGGTAACAGTTTGTTTTTAGTTTCAAAGATCTGCCCAAAAGATAGGCTGTGACTCTTCTTCTGGAAAAGCCTGATTGGGAGGATTCCTTCTAGGGCTCAGCCCAGAGTGCTTTATCCCACCCCCTTGCAACTTCAAAACTAAAGCTTGCCAACAACTTCTGGAAGAAAACTTGCTGGTTCCATCATTTCATACAAATGGCTAGTCCTGGAGGTGGTGATGTTTGCAATGGGAATCTTCATCATCACAAGAAACAGAGTGACAGCTCGAAAAGTGGAAACTGCACAAAGAATGGGGTAGTGAAAGAAGCCCAGGTAAGAGGTTATTTCTCCCCCTTAGTGACCTGAAATATTTGAAAATTTCTTTGCAATGATTTTGAAGCTGTCTTAACTAAAACTCCTTCTTACGAGGTGTTTTATGTAAATTAACTTTTCAGCTGATTTCAAATGCTTGGCTAACAAAAAGTTTAGTTGTGGGTTAAGGAGGGAATTTCTTCTCTATACAAAAAAGAACACATACAGACCCAATAGCCTTAAACTTAAAAATCAAGCATATCTGTGAGAGATATGGGGTTTTTTGGCAAGCAATTTCAGGAGTTAAAGTTGTGAAGGCTTTCAAACTCTTCAGCTAAATTGCAGTCCAGCAAAAAGTCACAATATCTGATATTCATCATGCTTCAGAGGAAAAAGAGGAAGTGAAAGTAAATGTGTTGAGATTATGTGATGTGAATGGCATTTTCCCCCAAAACACAAGAAACACCTCTCTTTTGATCGGTGAATTCTTTTTGGTACTTGGTGAAACATTGTCATAGTCTATGGCTTGATTTGAGGCCAGAGTTCCTTCTTTGAAACTTGACATCACAGGAATTCCTTTCCAAGACACTCCAGAAAGGGTGGCTTATTGTTATACTCTGCACACAGAAACCAAACAGACTTTAATTGTTTTCCTTTTTGATACTTTTTCCTTTTGGCTCCTGTTGTGATAGAATGTTTGCTGTGGATATCTGAGGAGGTGAAGGAAGTCAAGAAATGTCAGCTTATTCAAAAGGGAGGCTGGCTTGTCTAGGCACTCATAAAAAGGCAGTTTCCCACTTCCTAAATGATGCACTAGCACTGTGCTCAGAGCAGCAAGGATGAGCTCACCTGCTTAAGAAGCAAATTAGTATAGACAAACAGGTAGCTCCACTGTTGGGAAATGAGAAGCTGGGCAGGAAACTTGTGTAGTCCTACTTCACTCATCCATCCCCAGAGAACCAGCATCTGCCCAGAGGAAAGGTCAGATTGTTCTAAGATTATAGGACAGGTGGAGCTGGCTAGGAGCCAGTCTACCACACAGTGGTGTCCAGTTGGAAGCAGAGGCGTTGGGGATAAGGATCTGTAACCTGGGTTGGGTATGAAAAAGCTGTAGTCCCCAAATTGTGTCAGTCATAGCTACATATTTATAAGTGAATGAGCTTTGAGAAGAGAATTGACATGATCAGATGTATTTTTCTCAGGTGGTGTGTGTATTTGTATCTAGTACAAAAGTAGGAGCTTATTTATGGATAATCTCTTACCTGATCAGCTAATCATCATGAAAGACTACATTATGTTATTGAGAAACAGAAACATGTTATAATGCATTGTTTATCCATGTGTGGAGATGTATGTTTATATAAAACATCCCCAAACATTGAATTATTTTCATCTATATAGTAAATTTTCTCCTACTTACTAGTACTCTGTAGTATAGTATTCTTACTATCTATCACCCAGAATTCCCATGGGTGATAGATTCAATTAATCATGTTCATTACTCTAATGTTCTACTTGGCAGTATAGTTAGCATTCAAAATTAAAAATATATACATACATAAAGAAAGACTATGAACAGATTTTACCTGGCAAGAGGATTATGTCAGGGTTAAATATTGGCATGATTCACTCACTTTTCACTGAAGCAAAATGAAAAAGAAGAAACTGAAGAAAATTTTAGTGTGTTTTGTCTGGAAAAAAAAGTTAAAATGCCCTATGTCAAAAGGTGTCATAAGGAACAATGAATAAAAATCAATTGAAAAGTGCAATTGAAGCAAAAAAAAAACAAAAACCCACTTACAATAATATCAGAAACACAAAGAACCTAAGAATAGATGTAAAAAGTGAAGTGAAAATCAATTTGAAGAGAGTATTAAAATGTTACTGAGGGACCTCCCCTGGTGGCACAGCGGTTGAGTGCTGGGCTGCGAAGTTGCCCACAATCTCTGCAGCACAGGTTTGATCCCTGGCCACTGGCGAGGGTCCCACATGGTGCGCAGACCTCTTCTGCTGCGCCCGCTGCTCCCCTCAGCAGTGTATTTTGTCAGTCTGCCTGTTCTGCTCTCTGCTTTGGCTCTGGTGAATTCTCTCACCCTCCCACACTTGTGACTGTGCCCAGTGCTTGTATAAATAAATAAATAAATCTTAAAAAAAAATAAAATGTTACAGAGGACATTGAAGACACTGGAATAAATGGGCAGGCATACAATATCCATGGATAAGAAGACTTAAGACGAAAAATATGTTCATTCTGTCTAAATTAATGCATAATTTTCATGTGAGCCTAGTAAGTCAAACATTTTTTTCCAAACCAGACAAGTAACTTAAAAATTAGCAGAAAAGAATAACTAGAAAAAAATATAAAAAAGAATTAAAGAAGAAGGTACTAACAATGCATACTAATAAACCATATTTTTCAGCATTCACATATGTGGAAAACAAAGAAACAAACACAATGAACAAACAAAAACAAAATTTTAGATGCAGAGAACAGATTGGTGGTTATGATGCCTGAAATGGGTAAAGAGGGTCAACTGTTTGGAAACTAGAGTTTTAGTAGTGATCATGATGTTTTATATACAGATGTAAGATTATAATGGTGTACACCTGAAGTTTAGATATAAAGCAGCTACCTCAAAAAAATACATTTAGAAAAAAAACTGAATATTATTCTAGTGGCTTAAGATATCAAAAACATATACGAAAGGAGGACTTATGCTTTCATTGTGAACATAAATATTCAAGAATATTAGCCAATAATTAAAAACTTTTGGAGGTCACACATAAAATGAAAACTATGATAAACAACATAGATTGTGTCTTTCTAAGTGCTAGGTGTTCTAGATGCTTTGTATTCATTATCTTACAATAACCCTGTGAGATCAATGTTATTACTATCAAACCCATTTTCAAGGTGAGAAAGTAAAAAATCTTTAGTAATTAACCAAGCTCATCAGTTCATAAGTATCAAAACCATGTTTAGAAACCATGTTTGCTCAATGATAGACCTCAAGTTCTTATATTTTAGACCATGTTGCCCCTGTAAGCACAAGATATTAGGGGGAGTTGATTCATACCTACTTTATAGTTCCACAGGAAAGGGAAAACTGAACTTAGACTTGAAAGGGCAGAGTGTGTTTGAATTAAAGCTATTTTGGGTTGTTTTGTTTATTTGCTTTATTGTTCTTCATGAAAATTTGAACTTATCACAAATCACACCAAACGCTGACACAACAGAACTCTTACTATGTAACATAATCTACTTACAAATGCACTGAATCTATGGAATTGCCATTCCCTTTCTTCATTTAAACAACTCTGAATTTAAAGTCATATGGACTCAGATTGAGCCCCAAATTGAGGTGTTCAGATAATCTGGTTTTCAGAAGCTTTTTTCAAGGATGTATGGCTACCCTAAATAAGTGGCACAGTATTTCCTAGCAAAACTGATATCTTAGACATGTGATGTGCTGGATGATGAGTAGTTGCAAATTCTTTGGAGTATTTCTCATAGAGCAGTGAAATCTGTTCCATTCTCTTGAATATGAGCTGGATACTTAACCAATAGAATATGAGAGAAATGACAATATGAGATTTCTGATATTAAGGAACAAGAAATCTTGTAGCTTGAACCCAGTCCTCTTAGAATATGTGTTCTTGGAATCCAGCCACCATGCTGGAGGAAGCCCGAGCAGCCCTGAGGAAAAGCTCACACAGAGAGAAACCAACTATCCTTGCTGTGTTACTAGCTGAGATGCACTTCCAACTTGAGTGAGTGAGTGAGTGAGTGACTGATCTTGGAAGTGGATCCTCCAAGGTCTCTCTGCTCTAATTGATGCTTCATGGAGTATAGATATATTGTCTCTGCTGACTGCTGTCCAAACTACAGATTCCAGAGGAAACAAATGATTCTTGCTTTAAGTGTAATGTGGTGTGTTAGCAGCAGGATAGAAAATACTTAGAAAAGTTATTCAGTAATCTTACTTCATTGCCATTTTCAGTGCTTGTATTTACATTTTGAGGGAAAAGGTATTTTTGGGCAGCCATTTATTTTCAATTTTTGGCAAACTTGTCTTTTCTTAAAATGAACACATGTTTTGTTTTGCTTTTAATTTTAGCATAAAGACTGTATGCGTAAGTTGAGTTTCTGGCTGATAGTGTAAAATACAATGAACTCAAATATCACCCATGTAAAAGCAATAATCATTTGACGGTTGCCAAATCTGATGTGCGATTATTCAACCTGAGAAGGCCTGTAATTGTTTGCATAATCTATAAAGGAAGAGTTGGTGCAGGAGAGTGTGTGTGTTCAGGGGCAGATGTTTTATTGATGAAAAGAATACATGCTTTTAAGTATATATAATGTCCCAAATTAATTTGATCTTTTTGTTAAGGTTTCCCAGAAAAATTTTATTTGGAAATACCACTAGAGGTAGATTGATGTTGTGCCAATAACTTAAAGAAATTAATAATTTTTATTTTTAAATACATTTAATATAAACTTTTTACTAAATAATGTCACCTTTGTCTCAACTGACCTGAACTAATGCAGTTTCTCTGGAATTATAAAGTATGCCAACCTATAAATTCATGTGAGAAGATGTTGCCAACATATTAGAAAAAAAGACCTTGGCCAGGTAACTCATAATTTAGATTACACATTTTTGGGGGGAATGACTATAAATATAACTCACAGAAGTATTCAAAATTGTTCTTCTTTTTTAAAGATTTATTTTTTATTTATTTATGCGTACAAGAACTGGGGTATAGGCCAGATATGTGGGGGAGTGGGAAGGGTGAAAGAGGATTCACCAGAGACAAAGTGGGGAGCAGAACAGACTGATCTATGGAAATACACTTCTGAGGGGAGCAGCGGACAAGACAGGAGAGGTCTGCTGCGCCATGTGGGTTAGCTCCCTGGCTAGGGAGCTGCCTCAGTGGCTGGCATAGCTTGCTAGCACTGAGACTTTAACCCCTGTGCCACCAGGGAGGCCCTCAAAATTGTTCTTCACAATTTTACCCATCACTTTTTCTCTATCACACTGTCACCTTGTTATAGGACAGGGAGAGGGGCAGCCCAAACCCCGCAAACCTGCCTATTCTAAATGGGTTCGGCCATCCGCCGCATCAACACAAAACACATGAGACTAATGGGAAGGATCTTTAATAAAACTAGGAAACAATACAGGTAAGGCAAAGAGTCTAGTTTCTAAATGAAGCACCCAAAGTTACCCGTCCCCTCGTGGGTAAAAGTCCATCCATATGGGATCGGCCCAGAACAAGGCCCCAAAGCCTGCTACAAGTCTAAAGCATCTTCCAGTGGGGACCCACAGAAAAGGGTCACAAACAACCGGACAAGCCTGGAAGGAAAAGAGCAAAATCAACATCAAGATAAAAGCTGCCATTGTCACCTCCCCACAGGTCTCACCCACATCTGTGTCACCCAGTCCACGACCAAAAGACAAGCGCAGTTTCTTCACGTGTCTCTAGGCTCCATGCGCCTCCTCCAGGTCTCCTGGCTCCATCCTGCTTCCTTCCTTAGTCTCTTCTGCAGCTTCTCCTCTTCCTGCTCAGCTCCACCCTCCCTTGGGTGGGGCAGGGAACCTCCCCCTTTCCTGGGGACCACCCTGTTGCAACCTGAATCCTGCTTTGCCACATTAAGAATCATTTACAGCAGAGATGTGAATTGCAAAAACCTAGAAAGAAGGCCAGCAGGGCCTGGTATGGGACAAGAAGAAGTGTTAAAAAGGGTTTACTGGAGCAAAGTTCATTGTCATGAGGGAAATCAGGTCCAGTTTTGAGAGATCTTCTGATTTTCAAAGAAGTTGGAAATGCAAATGGACTAGGAAGGATGGCAAGGAGAAATTATCCTGATTTTTAAGCATTGGCATTTAATTGTCAAAAATTCAAGTAGTGTGAATTTCAAGAAAACATTGCTACCAATCACAAATCTATAACCTCTGAATTATAGGCAGAAAGGGTAAGAAAAATAAGCAGTCTTATATAATGGGCTATTTTCTCATATACATTTAAGATGGGTGGCACAGGGAATTTAGTTCCTCCTAATTTAGACTACATTATTAGAAAGCAACGGATAAGTCTTATATCTTCATGTATATTCATAAAGCCTGGTTAGTGAACATTATTGTTCTCTAGATATGGTAAAAGTAGATCTTCAAATGTGGCCCCCCAAAAAATCTATGTGCAAATCAATGATCATCCTCATAACTACAAGTTATAGTTGACTATAGCTTCTCTACAACATGGGGGGTTGAACCTTTTGGAAATCAAGGATCCTTTTGAGAAGCTGATAGATATTTTCCATAGAAAAATGATTATGACCACAATCACAGAATTTTACATGTAGAGAGTTGATGTATTTCCTTAAATTAAGAACCTTAGCTCTAAAATTTCATTATTAATTGTCTCTCTTCTCTCACAACCCAACCAGAGAACCAACTTGTCTAGAAAAGACAGAAAAAATAAGGAATTCACAAATTTACCCACCAAGGAGAAAAAGACACATGTAACCTGAAACAACTCAGTCAATAAGCCCCATATGTGTTATTTATTTAAAAATTTATATGAAAATTTTGCATTCTACTTATAACACATTCATATTTCTTTTTTTTTTTTAAGATTTATTTATTTATATAAGCACTGGGTACAGTCAGAAGCATGGGAGGGTGAGAGAATTCACCAGAGCCAGAGCAGGGAACAGAACAGGCAGACGGACGTAATACACTGCTGAGGGGAGCAGTGGGCAAGACAGGAGAGGTCTGCTTCGCCATGTGGGATTCTCGCCGGCCGGCCGGGATTGAACCAGCGCTGCAGAGACTGCGGAAAACTTCACAGTGCAGCGCTCAACCACCTGCGCCACCAGGGAGGCCCCAAGATATTTCTTTTCTGATAAGTTTTCACACTGCAGCATCACTCAGGGTTTCTCAGGGGACCACTTAAAGCGGAATCAATAGGAAGGCCCCCAGTTTCAACATCAGATAGAACTGGGGTTGAGTCCCAGCTAAGCCTCTTACCAGCTGTGTCACACTGGGTAGGTAGCTTCATGTCAGTACCTCTCAAGGCAATGGTGAAGATTAAATGAGATAGTCTATACAATGTTTTCAGTTACTATCAGACAGTTAGTAGATACTCCATAAATAGTAGCTATTATCTATTAAAGTTAGCCTACATCCGTCTCTTTCTCCTTCACTGCTTTTATAAGTGCCCAATACGGTGCGTGCCATATAATAGATGCTCAATAAATGATAGTAATTAAACACTCAGATTCCCTCATCTCATTTAATGGTGTTGGAAAACATGGCTACTATTCTCTATCCTTTTTTTTAAAAAAAAAATAACTAAATCACTAAAATTTTGTATGACCAGGTAGTGGTGATGGAGGATAGGAATAGAAAAACTGGAAAGGAGGCACCATACAAGAGGAACAGTCTTTCCAGATGCCTACCCTTGGCTTCTGTATGCCTCCTTTCACAACCAACCATATTAGTAAACTCAGGGACTAGTGTTAGGGAAACCATAATCCCAGGCCCATTAGGTAGGGCCAGCACTCCCTATTACTCCAGCAGGAAGAAGCTACAGAAAAGGGACAGCCTCCTTTCAACTCCCAAAACATTCTGGGCTGAGGATATGGTCAGGGGGGAATGATGGAGGATAAGGATAGAAAAACTGGAAAGGAGGTGCCACAAGACCAGAAACCTGGCTCACACAATGCCAAGAGCTGGAGGTGGGGGTAGGAGGGATTAACAGCTATTAACTTAACTGTAGGAACTAAGGTTCTTAGGTGCCAGTGCATAGATCACAAAGCACAAGACCGGAAGCAGGTATCAGACCACTGTAGGGGGTGTCAGGAGCACAGACCTGAAGGTAAAGATACCAGATGGAGGGCTTTTGTAGAAATCTAACCCCTTTCAAATTTTACATAGTTTATTCAAAGTCAACAACAAACAAACCACTCCAAGAGTGAGCCCCTCCCAAAGAGAAGCCTTTATCGGTGCAATCTCTGTGGCCTGGGCAGCAGTCCTTCTGCCCACCTGTGACTTGCAGGTTCTGCTTTTCTCCAACTCTGTCCCTCTGCAGGGCAACAGCCTTCTCGCCTGCCCATGACTTGCACCATGCTGGGGCTTCTTCTCATTGACCTCCCTCAGCAGAGGCAGCTCTCCTCAAGGCTGCACCTGTGACCATGCAGGCCGCCTCTTAGCAAGCCTGTCCCTTTCAGGGCAGCCCTTTCTGCTCACTTGTGTCTATGCAAGTGTCCTTTATTCTTCTCTCCCTTTCCCTATAAGCCTGATCTTTTGAATATAACTAATGTCTCTGTCTCATGGAGAAACTCGCCTGGGAAACTATCCGTGTGCCCCTGAAAGGGGTGCTCTGGGGAAACCTTTCCCAGAGTGAACCCAAGGACCCAGCTCTCCAAATCCATCAACTCCAAGAACTACATCAGTAATACAGTTTCTGGAAAGGTAAGCAGAATAGAAACCCACGGGGAAAAAAGTGGCAAAAGAAAATTTATTTTAAAAAATGGAATTTACATGGTCTGCATCTGTGAGCAGGAGACAGCCAAAAACAGGCTTGATAAGGAGAGGAACAGGAGGAAGTGGGACGATGACCCTGCGTTATGGGCTGTGAGTGTTAATAATCTCTAGCAAGCTTCCCATCCTTTTGGCTGCCTGTGTGTTACTCTGTAGCAAGCTACCTCCCATGGGTATCTAACAAATAAAGGCCCCTTAGTGAGCTGTATTTGGCATAAGGACCCTAGACTTGAGTGTCTTGTGCATAGCCTGCTTTCTGATTTCCCCTCGCTGTCTCTACTTCCCTGGCACTAAATAACTCTAAAACTTACTCCTCGAGGTCCATGTGTTATAGAGCAACCCCGATATTAAACGGGTTCCAGGCTGTGGGTCCTCACCTGCGCGCTTTAAAGGGACTTATGAATACTCTACTATACACACACACAAAAGGGTTAATAAAAGGTTTATTTACAAGAGGAAAGGAAATAAGGAAAATGTACAACTCAGGGAGAAAATAGGGAAATAAAGTCTTTAATGCGTCCTACCCGATCCGACGACCTGGAAACCCAAAGTCACTCTCAGAGCTGGCCGGACGCTGCGAGCTGGTGGAGAGCCCAAAAACGAGGTCCCCCAAAGCCCAGGTGTCTGCCTTTTCTATCCACCTGGCTGCTTAACCCCACCCTCAGGTCCCAGCCACCTTCCCTTTGGTGGTGATGGGATTTGGAGTTCCCAGTATCTTTGGCTTTGACCTGGGGTGGGGGTGGAGTCCACAAAGCCTATATGGAAATAGCTTTGGGACATCCTTTTCCCCCTAACACATGTCCTCCATTTCTGTGGCATGAGACAATAAGTCACCTTTTACTGTGCAACAATAGCTACATACTTTTGTCGTGATATCAAGATATCACGTGTACTCTTAAGTTTGGGGTCAGAGAACAAGCTTTAATAAAATGGGACTTTATGAGGAAAATAAAACTAGGAATAAAATATCAGTTTATCATGATGATTTTTAATATCTCTTAGTATGAGATGAAATATGCCCGGATTAGAAGGAAAATGACAAATACCTCAGGTCTGTCATCTGGTTGTAATAATCCTCTGCATTCTCATGACTGAATGTCCAAGAAAAGTCAATGTAATCTGTGTTCCCACCAAATAACACTGTATGAAAAGGTATTTTCCATTTTGCTAACTTTTACATCTCACAAGGTGTTAAGAATTTTATATCTGCTAATATATTTGATCCTCACAGCAACTTATGTGTCTGATACTGTTACCATTTCTTGTTGTTTTTTTTCAAAACAGATATACAAAAGTAAGGTAAATTTGCCTAAGATTATATCTCTAGTTAAAGGTGCTGAATGGACCCCAGGGTCTGTGTTTTTATTACTAGAGGGGAAAAAAAAGCCTTTTCCTCAAACACTCTGTTGTGAATATTGGCAAACTTACAGCAAAAAAAAAAAAATAATAATAAAAAATTTAAGGGGCTGTGTGAAGGATCTTAGGTGCTATGTAAGAAAATAAATGTAGGGCCTCCCTGGTGGCCCAGGAGATTGAGCTCAGCACTATGAAGCTATCCGCAGCCTCTGCAGCATGGGTTTGATCCCGGCCAGCCGGAAAGATGCGCACATGGCGTGGCAGACCTCTCCTGTCTCAGCAGTGTATTTCAGTCAGTCTGCCTCTTCTGGCCTGTACCCTGGGTCTTGTATGCATGAATAAATAAACCTTTTAAAAAAATCTAAACAATTTTCAAAAATAGGAAAAAAGAGTTCTTTCTACCTTAAATACTCATATACCTGCCACTTAGATTCTACAATGAACATTTTACTTTGTTTATCCATTGATCCATATATTTGATATATTTCAGTAAAATTCTAAAATCAAACACTTCACCCCCAAACTCCTGCATTTGTGTCATTAACTAGACTTTAATGTTTGTTTATAGTTACTATTTCTTATAGTTTCTTTTTTTTACATATAATTAAAGCACAAATCTAAAGAAGACCCTTCAGTGAGTTTTGATGCACACTTGTTACAGGGCAAACCCCAATATAAAATGGGGTTGCCTGACTGTGGATCTGTTAGGGGGAAAAGGATGTCCAGAGCTAATTCCATACAGGCTTTGTGGACTCTACCCCCACTCCAGACCAAAGCCAAAAGACATATGGAAAGACAAATCCCATCACCACCAAAGGGAAGGTTGCTGGAACCTGAGGGTGGGGTTAAGCAGCTAGGTTTGGTATAAAACCAGACACTTGGGCTCTGGGGGATTCCCTTTTTGGCTCTCTACCAGCCGCAGAGCTTGGCTAGCTCTCAGAGTGCCTTTGGGTTTCCAGGTCGGCGGATCGGGTAGGACGCATTAAAGACTTTATTTCCCTATTTTCTCCCTGAGTTGTACATTTCCTCATTTCCCTTTCCCTTGTAAATAAACCTTTCATTAACCTTTTGTGTGTGCCTGTAGTGGAGTATTAATAAGTCCCTTTAAAGCACGCTGGTGAGGACCCACAGCCAGGCAACCCGTTTTATATCTGGGCTGCTCCATAACAGTTCCTCACCCGCGTGCTTAAAGGGGACTTATTAATGCTAAACTGCAGACAGACACAGAAGGTTGATAAAAGGTTTATTTACAAAGGAAGGGGAAATGAATAACTTAGGGAGAAAAAGAAGGAGATAAGTTCTTAAATGCGTGCTACCTGTTCCACTGACCTGGAATCCCAATGACCCTCCAAGCTGGCAAAAAACCTAGCATGCCCACATGGCCAAACCAGCGACCCCCGGGCCCCATGGCCAGTTAAGTACTCAAAAGGAGAGCCTAGTTGCTTAACTCCGCCCTCAGGTCCTTGCAACCTTCCCTTTGGTGGGATTTGTAGTTCCCAGTTGTGTGGGTGTGGAGTCCACAAAGCCTGTATGGAGTTTGCTTAGGACATCCTTTTCCCCTAACACACTGAGTTTTAATTATTCTTCTGGAAAGGGTTTATAACATAGTTTTGACTGTAGAAAGATGTTATAAAGTGTCCCTTTAACATAGGAAAGTTTAATCTTTAGACCAAAGAATGGAGGAATATGTAAATTGGCACCTAATGAGGTAAAGTATGTGTGTATGGTGGTGGGGGCAGCTCAACAAAAAACTGTTGAGAAACTCCCTTATTGTACACATAAAATTCAAAGGAACCTGGAGCCATTTTTTTGTTTTTGTCTTTGGAATAATCTAGTTAGCAGGAAGGGATCTTAGTTTAAAAAACAATTCTTAAAATTCCACTCTATCCCTGTCTTTTTACACCAAGAGAGGATGAAATAAGTCAAACTATAAAATTGGAGACATTCATCAGGGGAGGGGGAGGGAGAGGGATCAAAACACAAGGAAAGAGCATAAGAGTCTGTGGTGATGGTTCACAGGTGTCTTGGTGGGTGGTGGGGATTTTATGAGGACAACACCTGAGAGGAGAAATCAAACATTATGCCAAAATGAACAATGATGTAAAAATGTATAAATAAGTAAAAAAAAAAAAAAAAGTGAAGCTCAGCAAAACTATGCAATTATTTCCAAAGTCAAACCACTGTGAGACTAGTTCCCCCACCCCAATCTTTTGATACTCAAACAAAGGCCCTTTCTTGGAAGTTCTTCATTTTGAGAAACTCCAATCTATTAAAGCAAACAGCTAGGGACCAAGATATTTGATGACCCAAAATGGTATCTGCTATTGCAAATTCTTTAACCTTTTAAAAATTGATATCATAAAATTGCATTTCTCTCATGTAGGAAGTAAAAGTATGTCCTCTATTATTTTCTAAAATAAGAGCCATGTGTAAAGAGTTTCAGTTTGGGAGATCAATATTAACTATAGTTAATGATTACTCCCACACCAGAGAACCTACCATACATTTATACTTTTTGAAATGTTATTGTTAATTCACACAATAGGCTTTCAAATTGCACATATCAAGATTCAAGGTTCTAAGAGATCAGAAAATCTGATAAGTAGTGAAACCAGGATTTTTTAATATCACATAATGTGCCATACCTCAAAATCCTGCTGCCCTACTAAACTGAAGCAACACGTAGATATACAGGCTAGGGCTTTCTCTTGGCATTGCCTAGCTTGAATTCTAGCTTCCTGTTGGTAACTGTTGATTTTGGGCAAGTGGTATAATCCCCTCTGCCTCAGTTTCTCTATCTAGAAGATGAGGATAACAGTAGTATGTACCCAATAGAGCTGTTCTAGGAAGTAAACATACAAAAATTTAGGTCAGTGTCAACACCAGAGGAAATTCTTCATAAATGTGATCTATTATTAGTGGCCCTTGCAGGAATCTATTTTTATCCTCACCCTTTATTTGTTGAAACAGTGCCAAGATATGATGAGAAGGTATATATTAAACTGTCTTTAACAAACATTGACAGAATACTTGTGAAAAGGAACTGCCAAGCAAATAAATCTTTCCTGCTAAAGGGTCTAAGGCCTGGTGCAGTAAATATTCCAATGCAATTGTAAAGAACAACTTTTCTTACTTGATAAACCTTTCCTTAGAGAGTTTTCCATCCAAGCTTTTAGCTTATCTAAACGAGGTTACATTTTAACAAGGTCAAACAGCCGGCCAAGCTGATTTATCTCTTGAAGGACATCCCCAAATGTCCAGCTTTCCCCCTTTGCCTAGGGGTTTTACAGCAAATAGTAGTGCTGGCTAACCAATGTTATCAATAATGTAAGATGGTTTTTCTCTAGACAGGTGCTCAGACCTTATGGGGTTACCCAGGTCCGAAACCTCATGCATAAGTTAGTAACGCTTCTCCTGACCTCACCATTTCTGAAATACTTCTTGTTTTTCCCTTGCCTGGGTAAAAGGCTAGAATTTATTTCTGCAACACTTGAGTAAAAGACCAAGTGTTCAAATAAAAACAAATAAAAATAAAAATAGGATTAGTTGAAGGTTAGGGGTAAAGGAGGACTTGAAATCAAGATGACAGTAACAGATCCTGTTGGTGCTATATCTACCTCTTCTCTGGATTCCTACCATTTCCTTGCAGATAGCCTTACTTCTAAAGGCCAGCTCACAGATCCTTAGCATGACGACTTTCTCTGGCCCCCGACACCTGTTCTACCCTAGTGTGCACCAGGCCAGATGTGCCAAGATTCAATACATTCATGGGCAGTCCTCCAGCATCGACCATGAAAATACTTGCTCCCTTCTCCTTAGGTGGATAAAGTTGAGGCATATTCTCTGCCGTCTCCCAGAGTCCCTGCCGGAAGTGAATTTTATACTCACACTGTAAATGGTTTGATAGCACACCCTTCACCAGTTCCTTCACTTCCCTGTCTCATTCTTGCTTCTCTACCAGTGCTTCATGCAATTACTTTCTAAGTAAACTTGCATTTGAATCCTTTATCCACAATCTGCTTCTGGGGACCTCCAAGTTAAGACAATGATTTCTTTTTTTTCCCTTAAGATTTATTTATTTATGCATACAAGAACCAGGGTATAGGCCAGAGATGTGGGGGGTGAGAGGATTCACCCAAGACAGAATGGGGAGCAGAACAGGTGGTTCTACTGAAATACACTGCTGAGGGGAACAGTGGGTGAGTCAGGAGAGGTCTGCTGCGCCATGTGGGTAGTTCCCTGGCCAACCAGGCATCAAACTCATGCTGCAGAGGCTGCTAACAGCTTCACAGTGCTATGCTTAACCCCTTGTGCCACTGGAGAGGCCCAAGACAATGATTTCTTAAAGATTAACCAGTTCTTCACATCTTTAACCTTTACCTAAAGTTTCTTCAATGGCAGATATTTTAGCAACTACACAGATCCTTACAATGATACTTATATCAAGGATGTCACTGCACCCCTATAAACTAGACAGAAGTGCTATTGACCCATGCTAGTGATGAAAAAACCGTGGTTCAGAAAAATAGTCAACTGAAGTCACGTGGATAATGGAGATAGGGCTGGACAACAACCCCAAACATTCTGACTCTTAAGTGATATTTCAAAAGACCTGCTGTAAAAGACATTTATCCAGGCCTCATTCAGTGCATACAACTCCATCAACTACCTACTTATAAGAAGAGATAGGGAGTATGAAACTCAGGGCCTTCTTTATCCTGCAGTAAGTTAATTCACAGCAAGAAAAAAAAAAGTGCTATTTTTTACTCAGAAGAGCAGCTTTGGGAATTAGTTTCATTAATTAAAAAAAAAAAAAGAATCCTTAAGATTCTAAAAGCCTTGGAATATGTTAACTCCTACTTTAGATTTCCATCAAGAAGCAGGAACGTGATTTTTCATGGGATATCAGCACAATTTCCCATAAATCTTTATTAAAAATGATTTACCTTATTACTCAAATCTTTATGTTATATAATAATGTTATATAGCATGTGGATACCTAGAATTATACACTTCTGGGTCCTATATCAAACTCAACTCTAGTTTCGATCATAGGACATCATGAATGTTTGCTTCTAGGTCAAGCAAAGGCAATTCACTTTGTGGATCCTTTGCTTAGCTTCCCCAAGGTAATGACATTGATGATATCATGGGGACTCTTGAATTCTTGCAACACGGCATGTTTCTCAGTCACCTATTCTGATCATCCTAAAGAAAGTAGGCTCCACATCTTCTCAAATACTTGAAAGGCAGACTGATCTCAGATTTCAGGGAAGCATGAGATCTCATGCTTATCTCATTTTCTAGATCTTAACAACACATTTCTCAAGAGGCTAACTAAGATTCAAACAGATGTCATCACTTGCCCAGGATCTCAAAATGGCCAGTTTAAGGCAAGACACACCTTTGTCCATTGCCAGATTCTATCTCTTCTATACAACGTTGCCTTTCACAGTACAGACCCAAAAACAAACCCCATAAGATTTCTTGATGTGAAGACTTTTTGCCAAGACATGCAAATAATTTGGAGCACCTAAGAAATTCCTAGAACTGATATACTTTGGGTGGCGCAGCGGGTTGAGCACAGCACTGTGAAGTTGTCCACAGCCTCTGCAGCGTGGGTTTGATTCCCGGCCTGCCAGGGAGATGCCCACATGGCGCAGCAGACCTCTCCTGCCTGGCCCGGTGCTCCCCTCAGCAGTGTCTTCGGACCATCTGCCTGTTCAGCTTCCTGCTCTGTCTCTGGTGAATCGTCTCACCTTCCCACGCCTCTGGCTTGCATCCCAGTTCTTGTATAAATAAAATAAATCTTTAAAAAATTAAAAAATAAGCTCAAAAAAAAAAAACCATATACCTCAGGATTTGATTTGAGGAAGGCATTTTCTCTAAGGAACTGTGATTTCCTTCTGTCAATTCTTAGCAAGATCATTAAATCAAATGCCTAGAAACTGAGAAACAAATAGAAGTACTTCACATGGTGGTCTGAGAAAATTACTCCATGGCTAAAAAAACAAGTTATGAAGACTAATTTTTCTTTAAGTGTAATATCAATCTTAATACCAGTCAGATGACTCATGCCTTGTACCCATTCATTAATTAGGACTCAGAAGCTATGATGGCTACAAAAAATGCTGGGATCTACTAAATTTGTTGATTCAGGAGTACAGGCAAAAACTAGTCAAGATTAGTCTCATTCTGGGAAAATTTAATTTTTTTCTACATTATATGCCACATGGTAAGAAAAAATAATCAGATAATTATAGTTATGGCCATGGGTATTATTCTATAATTTGGAAGCAAATTGTGGTATTGAATTCTTGGTGAATTGGTTGTTTAGAAACATTGTACTTATATTTTAAGGAGCAAATGGTTTTCATGAAAAATAAAATACATTCTGCCTTCCAAGAATATAAAGGAACTCAGCCAGGTCATCAGTACACCTTCAACTAAACTTGATCTCCTTAACAATAAATTCTGTCTTAAAAGGCAAGCAAAAGATGAAGCAAGTTTTTTATTCCTATACTGCCCTTGACATGCATAAAATGCATGTGACATTATAGGGTGACAAGCAAGGAAAAGAGAAGAGAAACTAAGAGCTTAGGTATGGGCAACCATGTGCCAACTGAAGCAGCAGCAACTGAATCCTTGCAAGTTTCTCCCTAGGCAGGAAGACTTTCTGGTTCCTCATGTTGCTGAATAGTAGGCACTGTTTGTCTAGATCCAGTGGGCGGGGCTCAGGTACAGTAGTTCAGTACCACTGAGTTGCATGCAAAAAATTGTTCAATTTATTCAAGGAGAAAAACCATTATTTATAATCCAAGTTCAGTCCACCGAGCTCAGCCAAATGACTCAAAACCACATTTTGTGTGCTTCCAGAAGCCCCACCCTGGTTATAAATCACCCATGAGTCATTGGCTGCCTGGCATCATAAAGAAACCACAGTGCACACCTCACCAAGATGTCAAAGCACGCCTCAGGTGTTGGGTCATATCCATGCAGTTTAGGGGTTCTTTTTGATTTTCAAATGTAAGTTCAACATTTTATAATTGGCTGAATAGGCTAATTTCATTAAATCTTCCTCCATGGTGGATATAAGAAAAACATTAAAATTACCAATAAACAATACATTGCCATGAATCATGAATGTTGGGCTTCCCAAAGATCAGTTCTTCACACAGCATAGCAAAGGTTAAGTCACATATGTGCTGAAAACTTACCAGTGTCTTTCTTCATTAAGATCAAGAGTGCAAGTCTAAATTTGTTTATGAGCTTTGCATAACCTCCCCAACCCATTCATTCATTCATTCATTCATCCATCCATCAAATATTTATTAGATATTTAGTACATATCAGCTATCATTCTAAGCACTGGCATACTAGCCATGGAGAAGGGATGAAGTTCTCTGGAATTGACAGTCAGCCATGCCAGCAACTATCCCTAGTTGCTGTTCTTCAGCCTCTTCCTTCTGCCAGGAACATTGTGCCTGGTAAACTCCTATTGATTTTTCAGTTCTCTTTTTAAACACTGTCTTCAGAGAGGTCTTTCTCTTCTTCCAGATCTAGGTCATATCCTATTCTATCCACGCCATAATACCCCTTATTCATCATTTCCCAGTATAGTATGTATTTGTACTTCTGACCATGATTTGGCAAATTTTTTCTGCACAGGGCCAGATAGTAAATATTTTTCAGTTCTTTGAACCATACAATCTCTGTGTTCCAATATAATTTTACTTACAAAAATAAGCAGTGGGTGAGATCTGGCCTGTGGACCACAATTCACCAACCTCTGAACTGAACTTCCTAAGGTGATGAAAATGCTGTATCCTTGTACTGTCCAGTAAGGTAACCCCCAGCCAGATGTGGCTATTGAGCACTTGAAATATGGCTAGCGTGGTTGAAAATATAATCCTTTAATTATTTTGAATTTTTTAGGTTTAACTATAAATAGGCATACATGGGTAGTGATTATTGTATTCAGCAGCACACAGACAGATCATAAAGTGTTAGGAAGACAAGAGTCATGTACTCTTGTCACTTGAACCTAGCATAGCACCAGCAAAGAACAGATGCTCAATATATACTTGTTGAATGAATGAATGAACAAACAAATGAATATATAAATATGGAATAACTTATCAAACTTGTTGGCTTTTTACCACTTAAACATTTGAATAGATGTTGACACTGAATACTTCTTGCTCTCTAGATTTGAAATGTTATATTTTTGTATGCCCATTTTCCCCCTCTCCCTTATACCCTGAGCTCCACGACTATGAGAGTTATAGAGAAACTACCTGAATGATTCTTTTAGTGCCCTGCACAGGTACATGCACATGGTGGTCAGCCTTCTCAGAGAGTGCACCTCCCTAGAAAAGAAAAAGACTTAACCACATGACTATTTCATTTCTGGAGTAGGTTCCAATCTGTCATGTCTCAGAGGCTTAGCTTCAAGTTTCTTTTTACTTCAATCCTGGCATTCTCGAGTTAAGAAATTCAAATTAGTCCTGCCTTTTGTAACTTTATAATCTTGGGGAAGTTGCTTAATATCCTTGCCTCTCTTATTAAGACGAGGTACTTCTCATTCCCTTACAACTATCCATCATCTACCTCTTAGAAATGCCATGTAAATAAATAAGATCATAGCACAAAAAAAACTTTGAACACCTCAGAGATAAGCACTGTTTTCTCATGGCACATAATAACTGATCAAGAAGATAGGAGGTCCTAGTTATTTTCAGTAATATTAAACCACTGGGGCATTGTTTTCTCTGGCTTATCAGGATAACTTAAAAGCTCTGTTACTCAAGTGAGCCAGCTGGTTGTAAATAAGATAAAAAGAATGCAATCACTGCAGAGTGGTGAAGACAGCCACTTTGTTCCACAGTTGAATTATGTCCAATTGACTTTAGTGCCTCCACCCCAACTTTCATTCCAAGGAGGATTCCGAGATCCTACAAATCTTTCTGCTGTACATTCCTCCTACAGTTCTGATAAGGGGCCATCCCAGTGAAAGAACACCTTTCTTTCACTGCTTTCTGAAGTAGAAAGTCTGGCTTATCTTGCTTGGGAAGACTATTGATTCCATTTGACTCTGTACATCTTAAGCCTGAGTAGGTAACATGTGAGGTCCAGTCTGAGTTTCATGCATGGTCCTGTTCCTCTAGGTTTGACCCACCAACAAGTGTCATGCAGGTTCTCCTGTTCTGTAAGGCCTCACCTCCTCTCCAAACCTTTCTCAAGCCTTGTGTCTCTCTCTGATTCACTCACTTCTGGAATAGATATTCATTTGCCTCTGCTAGAAATCCTATACAGACCCCTCCAAGCAAACCTGTTTTTTCTGTGAATGCTTCACTTCCCAATCTGGGTGAATACTGTGGAAATCTGTGGTTCTCTTCATGGATCTCCCTGACCTATTAGTTAACATCTCAGGTGGTGGATAAAGTGGGGAAGAGAAAGATGAGATAGAAAGGGAAGCAAAAACAGTGGAAAACAAACTTAAATTGTACCTTCAAAAAGTTCCATGTTTTTAATCTCTCTCTTAGAGATGATTTATGTAGTCACTGAAGCCTAAATCTTATAAATGTATTTATATTCGGCATCTACCACCTAACATGCAGGGATGCTCAATAAATCAAAAATGAATCTTTGACTCAGTTAACTTTCTGGTGTAAACTACCCCAGATGTAAACTTGTATTTTGGTCAGCTGAGGTGGGTTCTGACATGGGTGTTTCCTTGGGAGGTGTATGAATTCTCAGTCTCCTTTCCAAGGCTTCTACGCAAGGGTTAGAAATGAAGGAATTTTAATAAACTTTCTATGATATGTATTCATTGAGACAATAGTAAACATCATAACGAATAAGCCACCCAATCTCAATTGCACAACCCAGTGGGTTTTTTTCCCAGTATATTAAGTCCAATTAACAAATAGGCAGTTGGAGGGACTGGTGGTGAGGACTCTGCTCCACACAGTCATTCAGACCAACATCAAAAGTTCTGCCATCTTTCTTGTGTGACTTCTGGGGGTCATTTTAACCATCAACACTCAGATGGCAATAAGGAAGAAGGAGAAAGAGATGGATCATGAGGGTATCTATTATGCACCAGGCATGGCAATGGTACATTTCACTTGTACCCATTTCACTTAACTCATAATTCAGTTGCATAACCACATCTTTCTGCAAGGGATGTGGAAAATGTAGCCTAGTTATTAATAAAAAGAGGAAAGAGAAATGGTTTTGGTCAATAGTATTTGTCACATCAGACAATAGAACTAAAATATTTGAAATATTTGAAAGGTCAACATGAGAGGTAATGATTTTTGCTAGTGATCTTTATTTTCTGTCCTTTAATTACATCACCTGCCTTTCAAAAATACTATTATAACACAATGTGGTACATGTAAAGACAATATTATACAGTGTGAACATCTATCCTGGATCTTTTTAGGGATAGAAGCTGGAACTGGGCCTTACACAGTGGGTACCAGGCAGGCAAAGGGTATGTGTATCTAGGATGTCATAAGGGAAATGTGGCAATGGAAGATAGTTAAGATAAGAAAACCAACAACAAAAGTTCTGCCATCTTTCTTGTGTGACTTCTGGGGTCACCTTAACCATCAGGTGGCAATAAGGGAAAAGGAGAAAGAGATGGATCATGAAGTTATCTATTATTCTTTTAAAAAGAACACCTGTACCCCTATGTTTATTGCGGCACTATTTACAATAGATAAAACCTGGAAACAACCCAAATGCCCCAAAATAGATGATTGGATCAAGAATATGTGGTTATATACACAATGGAATATTATTCAGCAATCAAAAAAGATAAAATAATGCCATTTGCAGCTATGTGGATGGAGCTAGAAGGAATTATGCTCAGTGAAATAAATCAGAAGGAAAAAGACAAATATCGGATGGTTTCACTTATAGAAGGAGTATAGGGGAACCAAATAAGACATCAGTGGAAAAAAAATAACAACAGTACAAAACACAACAAAGCGAAAACAGACAATTAGAAACCAGAGACATCCTGAAGGGGAGGAGGAGGGAGAGGGATGAGAGGGAGGGAGGGAGGAGCACAGGGGACTGAGGTGATGGTGCACGGGGGCATCGGTGAAGGAAACTCTATGGGGACTACACCTGAGGGGGTCGGGGGAAGCAAATATTGTTTAAAAATGAACAATGATTAAAAAAATTTAAAAAAATATTTAAAAAGATTGAAATTTGATGCCATTTCACTGTTCAAAATTAATATATAAATAAAACACAAAGTCCATAAAAAAAAAGATAAGGAACAGAAGCTAAAGAAATCACAAGAAAATAGTAACATGAGAAAAGATTTAGAGGAGTTAACAATCAGGGTGTGAAATGAAAGTAGTTTTGATGGTGCTTAAACAACAAGACTAGATATGGAAGAATTTCAAGCAGGTCATTGTCTTCTCTGCTCGGAAACTTCCCCAAAGAGAGTTCTTGTCCTGGCATAGGTAGATTTATATCTACTCATGCCTATTTCCATCTGTGCATATCTACCGAAGGTGAAAAATACATTTGAGATATGTCTTGAGATATGTATTTCACTTTATTGTTTTATTACAGTCAGTATGCTGACCTAATCAGCAAATATTTTATTGGAACCACTCTGTGAAGCTGTGTGTTGACAATGGGGGTGCAGTGATGAACAAGAAAAGTGCTTCCCTGCATCTCACATTCTAGTTTCTTCTATGTATCGCTAAAAGGTGCAGAAGTTGTAGCCCCTCCAAAAATCATTTTGTTGATTATTATCTTGTTGTTATAAATGGTGCTTGGGTATTAGAGCTAGAGATAAAGTTATCTAGAAACTGCAAGAGTCAGGATGGAATAAAGAGACCATAAGAAGGGTTGATGAGCATCTTCGTAAAGTTCTAGATTCTATCTTGGGGAATTTTCTGTCATTCCCTATTGCCCTTATCCTTACAGTCATCATTCTTTTGATGATGCCCTTGGTCAACTATTTTATTATTCTTGAAGCCTCCACTACCTTTTCCTGTCAGTGTTTGATGTAGCTTCACCTAGTTCCCACAGTACCCTGTCCCTCTGTCTATGGTACCATTTGTCAGTCTGCTGTGGGCACGTGCTGCCTCCTGACATAGTATTTGGTGACACAGACACTCATTAAGACTTGGTATAGTGTTGAAAAAGGAAGAAATTAGTAACAATAACATAATACTTTAGGTTGTTTTGATTCTGGAGTTTTAAGGCTGTGTAAAAAAATAAATTTTAATCTCAGTTGTCAGGTATTAGTTTAACTTAGTGGTTTGCACTACTTAGATTGGCTAAACAGTTTCTTCAATTCCAGCTATCCAGCTGGAGTGCTCTTAATAGGAAGCTTTTACTTGAATATTATGTGAAATTTCTTATTCCAGGGTTTACCAATAGATTAATGATTAATAACACCAGCTGTCTTTAAATCAGAAATAAAATTGGGATGGGAGGTGCTATGTCCCAATTGAACATGACTGTATACATATGGAATCAATGAAATATTTCAAGCAAAAATCACCTATTTGTGATGAGATGATATGAGTTAGACTATACTGAAACATACGAGTTTCATAAACTATTTCTAAATATTTATAGCTACAAAGCATATGACATAAGTCTGTGGTTAAAATAGTCATTTCTTAAAATTCCCAGACAACTTTAAGAAATGAGTACCCTTCCAAATAAGGCAAAATTGTGTAATGTCATCATTCTTGTGTCATTCCACTTTCATAGCTTTGGTGCTATATCATTTCTATAACTTCAACAACAATAAAATTGACATTCTAAAATATTTTACAGAAGAACTAAATTGTAATTTATGACACTGAAATGTTATAAAGTAGAGAATTCTAAGAAAGAACTGCTTTTAATTTTTCCCTTATGTTAAAGCTAATAATTTCAAAAGTGTGCATTCATAAGGAACATATATCAGTAAGGAATGCATACTTACCAATCAGAACAGAGTGCTAATTAACCAATCAGAATGGATGCAGATTTAAAAATCACTGAGATTTATTAATGTGTACTAGATGAGCACCAGTCCTGTCCCCTGTTTACCAGCCTCAGATCTGGTCTGCAATGCTTGTAGATTGGATAAGAACTAAATGATTGGGTCCTTTCCCCTGAAAATAATACAAAACTCAAAGGTAGGTAGATTAAAAATAAGATTTGTTCTTCTCCCAAAATAAGTACCTAGAGTTGAGAAGAGTCCAGAAGTGCTTTGAGTGGCCCCTGGATTGGTGATTCAGTCACTCAAGGATAACAGTGATTTTCATCTCTTCCTTCTACCATCTTTGTTCATAATCTATTACCTTCCACTTTGGTCACAAGATGTTGCAATTTTAGACATCCCAAGCTGACACAAAGATTAGAGAAGAACAGGTACTGTTTTTGAAACTATTTTTATTCTTTGGTAAAACCTTCCTCAGAGGGCCTCCCTGGTGGCACAAGGGGTTAAGACACAACCTATGAAGCTATCCACAGCCACTGCAGCATGAGTTCGATCTCCAGCCAGGAAGCTACTCACATGGTGCAACAGACCTCTCCTGACTCGCCTGCTCCCCTCAGCAGTGTATTTTAGTCATTCTGCCTGGTCTGCTCCCCACTCTGTCTCTGGTGAATCCTCTCACCCCCCACACACCTCTGGCCTGTACCCCAGGTCATGTATACATAAATAAATAAATCTTTTAAAAAAAAACCCTCCTCAGAATTTACCTAACAGGCTTTCTCTCAATTTCCATTGGCCAATACTGGTTTACATGACCATTTCTAAATAAATCATTGACAAGACACACTGTGGCTAGCTTTAACTAATTGTCTTTTTACCTTTTGAGTCTAGTGAAGGATTATTTTCAGCTGAACACCAAGATCTTCTGGCAATAAGTAAAGAGTATAGACTATGGTTGTAGGGTAGGCAACCAAAGTCTCTGTATCACATAACAAATCTCCAGGTGGTATATTTGAGGGGAAAACTACAGTCCTTACAAATGCTTGCATTCAAGTTTCAAAGTTTTAGCTTGTGAAGTATATCCCAATTCTATGTTTCATTTTTTCGAATAAATGGCAACTGGACCAACAGGTTCCTTTAGGCTTCTAAGGAGGAAATGCTCCTACCTAACCATAAATGAAGTCTAGATCTCTTATGATCCTGAAAGTCCATACCCTATATTAACACTCACTTGGGGTCATATGGAATAAAATGAATCTTAGAGCTGCAGGTAGAGTTTATCCTGGAAAGCATCTTTGTATTTTATCTGTACAATGAGTGGATTACTCAGGATAAATAACACTAACTTCTGCAATAGACAAGCCATAAATCTCACTAGTTCAATACAGTGAATTTTATTTGTCATACATGTAGCCTTTTGCATTTCAGATACCCCTCTCCCATCTTTTAGCTCCCATGTGGATCCAGTGCCCTCCAAGATTCCCCTGGTGAAGGAAAAGAGAGACAGACCAGGCACACTAACTTTTGACTGTCTCCACTCAGTAACGACACATGCCGTCTCCACACAGACCCTTAGCCTGAATGAGTCACATGGCACACCATGATTGCAAAGACGTCTGGCAATTGTAGAGAACATTGTGAAAATGTGAAATGCCTGTTCTGCTTCATGGTATTTGAAAATCATTTTCACCAAACTATTTGAGTGGTGCCACCCACGCGTATGATGGCTTTCTACTGTGTCAACTTAGCCAAGCAGAAAAATCCTCTTTCAGAATTTCCAGGTTGAAGTTGGAACCAAGAAAAAATTGTGTGATATTGGGAAGATGGAAGTGAAGCAACAGTCAGTAATCTAAAGTCAGTTGAGATATGAGCTATACTTGCAACATGTGGACCTCACTGCTGATCTGCTGTCTCCCCGTGTAGGCAAGCGCAGCCACCAGGCTTGTGGCTTCCCCAGGTCCTGGGGCTCATTTCCAACTTCTCTAATGTCCAGAACCATTATGTATATATATAGTCATGACAAAGGGCTCCAATTATTTGTGCAAGACATGTTCATCTTTATGGTTGAAGGTGGTTTCAGAAAGACAAAATGCTAGTTCCACCTCAATTCCAATTTGCCCTAGTGGGTCAATAGTTCTCCTCACCTTTTTTAGGTCAAACTATTCTTTTCAATGGCTGGCCCTATTGCTGACCTACTGCAACTATAATTCAACAATCATGCAGAGGCAGTGCAGTGTCCCATAGATTAAATGTTTATGTATGCTCTATTGAGACACAACTCACACACCATAGAATCTAGTAGAATTCAGTGGATTTTAGTTTACTTATTAGCAATCACTGTCTTTTTTTTTTTTTTTCAATCACTGTCTTTTTCCTCACAATCTGTACCATTTTCCCTGAGTCAATCACTAATCTACTTTGTGTTTTTGTGGATTTGCTTTTCTGATCATGGACTACAAATAGAATCATACAATATGTGGTCTTTTTGCTTAGAATGTTAGAATGTTTAAAGTCATCAATATTTGAGCTTTTGTCAGTATGTTCTCCATTTTTATTGTCAAATAATCCATTGTGTGGCTATACCACATTTTATTTATCCACTCATTAATTAATATCTGGGTTGTTTCTCTGTATTATGAATAATATTACTATGAACATTTGAATACACATTTATTTGTGAGGCTATGTTACATTTCTCTTAGCTATATAGTTAGGGAATTTATGGATCATATAAGAACTTTGTGTCTTACATTTAGAGAAATTTCAGTGTGTGAGGATTGTAATTTCTTCACATCTTTGATAACAATTGTCTGTCTCTGTATAGTCATCTTAGCATGTGTGAAGCAGTATATCATTATGATTTTAAGTTTCATTTTTTGGATGGGCTAATGATATTGCATATCCTTCATGTGTTTAATGGCAATTTGTATGTCTTTGGACAAATGTTTATTCAGATCTTTTGTCCATTTTTAAAATTGGGTTCTTTGACCTTTTATTATTGAGCTACAAGAGTTTTTTTATATATATTCTGGATATAAAACCCTAATCAGATATATGATTTGAATTTTTTTCTTCAATTCTGTGAATTGTCTTTTACTTTCTTAATGTTATCATCTGAAGAACAGAGTTTTTAAATTTGATGATGTTCAACTTATTTATGCTTTCTTTTGTCATTTTGTGCTTTTGATGACTTTGCCTAACCCAAGATCATGAATATTTACTTCTAGATTTTCTTCTGAGTGTTTTACTATTTTAACTTTTATGTTTACTTTTGTGATCTATTTAGAGTTAACTTTTATGTGTGTTGTGAAGAGTGAGTTCAACATCATTCATTTGTGTGTATATCCATTATCCCAATACTATGCTGAAAAGATTATTCTTTCTTGAATTTTCTGGACACTTCTGTCAAAACTCAATTAGTTGTAAATGTGAGGATTTCTTTCTGGAATCTAAGTATATCTCACAAATTTATACGTCTTGCTTGCTGTAGCTTTGGTAAATTTTAAAATTTGGAACCATGACTTCCTACTTTATTCTTTTTTTCTATGCCTGTTGCATTTACATATAAACTTTAATGTCCGCTTGTCAATTTATCCAAAATATTAGGTGGGTTTTTGGTAGGGATTGTGCTGAATCTGTAGATCAATATGGGAAATACTGTCTTTTTAAGACTTAAGTCTTCCAATTCATAAACTTAAACTATATTCTACTTAACCTAAATATTTTTTCATTCCAGTGAAATATAGAAATGTTTTTCTTATATATCCCTTCTGTTTGTGTGCTGTTATTGTTATAATTTTGTATCTATGTATTTGACAAAAGCAATTATACATGTTATAATTATTATATTCTGTAATTTTATGTCTTTCAAAAATACTGGAAGAAGAAAAGATACCAATATATTTAGAGATGACACACAGAGAGAAATAAGATAGAATTTTTTTTTTTAATTTTCTAGAGGCATGTCTTATTTATTTATTTATTTATTTATTATTTGTTTGTTTGTTTGGTTTATACATTCACTGGGTACAGTCAGAAGCGTGGGAGGGTGAGAGAATTCACCAGAGCCAGAGTGGGCAGAAGGACTGAAGTACACTGCTGAGGGGAGCAGTGGGCAGCAGGAGAGGTCTGCGCGCCATGGGGGACCCTCCTCCGGTGGCCGGGGAGCAGCCGGGGATCGAACCGGTGCTGCAGAGGCTGCAGGCAGCTTCGCAACCCAGCGCTCAACCGCTGCGCCACCGGGGAGGCCCAAGATAGAATTTTTTTATATTAATCTTCTCATGTACTTTCTTATTTACCATTTATTGTTCTTTTATTGTTCTTTTAATCTTAGCCTGCAGAGTCCCATTACTCTCTAGTATATTTTTCTTTCTCCAACGTAACTTTGCTTACAACGGCTTCATTTTGTGCTGTTGTTGTCATATATATTATAAGTTTTGCTCTCTATATAGATGTAACAAAAATTATACATAAATTACTTAATGCAATTCATTTTAAGCCAGTGAATATAAAAAAGATCATATATATCATATACTGTTTTTTATATTTTCATAGCTAACGTTGTCTGTATTCTTTGAGTTGATTTTATTTTTGATTTTTTGGTGGGGGGAGGGAATGAATTTAAATTACTGTCTGGGGTCACTTGCCTGAATCATTTCTTTCGGTATTTCTGCTATCAATGTGGAGCCAAGTAGATCTGCTATTATTGAGTTCTCTAAGTTTTTGTTCATATTGAAATGTCTTTATTTTCCCTGCATTTTTTATTTTGTATGATATAGCATTCTTAGTTGGCATTTTTCCCCCAGCACTTTGAGCATGTCATCCTACCACTTTCTGGTCTCCATTGTTCTGCTTAGAACTCAACTGTTCATATTGGGCTTCATTATATAATGGATTGCTTTCGCTTTAGAAAATCTCTCTTTCTTTTGAGATTTTCTCTTTGTCTCTAAGGAAGTAATGTGTCTTGGAGGGGACCTCTGCTTTTGGTCTATTTGGCTATCATTAAGATTCCGATTGTATAAATTATTTTTCCATCATATGTGATGAGCTAGCTGATTGACCTATTAGTTTTGACAATACCCTGCGGTATAAGTCGTTTCACAGTCAAATACAATTAAAGTGAGGATCCTTAACATGCTGATTTTTGAGACCAGTCTTTGAGATTTGTTTTGATCCTAAGAAGACTGTTCTTGACTGTTAACTCCTCTTGTTCCCCCTGGTAAACTAATTGCCTACAAATTAGCTTTTTGCTCTCACAGAAATTGCCAGTCTCCTCTAAATGACTTACCACTAAAATCTGCTTGTTTTCAAGAGCTCATTCATTATTGAACTTGTCTTCTCTCTGTTATAATATAGTCAGCTCCTTTCAGGAATGATTTGTACCCCTCTGTTCTTTGACCTTCCTTCCATCTTTGCCATAACCAAAATCCTGCTGCCCCAGAACTAGGGGAAAGAGTGTTGCTTCTCTAGGAATCGTAAATCTTCTCTGGGTAGGCAGTAGTCTCCAGATTCCTTGGCTTTCCTTTTCCAATATGAATTTTCTACCCTACAAGTGAACTGGGGCTAGGACAATTGAGGCCCCAGTGTCCTCAGCATTCCATGCTTGGGGTAGAGCCCAAGAGTGGTATTCAGTCGAGGATGGGGCCCACCAATCTCTCAGTCACATATGCGTGGAATTCAGCTCTGAGAAATAGCTGGGAGTGATGAAAAATCTTAGAAGTTTGAGAAATAGCATCGTCTGGGCTGGGACTGGGGGAGAGGGAACACTATCTTCTTGATCGTGTTTTCTCAGAGTGGAACTTTTGCTATGTTGTGTGAGGGAGCAGGGGAGGGTGTGGGTCATAGCTCAGATGCTACAGAAGTTTGTTATTTTCTTTTTGATGCTTAGATTTTTTGAGTAAATGTTTCTTTATTTGTTGTATACCCTTAATACAATTTTGAAATACTTTTATTTTTTCCAGGTACTTTGTATGGCTGTATTCTTATAATTTTACTAACTATATTTAACTGAAAAATTATGGGGATCAGCTCTTCTTCCAAAATTAGAGTATGACATAGTCTCTAGCTTAAGTGTCTTATTCAGTATCACTCTCAGTGGCCCTCTGTCCCTGCTTATACTATCTCTTACATTTATTTACAGTTACCCTTAATCTACTGGGAATTTTCTTGAATTCCAAAATATGCTCAATTTTACTTTTTTCCCAAAGAAGCATCTCCCCCTACTATTGATTCTCTTTCTCCCCGCTACCCAACTTCTGTCCCACTATTTACTATCACATTTATTTAATGAGCAGTCACAATTCACTGTCCCATTGCCTCTACCTCCCCATTCTTTTGACCTGGTGTCCGATAAAAAGACTTGGAAAACAGGCCAATAAAGTCATTTGCTGCAGTTGACTTGCGAGAATACCCATGTACAAAGGTTATTCTCAATTTTAGTATCTCAATTCTCTGCTACTCTTCCCCCAACACCTACCCCATGCTCCCCTCTACTCCTGTTGTCCTCTACTCCTCGTTCTGCTCTTTCTCTCTATGTGGAGTTATGGGCCAAAGCATTATACATCTTCTTTCTACAGCTCTCTTAAAAGCAGCAGCATCCATTCCAACAATTTCATCTATCATCTCTATTCTGAAAATTTCATGAAAATCCTAACATGTACTGAGTGCCTACTCTGTGGCAAATAATTTGGATATATTATCTTGTTCAATTAAAAAAAAAGCAACTTTATTAGTTCCATTTTAAACTTGAGGTATTTGATGGCAAGATCATTAAGTCAGCAAGGGAAAGTGCCAGGATTTCTTTCAGTGCAGGCTGTATTATTTCTGTATCAACACTATCCATCATTGCTCTCCACCTCCCATTAAAATTGAACTCAAATTTTACCTCCTACAGGAAGCCACTCCTGGTCACTCAATGTCATATACACTTTCCATTGTGTCACCATTGTGACATTTAGTTTTGCTTTTTATTGTGGTCATTTATACTTACTCCCCTCGCCAACCCTAAACCCCAAATATATCATTACGTTATCATTTCTGGAAGAAGGAAGCTGTATTTATTGATTTCATATCCCCTCTAATATTAGCCTAGGGAAGTGCAAAATAGTCATCCAGTAAAAGACCTGCTAATTTAAATGGCACTCAATGAACAAGTGTAGGTAAGTCCTTCCAGCACACAACAACATCCTGTTTATTTCCCGAGGTGATAGGAACACAGGAAGTAAGCAAACTCCAGGTGTCACAGTGTCCCAAATCCCTAGGCACTGGGAGGAGGCTCAGGAAATGTTTATTTTCAAATTGGTGGTGGGGGAGGGGCATAAAATCATAGAAGGAAGTGAGCCTTGAAGTAGAGCATTGGGTTGCAAGATGCCAAGCTCAGCTCCCACTGCAAGAAAATCAACAAGTGTGGGTCTGGCAGGAGAGGCCGAGAGGCAACCAGGAGTGACAGGGCCCTGAGAGCACACCCTTGGGCTCCCTCCTGGTGATCATGGGTGCAGCCAACTGTGGGTGTCTAACCAGCATTTCAGACCCACCTGAGGCACCACCACTGGTGCTCATTGAACAAAGGTGAAGAAAAAGGTCTAGCCTCACTTCAGCTGGAAGAAAAGAGATGACCAGGAGCAAAGAGCTGATGTGGATTGAGGAGATGGCTGCAGTGGGCCCAGCATGGCCGTCACCCCACAACAATGAGAAGCATGACTTTCATGTTACCCCACAACAGCATTGTGCTGAACCAGTGGTCCAGGACCTGGCCCAGGTTGTTGAGGAAGCCACAGGGCTACCAACATCACATTTAAGGGAAAATCTCTGGTGGAAATGGGGCAGTCATTAGGAATACTTGGAATATGAAATGGCTGCTGGTCATGTTAACTGGGAAAAAGAATAGTCGAGCAAAGTTTGAACTAAAGAATTCAAAAAATTTGCAGAAGTCTGTGGAGAAGTTAGCTGACTAAGGGAAAGAATTGCATATAGGTCTTACTGGAATTCAGTGTGGTTCTCTGCCCAAAGATTTGCAAACACAGCTCTCTGCAAACTCAGTAGGAGAGTAAAATTCACAACCCAGCAGTTTATGAAGATCTTGGAGCAGACTGAAACACTGATTCTGCCAGAAAATTTTAAAGACAGTTCTGAAAAGAAAGCGTTACTGAAAAGGGTTCAGGCATTTCTAACAAAGTACAACACCGTGGAGCAGAACACCTGCCAGGAGACTGAGTTAACTGCAGCCCACAAATGTGGCCCTTGTGGAGTGAGGTGAGGCAGAAAGAGGCTGTGCTGCCCTGAGGAACAGCACCAGCAGCTCTGCTCTCCTTGGAACATTAATCACCTGATTTTTCCAGGACTGCTGGGGATGATGGGCTGATTGCCAATTTCCCCACTGCTACACCTGTTCTCAATGAACATGTATTGTCCCTGCAACCTGAAGCAGCATTCCTGTTTCACATGCTATCTCTGTGTGATATGCTGTCTAGCAGCCCAGCTGGTCTGGAGAGGGCCTCCTTGCCCTCTCCAAATATTTCCAGGTCTTTTGGCCCTTAGGTGCTTTCTTTGAACTGATGTGCGCTCTCATTTGTCCTGGGTTAGTTCTGGTTTATAGGCCACCCTGGACTCTCAGATACATGAGGACCTTTTTGCCCCTGTGATCCCGGAGTCCATAGGTATGAACCAGAGTGACCAGGAGGTTGAGTCTAGACAGAAAAGTTGGCAATAGCTCAGGTCAGGTGTTTGGCAAACAGATAGTCCAAGTATCGTTCATTGTGATGTAATTGCAAAACTGCTGGCTGGATCCTTGGTTCACAGACCCTCTCATTACCTCCCAGTGACCCTACCCAGCCTCAGGCCAAGAGATCTCAGGAGACCATTCCTGGTGTGGCTTATGTGATTGATACATGGACTTTCTTGTCCCCAAATAAATTTCTAGAAGATTAGAACCCAGTGTTCCTCTGCTCGAAACCATATCAGAACCATGATTTAGAAAGAGCAGAGAGAGAAACCAGAGGAATAAAGCAGGCAAGTGGTGAGAGCATAAACTTCTCAGGAGTTCCTTCATGGACATTCCTACCTATGAACCCTTCTAAGGTCTGTATTTCCTCCCTCAATTGGGTGACCTTCCCCCTTTACCACTATATTACCTTTTAACAATATAAAAAAAATTGTATACACAATAACAGGAAGGAATGTTTAAACTTTTTTTTTAATAGATGAAGTATGAGAAGCAAAAAGCCTTCTTTGGTGGTTGTTATAATTCATTTATTTATTTAGTTTAAAAGATTTATTTATTTATTTATACAAGCACTGGGTTCAGTCAGAAGTGTGGGAGGGTGAGAGATTTCACCAGAGCCAGAGTGGGGAACAGAACAGGCAGACTGAAGAAATACACTGCTGAGGGGCGCAGCGGGCGGCAGGAGAGGTCTGTCGCGCCACGTGGGACCCTCGCCGGCAGCCAGGGATCGAACCGGCGCTGCAGAGGCTGCGGACAGCTTTGCAGCCCAGCGCTCAACTGCTGCGCCACCAGGGGAGGCCCAAGTTGTTGTTATAATTTATATTTCAATAAACTCAAGAGTGAGCTTTAATGCTACAACTCAATGCGTCAGCTGTGGTCATCCCTCCTACTTTTTCCCTGCATCGTAACCGTGAGACACACTTCTCTGAGGCAACCTTATTTGACAGAGGGGAATCATTGAAGTCCCAGGGATTTGGGATGGAACTTAGGTCAAGGTTGTGATAGGCATGAACAAATGGACAAGGCTCAGGGTCAGCCCCATCCCATCCCAAATAATCAGGAGTGTTCAATATCTATCTGTTTTTATATAGTAGCTCTGTGACCTTGGAACACACCTTTAACAAAGAGTTACTGTGTGCCAGATTCTGTTGTAAGTTCCTTAGGTGTTTGAGCCATTTATTCCTCATACAATCTGAGAGGTAGACAGGTACTATTCTTATTTTAGAGATAAGAAAACTAAGAGGGTTTAGGTAGTTTGTTCACAGGTGAAAAAAAAAAAACAAACAAAACAGGACATAAAGCTGCACAGTTTGAGTCAGAGCTCATGCTTTTAGTTTCTGCTGTACCACTTCCCAAACTGTGTGGGGTTTTGTGCTTACATATATTTCTCTCTCTCATTTCAGTTCCCTGCTTAGGAACCTCCAGTGACTTCCCATTTCTCTTAAGATAAAGGATAAAGTCCTTACCCTATACGTTACCCACCTCGTCTCTGACCACAATCTTGTTTGCTCTCCTGTCAGTCACTCTGGGTTTTTTTCAGGTCTTCAATTGCCTTCAGATGCTCTGGACCCCTCTCCTGCCCCAGGGTCTTGGCACATACTGTTCCTCTGCTTGTAAACAGTGCCTCATCGTTTTCCCCCTATCCTTTTGCTTTGCTAGATAACTCCTATTTAGCCTTCATTACTTAACCCAAATGTCTCTTCTATACCGAAACCTTACCTATTCTCTGAAAATGTATCAAGCACCCAGGTGATATCCATCTACAGCTTCCCATAACTTGATAAACAGCATTTATCATAGTCTGTGATGAGTTATTTGTGGGGCTATTTTGCTAATATTTGGCAAACACCAGACTATAAGTTTCTTGGGTCAAGAAGATTCTTTGTCTGCTTAATAGAATATTTCAAGCATATTAACTGGCTTCGAGTTGGTTCTCAAGAAATACTTGAAGAATGAAGAAGAAACAAAAGAATGTGCATTACAGATTACCATGCTGTGTCCGTCTTGACCAGAAAACTCATCAAGCATGATTTTATGCTTATTAACTTTGAGATGTCAAAATCTCATATTCAAAATAACTATCAGCCCAGACTGAGAAATCTTTCCCAAAAGGTGTGACAGAGTTCAATTTTATTTTTATTTTTAATTGTATCAATTTTATTGAGGTAAATGATTTACAACACTGTATATGACTTAAGCTTATAGGTTGCTACCTCTTCTGATGTATGTTACCACACCCACCACCAAAGCACCCATAATCCTTCACCACAGTCTGTTGGGGTCTCTTATCCTCCTTACTATCCCCTCCTGCTCCCCTGTCTGGTAGCCTCAGTTTTAAAGTCAGGTATCTAGGGTTTGTTTTGCTTCAGTTTTTAGTTTTTCTGTTCCTTTGTTTTGTTTCTTTCTATTCCACAGATGAGGGAAGCCATCTGGTTTTTGTCTTTCTGATTTATTCACTCTGCATCATTTCCCTCCAGTTCCATCCATGTTGTCCACAAATGACAAGATTTCATCATTCTTTATAGCTGAGTAGCATTCCATTGTGTGTATGTACCACATCTTTCTAATCCCCTCATCTGTCTTGGGGCACTTAGGTTGTATCCATACTTGGCAATTCTGTATAGTGCTATAATAAACATGAGAGTGCATATATCGCTTCAAATAAGTGTTTTCCCATTCTTTAAGTAGATACCTAAGAGTAGAATTGCTGGGTAATATGTAGATCTATTTTTAACATTTTGAGAAGCCTCCATACTGCTTTCTATAAGGACTGGATCAATCTATATTTGCACCAACAGTGTTCAATGGCTCCTTTTTCTTCACACCCACACCAACCCTTGTTTCTGGTCTTTCAGTCATTCTCAGAGGTGTGAGGTGGAATCTCACTGTGGTTTTATTTGCATTTCCCTCACAATAAGTGATAATGAACATTTTATCCTGTGCCTGTTGGCCATCTGTATGTCTTCCTTGCAGAAGTGCCTATTTTGCTCTTCTGCCCATTTCTGATTGGGTTATTTGTTTTTTCTTTTTATAGTGACGTTGCATGATTTCTTTGTAGATCTTGGATGTTAGTCCCTTGTCGGATATTCTCCCTAACTACAGTTTTATTTATTTATTTTTTAAAGATTTATTTATTTATTTATGCATACAAGCACTTGGTACAGTCAGAAGCGCAGAAGGGTGAGAGAATTCACCAGAGCTATTGCGGGGAGCAGAGCAGGCAGAAGGACCAAAGTACACTGCTGAGGGGAGCAGTGGGCAGCAGGAGAGGTCTGCGCGCCATGGGGGACCCTCCTCCGGTGGCCAGGGAGCAGCCAGGCATCAAACCGGTGCTGCAGAGGCTGCGGGCAGCTTCGCAACCCAGCGCTCAACCGCTGCTCCACCGGGGAGGCCCGCTAACTACAATTTTAAATGAAGAAATATATGAGGCAATTTCTATCCACTAAGAAATATCTATGTATTTCCAGATAACTGTATTTTCCATGAAATTATCTCATTTTCTCTCTGCCAAATAAAGCTAAATATAATCATATTAAATTAAAGATAAATAAAATCACATGAATGAAAGTAAAGTAGATATTGGTTGGGGTTTCTGAACATTGTTGAAAACTTCTTTGTGTTATAACTTTCCTCCAGAATAAGTCACAGGGGGAAACAAAATAGTTATACAGGCCCAGCTTATGCACCCAGCTGAGAGTTTTATTTGCATCTAGCTAGACTATCTGTTATGTACAGCTCAAGTTTCCCTCAGAGCCAATTCAAGCAGAAATTTCCCATGGATTTCAGGGGTAATGCTTTGCTTGATTTGGCCACCTATGGGGCCCAGAAATGGACATTGGGTCAGAGGAGGAAAAAGAAAAAACCTTTTGATCCTCATAAATGGCCTTGAATGCCCTGGAATTTTATGTCTTTGCATGCACCCATAGAACTGAGTCATCCTCTAAGTCAGTCAAAGAGGTTAATTTGTGATCAGACTAAGAAAAGTTTCTGAAGTTACACATTGTGTACCCTTCACTCATCCTCCTTCTCCCACAGTACACTGAAAGACAGTGGGTTCCAGAATTTTGCTTCAGTCTCACTGACCTTCTCTCTCTGATTTGATCTTTATCAAAGTTAACAGCAACCAGGGCTTAAACCGTGTCTCTTAATAGTTGAGTCCTGATCCTGTGCTGCGGGCAAGGTCTTTCTCTTTACCTGTATCCATAATTGTGAGCAATAACCACCCCCCAACTCAGCATGTGCCACACACACTAGCTGTCTTCTGCCCATAAGCAGCCCTCCTTCTAAATATCCTAGTTCAGTTTTTCAACACTGTCATAATGTTCCTCACAAGTACTTTTCTTTTTTCTTTTCCCTGACAGTGTCCCTAACCAGTCATAAAATTTCATCATATCTTTTTTTAAAAAGATATATTTATGCATACAAGAACTGGGGTGTAGGCCAGAGGTGCAGGGGATGAGAGAATTCACCAGAGACAGAGTGGTGAGAAGAATAGGCGGATCCACTGAAATACACTGCTGAGGGGAGCAGCACGCTAGACGGGAGAGGTCTGCTATGCCTTGTGGGTTTATCTCCCTGGCCGGGGATCAGGGATCAAACTCATGCTGCAGTGGCTGGCAATAGCTTAATAGCACTGAGATTTAACCCCTTGCGCCACCAGGGAGGCCCATCAAATCTTTCTTTATGTATAACTCAGTCCCTTTTACCGAAACCTAGACAAACCCTGGAAGGAAAGAATTATGTGTTCCCATGAACACATAATTAACCAAGAGACGGGTTTTAACTGAGTTACTTGAAATACTGGAGACAGATGTAGTCCAAGTTTAAACACATATTTAAACACATAGGAAGGGAATACATAGTTAGGTGATACTAAAATAGTAAGATCAGCCATCAATCATACCTAGAGAATGGTATAGTTTATTTAGAAGGGGAAGTCAAGAAGTGAGGAGCAGGGACGAGATCTTTTTTGTTCATCTTTGAGTCCCCAAAACCTATCTCATAGTTTACTCACACTAGGCACCCAATATAAGGCATTTATGTAACTTTTCATTCACCTTTCACTGAAGAATTCATATTAAGCAATACTCTCTCATTCTGTGATTTTAAACCACCAGGCTGTGTTTGGGGAAGACACATTAGACAAGAGCAACATCCATCAGTGTTAGGTTAGGGCGTCTAGAGAAATAACCTGATATAATGGATAAATAAAGCGGCAAGGAATTTTAATAGAGTTTTAATAATATTTTGTGGGGTTTTAACAATTCAAGTGTTTAATCTCATTATAAGACTTTTCAAAAAAATTTTAAGTCAAATTATGTAGAGATCAAAATTATTCATGTCACAGATACCCTTTTTTTTTTTTTTACAGATATACTTTTTGATTGTCACTGGGATAAAATCCAGTGACTGAGGCACTTAGAGTTGTCAAAAATATTGCACCCCAAACAACATACAGAAAAGGAAGGTGATACATTCTAGAAAACAGCATTGGTGGAATCAGTGATACTTAAAACGATGGCATTTATAAGAGTTACGAAAATAGTGTGTCCAATTAACATGATTCTATATTAGCATTATCCCAATAATCCTTTATAAAAATACATGTGCAAGTATACATCAAATATTAGTAGACATTTGACAATTTCCTGTGGTAAGTCACTAAAAGCTATATATTTCAAGTTGTCAAAATACTTTTTTATGGATCATCATATTGTAAAACAGGAAATCTGTACATTGCATTATATTTGTTGAGTGAAATAATGAATGAATATATTAGTATTTATAAAAGACTAAAATTTAATTAAATTTTAACACTAGGAATAATTTACTCACTAATCCACTGAGTCAAGATTGATTAAGCAACTATGTGCAAATCAAACAGGAATCAAAACAATTTAATAGTAAAATGGTTTAATACGATTTTCCACTAGAATGTTGATACCTAAAATAAAAGAAATACTTGAATTTTTATTATAAAAAATGTGGAACATACAGAAAAGTGTAAAAATAACATAATTAACATCCATGTAACCTTCATCAAGAGTCAGCAGTTATTAACATTATCCCAATATTGCTTCATGAATATATTTTACTTTTGATAGAACATTTAAAAGAAAATTGAAATGGCCATAACACTTCATCCCCTAAATTTTAAGATGAGAAAATGTGTATATATAATGCATATTTCTCTGATTACTCTCTTTAATTATCAATTTCCAATTTTCTCCAAGCACCTTTTACGACCTTATATACATTCTTTGCAATTTAAGAGGTGGAAAGTCCATAGTTTTAAGTATCATAGTTTATTGTAATAGGAGAGAAATAACCTGTGATTTTCTTTTGTGTTTTCAGCAAAATGGGAAGCCACATTTTTATAAGCCAATTGTCGAATCCTTTGAGGAAGCACCTCTTCACGTTATGGTTTTCACTTATATGGGATATGGACTTGGAACCCTATTTGGCTATCTCAGAGACTTTTTGAGAAACTGGGGAATAGAAAAATGCCACGCAGCCGTAGAGCGAGAAGAACAAAAAGTACGTATTACACCTCCCTGGATCTCTGTCAATGCTTATTCTTTTCTAAAATTTTCCTAGAAGTGGCTATGCACATACAGAGCCTAAAAATGATGAAGTATTAAGGAACTACTCAAAATATATCTAGGTATATAATAGGTATATAAATATATACCCATTTATCTCTACTTCTTAAGCCCCAGAGACTGAGAATGAGAGTATGTGGGGAGAAAGATTATTTGAGAGGCAACTAGACTCACAAGTAAAAGACATGACAAATAGTAATGATGGGGAGGAAGATGCTGTGGGAAATAGCATCTGTGCCATTTGATTCCCTTAGCAAGTCAGGAAGGGATGATGCCCGGAATTAAAGGTGAGCAGGACTTTGCATAGTGAGCGAAGTGAGAATTTGGGATTAGCTAGCAAAGGAGAACATTCTCAGAAGAGGCACTGCTATACCTAGGTATTCATTAACTCATTAATCAAGCATCATTCCTTGTGAACATCTATTTTGTGCCAGCTTCTATCTACAATTTGGGGGACACAAGAATAACCAAAGCAGATATGAATTTTGCCTTCAGGGTGCAAATCCTAACAAAATGAATTGCTGGAAGTATGTATGAGAGGAGGCATGTCATGATATATAGGATAAGAGGTAAGTCAAGGACATTGAGGGAACAAGGACATTGAGGTAACGAGGAAGAGAGACAGCTGAACTGAATTTGTTGTTGCGTGACAGGAGTTAAGTTGAGACCTGAAGGCTGGAGAGTAATAAGGCTGTTGCTGAACAATGGGATCTTGACCTGACCCCCACAGATTAGAAAATGGACCAGGTACTTGAGAAATCAGCTTTATTTGTGAATCAATTGGCAAAGAGGCAGGAAACTTACCTCTCCCATTAAGGGAAAATTAGATTATACAAATTTGAGGACCAGGGTTGAGAACAAAGGAGTTATATGTTATTGACTGAAAAGTGGGTTGGGGCAAAGAAATGTTGTACTTAGCTGAAGTTCATTGGCAAGTACAGCATACTTCATGCATGAAGTATAAAGAGACTTATTTTCAGATAATTGGGGTTTTGAACTTCTGTTGTTACACTCTTCCTCCTCCGTTCTCAGTTCCCTGCTGGCCTTGGAACTAAGTTCAAGCATGTCTATAAGTGTCTGGTCTTAGCTGTACCTGTGAAAGCAAGACTTAGAAAAAAGTTTAGACACTTTTTTTTTCTTCCTTGTACTTTTGAATCTGAGATGAATTTAGCCTCAGATTCAAAGCAAAGGACAAGGCAAGATGGGACAGAAGAAATCTTCATGGAGAGGAAACATGGTGTGAATGTCTTAGAAGCAAGAAGAAGTATTGTACATTCAAGGAACCAAGGAATTCCAATGACCAGAGTTTGTGAGTGAGAGTGGGAGTATGTGGGAAGAAAGATTGTTTGAGATGCAAGCAGGGACCAGACTATAATGGGTTTTTATAAACCATGGGTATTTATTATAAGAACAATGGGACGATATTGAAGGATTTCAGATGGATTTGCAAACTAGAAAGATCACATTCACTGAAAGAAGGGGAACTGATGCAAAGATATTTAGGAGATATATATGATAAAGTATGAAACTGGGGTGACCCAAAATATTAACTTTGGTCAGACGCAAGGATGGTTATAAAACACTCATTACAATTGGATGGCCTTATATTGGCAAAAGATGGCCACAGATACAGTTTTGAGATTATAAAGGTTGTTGTATGGTAAAGAGTATAGAAACAGTTAAATCAAACATGAAAGAAGTCCTCCTGATTCCAGAAAGGATACAGGTCTCCCAGGTTCTAGCAGAACTGATAATAGAACTGGGACATTGAGATGAGAAAGCAAGTTGTTTCTCTTGGGCAGTCTCACAAGGATCTCCATAGACCCTCTGTAACACTAACTGGTTTATTTCAAAAGCTCTTATCACCTATCAGCCTGCTCCCCAGGTATAAGTAAGCAATGTACAATAAGTCAGCACATTCTAGAATACTTCCTGGAATAGGGGTGAAACAAATGTAAATTTCTCAAGAATGGCATTCCTTAGCAGGTTTAAGCTTCAGATCTGCCTATTTCTTATTCTAACCTACTTCAGTTTATTGCTCTATCAACCAGGGAAGGCTAGTAATTTAGGTCTTTTCCAAAGCTTTTTTTTTATCTTTCAAGGAGAATATATTTTCATTTGTGCAAGCTTGCTCTCAAGGAAGCAGACTTGGAAATGGAGGGTCGAGGACAAGAAACTTTCCTCAGTTCAACACCTGTACACCTGTGAGGGAGAGAAAGGGGAATGATGGAGCAGGTGAATTGTCCTCCAGACCCAGCTAGGGTCTCAGTGGATCCCACAGGGAGCCCTGGAGATGGTAACATTCTTCAGAGCATTCCTAATTGAGGGGAGAGCCTGAGTTTTCAATGATATTAATGGAGGCTGCCACCAGAGAGGTATGTGGTCTAGAACCTGGCAACTACCTTGAGCAAACTCCTCTCTAGCTTTCCAACCATGAGGAAAAGTGCTACCTTAGTCCTGAATAAGGACGTACATGGAATGGCCAGAGCCTGTACTGCAAATCTTGTCACTATTGCTACAAAAACTTTTAGGACCACCTCCCAGGGGTCAGACATCTTATTGGATAAATCAGTGCCCTGTATTTCTTTACAAGATAAGTGATGTCTCTCCAGTTGGCTCACTTTGGTAGGAACACCTTTTATACAGCATACTTTTTATTATATATTCCTTCCTTTTGAGACCTTTGGAGATTTAGAGGCATTCAGAGTAAAACTTTTCAAAGTTCTAGTAAACTCCAATGGATGCAAGTACTACGTCCCTTTACATGGGGCTTCGTCATCAGAAATGCTGTCTTCAGTCTTACCCCATACTTTTTACAGTCTCTTTGCTTTGTAGAAATAAACTATGGTACGACATCTTGAAGTCTCTGCTGGAAACATGGGATATGCTGCTTTCCAATAATACCTGGTTCTTTTCAGAAAAAATGAGCATTATTCTATTCTAAAAAGTGGGTAACTGAGAATACAGAATAGACTGTCCCAGAAGACGAACCAGCCAGGAACCAAAAGAAAGCAGAAAAAAGTTGATCCCTCCATCGTGGTAGAAAAGAGCATTTATGTATTTTAGATCATAAGTGAATCTTCTTATTTTTTATTATATTTTTTTATTCTGTTCATTATTTTTATCTTATTTTAATAAATTTATATGCAGTTATAGTATGCAACATAATTCAAAATAGTGAAATGATAGCTAATATTTCCCCATTTCAGAATCTCTTTATGCTTTTTCTGCTTTTTGATTTCTAGTCCAAACATCCAGAAATTGACTCTAACACATGAAGACTCTGATAATCCACTTTATCTGAATCACTTGATAACTGATTCACTTAATATTAGTGATCTACTTAATAAAAACTAAGTGGAAAGAATTTAAAAATTCCAAATCTTCCTTCAGGATAGGACTGAAATAATCCCAATCCCTGGGCAATGGTTACTTCAGACACCAGTAAGGAAAAGAACCATATAGACAGATATAAGGTTTAAGTATGTTGCTTAAATTTTCCTTAAAACTGATTTTGGGGACATGTATATCTCTTTTAATCAAGGTAAATTTAGAGTTGAATAATAATTCATTAAATATCTCTAGAGAAATTACTTTCTCAGTGATATAATGGCCCGAAATCTAGAAAAGGATATCAGCAAATATAATCAAGTGAATGACAAGCATCGTCAGGGCCACAATTTATCAGTCTCTATGGTTTGATAACATTTTCAGCCAGACCTGTTCTACATGTCACCAGACTGTTAAAAACCATTACAGTTGCAATTCCGTGTTCACATTAGATCCAGATATTCCCCAGTGTCCCTACAAGTACATCCCAGACATTTCTGGCCTGATTCCAGAAATTTTTACTCCCACATGAAACAAAGAAGTTTCAGTAATTCTAAATACAGAAAATTTTAAGATAAATCTTCAAATTTTTACATAAATTAAAACATACCCATTTGCATCCATATTTTGCATCCTAATGCAACAGCAAGGTGTACCCAAGAAACTTTCTTCCAAGTAATTTGAAAGATGGAGTTCTTTCAGGTTACTAGGTGTGAGATATGGTTTTGTCCAAAGCAAATAAATCAGTGTCCTGTAGCAAGCAGTGGCTTATCTGTTTGCTCCTGTGTGGGTCCAACACAGAGAGCTGCCTTAGAGTTCCCCTGGGAATCTAATTTATTAACCAGCAATTTGTATGATAGTAATACTAGACCAGTGCTTCTCAACCCTGACTATACATTTTAATCACCCGAGAAGTTTTAAAAGCTATTAATACCTGGCATTTACCCAGAGATATTCTGATTTGATTGGCTTCCTGTTCACCCTATTAGGTGGGCTTTGTAAAAGTTTCTCTGTCCCATTCATATTGTTGCAAATGATAAGAGTTCATCTTTTTTATTTTTTCATTTATATACATAATCATCGTTATGTATATATGCCACATCTTAATCCACTGATCTGAGCATTTAGGTTGTTTCTGTAACTTGACTGCTGCAAACAGTGCTGCAGTGAGCATAGAAGTGCACATATCCTTTCAAGTTAGTAGATATCTAGGAGTGGAAATGGTGGATCATAATCTATTTTTTAATATTTTAAGAAGCCTCCATATTGTTTTCAATAGGGGCTGGAGCAGCTACATACCACAAACAGTGCATGAGGGTTCCTCTTTCACCACATCCTCACCAACATTTGTTGTTTTTGTTTTTTTGTTTGTTTGTTTTTAATGTGGACCATTGTCACAGAGTAAAGTAGTATCTGATTGTGGTTTTGATTTGCATTTCCTTGATGATAAGTGATGTTGAAAATTTTTTCATCTGACTGCTGTTGGCCACCTGTATATCTTCTTTGAAGAAGTATCTATATAACTCCTTTGCCCATTATTTGATTACATTCTTTATTTTCTTTTTTGTTGATTTATATGTGTTCTTTGTAATCTTGGATATTAGCCCCTTGTCAAATGTAAGATGTGCAAGAATTTCTCCTGTTTAGTAGGGTCTTTATTTGTTTCAATGATAGTTTTACTGGACAGAAGCTTTTTATTTTTTATTTTTATTTTTTTATTAATTTAAAACAATTTTTTTACATCATTGTTCATTTTTAAACAATATTTGCTTCCCCCTACCTACCTCAGGTGTAGTCCCCATAGAGTTTCCTTCACCAATGCAATGCACCCGTGTACCATCACCTCAGTCCCCTGTGTTCCTTCCTCCCTCCCTCTGATCCCTCTCCTGCCTCCTCCCCTGCAGTAAGTCTCTGATTTATAATTGTGTGTTTTTGCCTTGTTGTGTTTTGTACTGTTATTATTTTTTTCCACTGATGTCTTATTTGGTTCCCCTATATTCCTCCTATAAGTGAAACTATCCAATATTTTTCTTTTTCCTTCTGGCTTATTTCACTGAGCATAATTCCTTCTAGCTCCATTCACATTGCTTCAAATGGCATGAATTTATCTTTTTTGATTGCTGAATAATATTCCATTGTGTATATATGCCACATCTTCCTGATCCAGTCATCTATTTTGGGGCATTTGGGTTGTTTCCAGGTTTTACCTATTGTCAATAGTGCTGCAATAAACATAGGTGTACAGGTGTTCTTTTGAATCAGTGTTTTTGTGTCCTTTGGGTAGATCCCTAGTAGTGAAATTACCAGGTCATATGGTAGCTCCATTTTTAATAGACTGAGGAACCTCCAGACAGCTCTCCATAGTGGTTGAACCAGTTTGCACTCCCACCAGCAGTGTAGGAGAGTTCCTTTTTCACCACATCCTTGCCAACATTTGTTGTTGCTTGTTTTTTTGATATGTGCCATTCTTACTGGTGTAAGGTGGTATCTCAGTGTGGTTTTTATTTGCATTTCCCTGATGATAAGGGATGTTCAACATTTTTTCAGATGCCTGTTGGCCATTTGCATTTCCTCTTTGGAGAAATGTCTTTTAAGTTTTTCTGCCCATTTCTTGACCAGATTGTTTATTTTGTTGGACAGATTCTTTTATTTTTGCTTTTGTTTTCCTTGCTGTTGGATTCTGGTCCCCAAACGTATCCTGAAGCTAATGTATTGGACTGTTTTCCTGGATGGAAATGGAGGGGAATAAGGTCAGCAAAATAAGTGTCCATGCCTGAAAAACACTTTACATTTTGGGACCCAAATATTTCCTTTCTAGAAAATCTCTCCCTCCTTTTCCTCATTCTTCTTTATCTTCTTTTCCTCCTCTTCACCACCTTATCATCCTTTTGGTTTTGCAACTTCTATTACAGAGATATTGGGTCTACCAAATTTGCCCTACATATGTCTTGACTCTTCTGTTGTATTTTCTTTCCTCTGTCCTTTCCTTTATGTCCGGAAAAAATAATCAATATACCATTATAGCTTATTAATTTACTTTACAGCTATATCCATTATATTTTTGAGCTGTTTATCATTTTAAAGTTTACAGTGTTCTGTAATGTCTCTCTAGATATGTCATTTATGTATTTTTTAAATTATTTTTCTATTAGCTCTGTTAACTCTTTTCACTAGAAGAACAAGTTCTTCTTGTTGAAATTTGGTGCCTCTTATTGTGCTAGTTTTCCTTAAATAAGGGTGACATTTTATGTTCCTTTTTTGTATTTAATAATCCTTATTTGTCTGTGCATTCACCTATTTTGAATGACTGTAAAAGGGAAATGGAGTGAGTTTCCAGGACCAATAATTTGTGTCATTGCTATGTGGGATTCTCACCTCTCACACTGGAACATTCTTCTGCTTAGCTCTTTTTGCCCATCATAGTGATTTGTCTGTCGACAATATTACTGCTTCTTAATTATTAAGCCATTAGAATGAATCAGCTTACCAGTTAATCACTCCAAATATCAATGTCTTTCAATTATTGATGCTCAGATTGTAGCTCCCCCACAGCTTATGTCCACACTGGTCTTCTCTAGAAATGCTTATAGTTTCCTATGGTCTTCTTGCTTCATTTGTCAGATCTTGTTTATGTTCTATCTTTTTTGATCCTTCTAGTTTTCTGATTCTGTTGGTAATACTCTTGATTGTTTTTCTTTTTAATTTCTTAAAAGATTTGTTTATTCATGCATACAAGAACTGGAGTAAGGCCAGAGGTGGGGTGGGGGGTGAGAGGATTCACCAGAGACAGAGTAGGGAACAGAACAGGTGGATTGACTGAAATACACTGCTGAAGGGAGCAGTGGGTGAGATAGGAGAGGTCTGCTGTGCCTTGTGGGTTAGCTCCCTGGCCAGTCAGGGATCGAACTTGTGCTTCTGTGGCTGCGGATAGCTTCATAGTGATACAACTTAACCCCTTGTGCCACCAGGGAGACCCCTTTGATTGTATTTCTAAGAATTTACAATTTTTTTTTGTTTTTAAATATCATTTTTTTTCATTTCGCAGAACTTTCAGATGAATGGTAGATTACATCTCTATTTAACCTCTGCTTAATTTCTTAATAAGAAAATTTAAACTTAACCATATTCACTTGATATTTCTCATACTTAAAAGAATTGTACATAATATAGTTACATCTTCAAAAAAAATAGAAAACAAATTTCTTTTATTATTTTCTGAGCTCAGCCCTGGTTAGAAAAAAACACTGTCTTTCAAAAGGAAGTAGTGTTACAATATGAAATGTTAGGTGAGAACAGCAGTGTCACTGTAGGCTCAAATGAATAATTGATGTTTGATAATAATTCTTTCTCCTTCTGCAGGTCCTTGATTCTATTTGTTACTGAATGGGCACATAATTAAATCAAATATGGAACATCCTTCTAAGTTCAGTGGTATTTTTTACAATGGATTGTGGATATGTTTTGTTCACTTCTTTATTAACACTTAGCCCACAGCATGTTTTATTGAAAGGAACACTGATTTTCTAACTGAATGTAATTCCCAATTTGTCCTCTCACATTTTTCGACTTCCCATTGATTTGTCTATAACAGTTGGGTAGATATATCTATAACATGTGGGATACTATAAAGTGCCCTACAAATTAAAGGTGGAAAAATATTGTCATATTATAAAAGAAACAAAGTCATCTTTGTAGCTGCAACTTCGGGTTTTTTTTAACCATCTTATACCTTCCAAAATGATTGTGTCCTTATGGCCTTGACTTCTTCATATCTACTCAACTGTATCAGGAAGAAAAATAAAGATAGTGAATAGGCAAAGTGATAAATTAAATCACAGATAGATAAAAGATATGTTCTATTGCAATGTTTCTGTTTTTGCAATAGCTAGTCTAGTTTCATTTTCTAGCATAGTTAAAATGCTGTGGGAGGTTTACCTGAGACTTGAGGACATTGCCCTTTAGAAGGTGTTGACAGTTCCTAAAGAAACCTACTGGTGCTCAAAGGAATGGGGTGGGGTGAAAATACACCCATACAGAGGCAGGAAGCCTCATAAGGGCAGAGGAAGAGGAAGACAGTGCCCCCAAAGCAATGCAATTCTTTCCTGTGCTAGATCTTGACTTCAAAGTAGGTTTCCCAGCTCATTGTCTCTCTCATAAACAAGTAGACCACTAAGTTTGTGTTTCCATTCTGACCTAGCACTCATACCACACACAAGGAAATGGGCTGTATGATTAAAAAAACTGACCCATCCCTTTGGCAGAGAAATTTTGTGAACCTAATTTTTAGTTTCTATTGAATACGAAGGACATTTCCCTGGCAGAATGTCTTCTCTAATCCCATAGAATAAGTTAGAGTCCCAGTATCTTGCCTTCACAGCACTTATCTCACTGATGAGTTACTTGTTCATTTCCTCACAGGTAGAAATTCAGGATCTCTGAACCGGGAGCCAGAAAGAATGGGCAGGATGAAGTTCTGTCCCACCTTTTCTCAGGGCTATGATGACACATCACTATGATGAAGCATCAATGACAGTTGGCCTAAGTTGTTTTCTCTAGTCAATGCCAAGTTCTTTATGATGACTGAACACTCCTCCATTGTCTGGCATCCTGTTGGCCTTATTCTTCCATATTGTGGGTCATGCTTTTTTTGTCATTGCTTATATTTTAGAGGAAAGCTTGGATAAGCTGGGATAGGTGCCAGACCAGAGTTCAAATCACTTAGCTTGCTGGGTCTGATTTTTCTCACATGTCAAATGGATATTTGCCTTTGTTTCTTTAAATGTTTTAATAGAATTTATTTACATTTAAATAAAAGTAATGACTGATAAGTTATTTCCTTAAGATCTTTATTTTGTACAACTACAATGTTTTCAAACATTTATAGAATGTTCCCAGTACTGATGGGTCCACAGTACTGAACTTTGTATATATTCCCTTTCTAAGTTTAAACATGTCCTGTACACTGAAGAAGTCTGGTGTGGCAGAGTTGTTATCTGTGACAACTTGACAACAGGGAAGCCTCTTGATGAGTGTTCCATTGTTCATTCATTTACTAAATGGTATTTATCTCTACGATTTTTATGTCCCTGCTATCCAGGTACTTTGTGCATCTGTGGTTCCATATCTGAAATTAATCTTGTTTTATTTTGTAGAAATAATATTCAGTGTTTTTTTTTACATAAATTAACTGTTTTCCTAAAGTAACTAATTTCTCATAAAGTCTAAAACTAGAATTCCATTCAATCTAGAACCATTACTTATACACCTATCCCTCCTTTTTTAAAAAATAGGATGAGTTTATAAATAAATTTTAAAAGTATAAATGGAAGGACACCAGTTTGGGGGATATGGAGTAATCCACCCATCAGTCATAGTTTTTAAAAAATGTTAATAAACCAAAGAGAAAATAGTTTGGAAAAAATTTTCCTAAAATACCATAATTTCCTTTTCTCTCTATGTTCATTTCCTTGTTAGAACATACGATGTTGTACTGATTATCATAACATTGTAGCTTAAATAATAATAAAGCCTGTGTCAGGATACTTAGCTATCTAAAAGCAAATGATTTGCTCTGAGATTTTCAACTTTTAAATGTAACCAGTAGAATTCCCCAGTCATCATTCAGTCACATGTAATAAACAGTCCTCATTATGTGGTTATCAATAGTTTTTATAGATAATCACAATCACTTTACCCCAGCCCCATGAGTGATGGTTGTCACTGAAAATCACAGGATGAAATGATAGAAAAGACTAATGATTGTTTGGATGCAGCCACCAGTCATCAAATCTATAGAGTCTATTTATTTTCTTCTGGAATGGAATAGTTCAGGAGATGAATGGGCAAGTAACACTAGATAGTCCTTCACAGAATCTTTCCTTGTGTTCCTCCTTGCTCCCTTAGGAAATCAGTTTTATTTCATAAGGGATAGGAAAGCAAATATCTCAAAGGAGATGGGAAGGAGACTAAGAAAGTTTATTCCCAATTACTCTGTGGCTCCCTATTGCCTCCTGGGTAATTTCTGAGTTCCTTGCATGAACACTTTAGGCTCCCAGTTTCTATGCCCAGCTAACATTGCCCTTTCAACCACACCACAGGAAACAGTGGATGGATATTCTGAGTAGAGTAATATTTCTACCCATAGAAAGCTCGTCCCATCTTCAGTGCACATCTCCAAGTACCTTCCTACATAGAGCTATCTTGATTCCTCCAGCAAGATTTGACTCTCCCTCGGGCTTTAATCTTACATACACCCAAAGTACTTGGCTTAAATCAAGGTTTTACATAGGCTGCCTTGTACTCACTGCTAGGCTTTAGATGACAATGTTCGATATGTCTTGCTTTGAGCCTCACTGGGATTGCAGATCCCTCAGGCATGGATTACATTTTGTTCCACAAAACAGTGCTGCTACTTCAACTGTAAAAGGAGCCACGTATCTCCATGGGTGGCTCAACTCAGTGTCTAGGCCCTTGGCTATTACAGCTAGTCCTCCACCTTTCCAACAATTCAGTCGCATCCACATTTCTGAAAACAGAACGAGTACGGATATTTATATTAAAAAAAATTTGAGACCAATTTTCATCCAACAGATTTTTTTTCCAACTGCTTTAGATATACATAATTCCCTTCCACTCATTTTGGGATTTTTATATTGACCTGTCATCTTTGTTGCCTTTATTTGCCACATTTTTACTTCCCCCATTAAATGTAAATTCTTTGAGCATGGAGAACTCAAGAGTTATCTGTGTACCTCACCTGTACCCTGACTCAGAGACCCTTGTTCAAAAAATATCAGCAGATAAAATATATGCGTGACTCTCTCTAGTCATCCCCGGTCTTCAATTGTATATAAAATACAGAAAATAAGGGACCAAAGATAATCTTCTGCCTCTTTTATAACAGAATTTTGTGCCTCTATATCAAAACTTTGAGAATTTTTACATACGGAACCTTTACATGAGAATCAGAGACAACTGGAATCGGCCCATCTGCAGTTCCCCGGGGCCTCAGTTTGATGTGATGGAGAGGGTGTCAGATGACTACAACTGGACATTTAGGTGAGGCAGCCACTGGAGGGGCTTGGTGGAAAGAAAATCCTTTCAGTGAAATTCTAGTGTGGGCACCAGATTACAGACTGGGGGAAGAAAAAACAAAACTACAAAGTTTGGAAAGAATCTTCTATCACTCAGCCCACTGCAAGCCCTCATAGTGCCAGCAGGGGAAATCACTAAATTAAGTTACTAGGGGTGGCTTGTTTATATTGTAAATAAAGTGAGACCTGTTTCAGCAATAAAGTCAGCCAGTAGGTGCACTTTTCAGCTACATCGACAATTTATGCCCATCTACTTCTTGCTGAGATTCGGTGGTCATGGCTCCTTCTCATTTAGAAAGTTCTTGCTGGAATTTAAACCAGAGCACATATGTCATAAACAGGTACTCGAAGAAAATCAGGGCCGTGTAATACTCCAAGGCTCAGGGTCCCTTTTTCCAAAGATCTGCCCAGCTTTCTGCCAGGGTTGCTTTCCTCTAAAGGCTAACCATTTTGTGGTGACAATAAGCAAGTAATGAAAGAAAATGTATGATTTGAGCCAGACCTAAGATTTTTGTGAATCTTTTATGAGGCACTAAGGTACTGAATGAGAAAGCTGTTTGTTCTCACCTGCCCTTCTTTCTATAGATTTACTGGAAGAATCATCAAAGATGTCATCAACATGGGCTCCTATAACTTCCTTGGCCTGGCAGCCAAATACAATGACTCTATGAAGACAGTAAAGGATGTTTTAGAGGCATACGGCCCAGGTGTGGCCAGCACCAGACAGGAAATGGGTATGTAGCTTTGTATTTAGTCCTTTTCCTTGTGACTACCTCTCAAACTTAAATTGTCTCTAGATTGTGTAACTCAAGGAGTTGTTATAAAGTACAAAAAGAAAAAGGCATATGAAAGTCTTTTTGGAAATTTCAAACATTATGCTGTTGTCAGGCTGTTTATTAATTACACATTTAGTTCTTTTAGATAAATAATAATGGTTCTTCCCTGATTACATAGTAACTGTTGTACCTCTTCCATCTGTCTTTTTCTGGTTCCTTTCTTCTACTTTTCCTTTTTTAACAGCTTTATTGAGGTAGAATTGATCTTCAAAAATTTGTACTTATTTGATGCCCTCCTTTTTTGTGATAAGAACATTTACTATGAGATCTACTCTCATAACAAATTTTAAAGTAGGGCCTCCCTGGTGGCACAAGGGCTTAAATCTCAGCACTATGAAGCTATCCTTAGCCACTGAAGCATGAGTTTGATCCCCAGCCAGGGAGCAACCCACATGGTGCAGCAGACCTCTCCTGTCTCCCCTGCTGCTCCCCTCAACAGTGTATTTCAGTAGATCTGCCTGTTCTGCTCCCCAGTCTGTCTCTCTCTGGTGAATCCTCTCTCTCTCTGTCTCTCTCTCTGTCTCTGTCTCTGTCTCTCTGTCTCTCCCTCTCTCTCTCTCACACACACACACACACTCACACACAAAACCCCTCCTTCTCACACCTCTAACCTACACCCAAGCTCTTGTATGCATAAATAAATATAATAAATCTTTTTAAAAAACAGAACTTTTAAAGTATATCATACATTGTTGTTAAGTATAGACAATATGTTTACATAGCAGATTTTAGAACTTATTCACCTATATACTTAGTCTTTATACCTACTGAACAACAACTTCCCATTTGGATTGGGCAATTTCCCCCATTTTCTTAGTGGTATCCATCACTGAGTAAAATGATCTTGCTTTTGTACTTGTGAATTGTCTATCTCTGCTGCCAAAATACAAGTTATTGGTGGGAGGAATTGGCTTTACTGACTTGAGTTGAATGATTGAATGCTTGGACAGGGTGAGCCACACTATTTTATTTTTTTTTTTTTTAGCTGAAACAATGTTTCAGCTCTACTTTCAGGGGAATGAAAGGTGGACAAAGGAAACTTCCGTTCCTTTCCACTTTAGGGAGAGAGATGCAAACTGTTGAGGCAATTCCTGGCACATTGTTTTCTTAAATGGCATTTCATTTATTCCTCACAAAAATCTTGTGCTGTAGTAGGCGGTACAGGTGATATTATTCTTACTTGTCTTCCTTTTGAGGCAGGAGGGTTGGGGATACAAGCAGAGCAAGAAAGAAAGTTTCTATTCAGCAGAGTTGACTTGTTCGTGATGCCCCATGTGGAGATGGGCAGGAACTATAATACCTCCAGCCATAAAAGGCATGGACATGTTTCTGGAGATGTTTTTTTGGGTGTTGATGACACTCAATACCAGGATCATTAATGAGCCAGACAGAAAACACGTCCCTATTGATGGTGTCCCCATAACTTGAGTCACAACACTCTGTCATCAGAGCCAGCAGAAGCAGAAGGGAGGCAGCTGAATGCAGGCAAGTGTTGCTTCCAGTGGAAGCCAGATACAGAACATGGATTCCTGACTCTCAGGCTAAACAGGTTCCTACCTCCCAGCTGCAGCCACCACCAAAATAGCTTCAGTGCCCAAGTGGAAGGTTGAACCTGGGGAAGGAGCAGCAAAGTAAGAGCCCAAGAGTAAATCTGATGGTTAAATCTACACCTGCAGATGTTAAAGCAAAACCCAAAATACTGTAGGAAGTGATAAGCTTCCAGAAAGAAATGTACAGAATTTCAAATGCTGTTTTAAGGGAGAGGCTGTGACTCTCTTGTGGATCAATGTAAGAGTCCACAGGTTGATGGAAGGAGGAGGATTGTATTTTTTATATAGTGTCAATATGAGGCAAAGGTAAAAAGAATCATAATCAAGGATTTGAAATGTCTGACCCATTTTAAATTCTTACTTTCTATATTATTTTTATTACAATATTCACTGATATGGATTCTTCTTCAAATTGTGTGCCATATTTGACATCATTGGTAATTGCAGATTTGTTTTTCTTAATCCTTTGTTAATTTGTTGTGAAAGATTAGAAATTTTTGAGTTTTGGTTGGTCTGTGATATTACAATATGAATTAGTGAACTCTTGATTGAATAGCTTGTCAAAAATGAAAACAATGGTTATTAGGGTCAAGTTTTTAAAGTGACTTGCCTCCAAAGTTTTAACTGGAAAGTTGCTAGAATAACTGTTTGCAAACACATTCTAATATCATCTAGACTTTTAGATTTCCAACAAAGGATGGAGACCCACATAAAAATTGTTCATAATGGTTGAGTATTAAAATCAAACAACAATCAGTAATATCAGCCCTCTGTATGGTGTTTCCACATTTGATCTTTGAATTTCCTTACCTGAAAGAGTGATTTCTTTTTTTCTGTGCATGAAAAATATCTATTTGAGTGTATTCCTTGAACGATAGAAGGCACAGTACAGCAACCCCTGGGGCAAAGTAAATGCCTAATTGCTTGTTCTACTTTCATTTGAATTAAAGAATTTCATTTGAATTAAAAGAATTTCATTTGAATTAAAGAGGCTAGCAGAAGTTAAACTAAGTTTTTGAAACTTTAAACTTAATAGATTCACCTTTAAAAATTATAAAAATGATGTGGCTCTTAATGAAGATAGAAACCATTCATACCCTTTGTGCATCAAGTAACACAACAGAGATGTATATGGCTGTTCACTTTCTGTACAACTGGAAATTAATAGGGTATGATGAGGGGTTTTGAAGATCATGTGAGTCAATTTAACATTTAACAATTTAACTAGAAACAAAACCAAGAAAAAATAAACATTGAAAAAGTGATAGATCATAAATTACCTCCTGACCCTTAAAAATGCAGAAGCCAAAAAAAAAGGGCAAAGGACATTAAAAAAGTGATTGTTGAATTTAATATGGATGCATTGAATGCTGAACCTTAAAAACATATTCCCTGTATACTTCTCAACCACAAGTCTAAATACAAACACTATTATATATAATATTGGCACACTTATTTGTATATAATAAGAATAATATTTCAAATCATTTGGAAAGGATCAGTTTCATCGTAATTAATGGCATGATAACTAGTCAGTCTTCCAAGCAAGTAAATTAGATTCATACCTCACATATCACAACTAGGTAAATTACACCTAGATAAATTGCAAATGCATTTTGGATTGAAATGTAAAAACCAAGAACAAACATCCTCAAGAATAACTATATAAAAAAAATTGAAAATGAATGAATGAACAAAATAAAAATATTGTAGAATTCAAATATAAAACATGCTAATGTGAGTTCCTTGGTGAGGGCACTCCAGAAATATCAAACTAATAGTTCAGTTAATGTAAGCAACACCTCTAATTAGTCCATTGAAGCTACTATAACAAAATGCCACAGACTAGCTGAATTCTAAACAAAAAATAAATTATTTTCCACAGTTCTAGAGGCTGGAAGTACAAGATCAGTGTGACAGCCTGGTTGGGTGAGGGGTCAATTTAAATTTCTGGTTGTATCCTCGCATGGTGGGAGGGATGGAATAGCTCTCTGAGTCCTCTTTTATTATTATTTTTTTAATTTTTTAATTTATTGTTTACATCATTGTTCATTTTTAAAAAATATTTGCGACCCCCCACCTCAGGTGTAGTTCCCATAGAATTTCCTTCATCAGTGCACCCGTGCACCATCACCACAGTCCCCTGCACTAGTCCCTCCCTCCCTCTAATCCCTCTCCCTCCTCCTCCCCTGCAGTATGTCTCTGATTTATAATTGTCTGTTTTTGTTTTGTATTGCTATTATTTTTTCCCACTGATGCTTATTTGGTTTCCTTATATTCCTGTTATAAGTGAAACCATCTGATATTTTTCTTTTTCCTTCTGGCTTATTTCACTGAGCATAATTCCTTCTAGCTCCATTCACGTTGCTGCAAATGGCATGATTTTATCTTTTTTGATTGCTGAATAGTACTCCATTGTGTATATGTACCACATCTTCCTGATCCAGCCATCTATTTTTGGGCATTTGGATTGTTTCCAGGTTTTACCTATTATAAATAGTGCTGCACTAAACATAGCAGTACATAGGTGTTCTTTTGAATCAATGTTTTTGTGTCCTTTGGGTCGATCCCTAAGAGTTGAATTGCTGGGTCATATGGTAACATCTGGGGCCTCTTTTATAAAGGGACTTTTATAATCTCATTTATGAGAACTCCACCTTCATGATTTAGTCACTCCCCAGAGGTCCCACCTCTAAATACCATCACCTTGGGTATTAGGTTTTCAATATCTGCATTTGAGGGGGATGCAGACATTCAGACCATAGCAGTTTCTTCTCAAGCTTATCACTTGCCATCATCCCTTAGATCTGCAATCTGTGACGACGTCCAATATTTCCAGCAGAACTCATCTAACAGGGCAGAATGTCATTTTAGATAAAAGGGATCCATCTCAAATGACCTCCAGGCTGACATTGCGCCACACGGGCCACCCTGCCCCATTGGAAGCAGACAGTCCTGTTTAAAGGAAAAGCAGCTTGTTCCCAATGCAGCCATGGACCAGAACGGTTTGCCCTTCAGTTTCTTAAGCGTTATTGAGACAGTCTACTGTGTCCTCATTCTCCAAGGAACTGGAGAAACTACTCCCACAAACCTTAGGAGAAAATGTCTAGCCAAATGAAACATGTAAACTTCAGTCCATAAACATAATGTCAACAAAGTTAAAAGTCAAAGAATAAAATTACAAAGTTATTTCTGATATATCTGACTAAAAGTTAATATTCTGAACATGTGAAAATTCTTCTAAATCAAAAAAGACAAAGAACACCCCAGTGTAAGAAGTGAGTCAAGGTTTTGACTAAGTTCAAAGAATGAATAAAAGAGTGTCATTGAAGCAAGTTGGTTTTGATCTCCGAACATATCCTGACATACTTGATAGTCCAGATTTCCAAATTCAGGAAAGGTTAAACTCATACAAACTTGAGAGAAGCTTTTGTTTCCTCCCCCGACTTTTATTCTGCAAGTATGTGTAGTTTCTTGGTCTTTCTTTCCTTGAGCACCAAATGGCTAAGAAATGTTATATATAGTAACAATACATTATTTGAACACATATAAACTTTTTGCACTGCTATAGTTTCATCTAATAATTGTTAATGAGAACTTCACTTCTAAGAAAACAAGCTCATAGATTGTCGCAAGTCTACTCCTGTGCCAATGAAAACTCTTGTCTACATAGAGACTGTCTTCATTCTCAAAGGAAAGTCTTGTATTTGAGTCACCTCTTCAGGGAAACCTGAATAGTATGCATACCTAAAAATTTCATAGGTTAGAAGGTATAGGTTTCATATGAAACCTAGGTATAGGTTTCATAGGTTGCTGGTATAGACAAGTAATTGCCATGATAACAACTTGGGAATAAGAATCCTCTAGATTTAATAGCAATTTCTAGATCCCTAAATCTAGCATATATCCAACTTTTTCTCCTTTTCTTCATTTACACTAAGAATCCTATTACATCCAAATATAATAAGAATATAGATAATTTCATAGGTTTTCATTCAAGCTGTAATTGTAATTCCAAGAAATAGTCTTCCAATTTTTTCATCTTTAAAACATCAGAAGGGACATACTAACTTAGCAATCAATAGAATTGGATATAACAGGATTTTTTTTTTCCATTCTCAAGTTTCAGATATGACTTTCATCTTAGTTGTACAAATTTGCTGAAATTTATATTTCTCTATTTGAGAAAATTATACTTAATTATTAGTTTGCTTCCTTCTTTGTCTTCCTGACGAGTCCTCTGCTACCTTTTAATAAAATTATCAAGGTTCTTCATGTGTTTTTTTCTTCTCAAACATTTTAACTATACCTAGGGAATGTACAGCCTCACTCACTTGAATTACTGAGGAAGGGACCAGTCTAAATTTGCAAAATGTGTAAATTAAAACATATGTCAAATAATCTCTGTTAATTGCCTTCAAGTTCCTATGAGAATGAGTAATTTCTAAGAAATAGTTGCCAAGAAATGGTTGCCAAGATCTTAATTTCTTTTTTTAAAAGTTAGAAGGGTGACTTCTAGTGGGGGACTTCACTCATATGTGGAACATAGATAAACAATTCAAATGAACAGATAAATTAAACCAAAACAAATCCTAGAAATATGACTACAGAATTGAGGCTATTGAAGGGGGATTATGATAAAAGACTCTGGGTTCTTTGGTGATAGGTGTGGTGTGTTGACATATATCTGAAGAGTTATGAAGCCCTCTCCCTAAATCATTAGCCATATTGTAAACCAATGTTACCTAAATTTTAAAAAGTACTATTGCAAAGGTCAATAAACGTTCTCTCTAAACCTCTCTCTATAACAATTTGCTGGTATAGACAAGTAATTGCCATGATAACAACTTGGGAATAAGAATCCTCTAGATTTAATAGCAATTTCTAGATCCCTAAATCTAGCATATATCCAACTTTTTCTCCTTTTCTTCATTTACACTAAGAATCCTATTACATCCAAATATAATAAGAATATAGATAATTTATATTGACATTGGCACTTGCATAACTTCTAGAGCCACTGACAGTAAACTTGAGGAAAATCAATGGCATCATCAACGTCTACTCCTGAATTCCCACATTTGGGAAACTATCTGTGAGAAAAGGAACGTTTGAGATGGCAAAAGTACTACTTGTTAAAAAATCTTGCCCAATTATTCTGTAACTTCCTTATAAAGCAAACGAGTCAGATGGTGATATAATCAATGTTCCTTCTGATCATCTTGGCACCCATGCTTAACAGGACATAAATTCAATGTCTCACCTGACTTTTTACCTGATGTTGACTGGCAGAATTGAGACGATGAGTTGCTGATTCAGAGAATTTATCTAGGCTTCTCCTATTTTTCTTCCACCTGATGTCATGTGCCTTTCTTATTCCTTCAGGGCAAACACATGTGTATATTACTTTGAACTCTACACTGACCTCAATACCCTGTGTACGTTGTCTTTTTGTGGGTCAAAAAACATAGGAAAAACTTTGCAAATGAAAAGTAGAAACGAAAGACTATACTGGAGTCTATATATTAATTTCCATCCATGCTACAGGTAGAACTTACCCACTTGATAACACACCTTTTCCAGACTGAATACACTGCCATTTATTGAAAACAAATTGCAGAAAGAATAATGGAATCACAGAATTGAGTGTTGATACGGTTTCAATTGTTTTCTCTACCTTATTTTTGTGAATAAACATAAAACACAGCTAACTAATGAAAAGGCTATGTGGATCACAAATTCAGTTGTGCAAATGTTCAAGTTCTTTTTTTTAATAATTTTTTTTATATATATTTATACAAGCACTGGGTACAGTCAGAAGCGCGGGAGGGTGAGAGAATTCACCAGAGCCAGAGCGGGGAACAGAACAGGCAGAATGACGAAATACACTGCTGAGGGGAGCAACGGGCATGGCAGGAGAGGTCTGTCGTGCCATGTGGGACCCTCGCCAGAGGCCGGATCGAACCGGCGCTGCAGAGACTGCGGGCTGCTTCGCAGCCCAGCACTCAACCGCTGCGCCACCAGAGAGGCCCTCAAGTTCTTTTTTTAAAGCAAGTTTCAGTTGACTCCAAGCTCTAATCTAGCTGTTCTATTTTTAGTCTGTTTTGGAGTCCCCATTAGCCAAAATAGCACAGAAGTGCTAGGTATTTTGCAGTTCCCAAACATAGAGGAAGTCCCCTTGGTCTTTGGTTCCACATGGAGAACTCCATTGTTTCAGTGAAAATAATCCTTGGCCCAGAAGCCCAAGAGTTTCTGTCCTGTGCTGCAGACTGAGGAGTGGTTGGTAAGATGGAAAGTCTAGTGTCTACCATTCAAGCTACCCCTTACAGCTGTCACCAGGAAGCTGCCATCAAGAGATCTGCATGGGTCCATGTAGGGACAGGAAGGGCACAGAGCAGGTTTCTATGACTTTATGCAGACGGGGTAAAGGAGGAATCCTGGAGCCCTCCGGTGGCTTTCTCAGGCTTTTATTGAGCTTTTACATGTAATACAGCAACCAGGTACATGGCATGCAGGCATGCTGGCGGGCCTCTTGGCTCCCTGGCTTGCTTTCTCCCCTTCTCTCTCCTGTCTTCCTACTTCCTCTGCTTCTCATGGTGAATATCTCAATACTGCTCCCATGGCCCACAGAATAAACAACACAACTTATAACAATGTAACAAATGCAGATGCCCACCATCGGGCATGCAATCCTAATGGTGGGAGGGCAGAAAAGCCGGAAAATCACTTACCCTGCAGTCCATTAACCCCATTCTGGATGAAACACTCCTTACCCTTTCAGCTTCCCAGGTACACTGATCTTTCTCCATTAAGCATACTTATAATCCCTCAACTTGTGTAAGCTTTACCCAAAAACAAAAGGAAGCAATTTCCACTTCGAGTTCTGTATCATAAACCTCTCCAAAAACAGATTAGCTCTTTTGGGTAAAGAACTGAAATGTGGGACCTTTAGGCACAGAGTTGATGCTGATTTTAAGGCAGGAATCACCAGTTCAAACAAAGTGACTCAGATGTGAGCTGCTAGCAGTGGCACAATTGGAACTACCAAAGGTGCCAGCTGGCAGGTTACCGTGATAAATGATAGCCTGTGCCTAGGTCAAATCTAAGGAACATGTGCAAACAGGATATTCTGGATGAAAAGTGACTATAGTCACAGTTGGGAAAATAGTCCTCACAAGTGCCGCATAGAAAATAATGATGGTTGTGAAACAAACTTGTTAATAACACCCACACTCTTTACTATTAATCACTGTCAATAAGACCAGTGATCTTTATGGTCTGACTATAAAGAATGAGCCAGTCAATATCAACAAAAATCCAGCAGAAGTATATAGTCCATGAATATAATACTGGTGCTGTTTCCAGAATCTGGTTTTTACTGATTTGACTGACAATGGCAAACCAAGTGCTTGGCACATGAAAATATTGATGAGAGAACTGACAAGAGGATACGTTCAGTCAGTATTTATTCTTTTATTCACAAAATATGTTTTTAGTATCTCTTTGGATAAACAACCTTCATTATGAGAAGAGTGTCAATGTATACATGAGATAGCAATTTTGAGATATATTGTCACTAGCCAATTTGTGACTGTTATCCGTCTTCAGAGAATAAAGACTGAAAACATAAAATGAAACAAATAAAAGTGGATTTGTTTGTACTTTTCCAATTAGGGCTATAGCAATGCTTTCATGGGATTAAACAATGCTGATATTTATATACTAAAGACAAAATTTTGAACATCATTTCCAGAACTACCCAATTATTCAGCCAACCACTTGGAACTTAACATGAGTCGGGAATCTTAGCTCAATTAAGATAGGGTTAGGGTCTGAATGTTTATAGAAGCAAGTTGTGTTTCTAGTGAGTGCTTTGTTTTTCCAAGATCTTTCTACATTTTTATTTCTTAAATGTGAAGAGCAGGAAGGAGAAAGCAGTACTTGATTAATACCAATGAACCCACCCTAGATCAGTTCAAATTTGAGAGGCATGGCTTCCTGAAGTAGAAAATGTCCACCTTTCCAAGGAACCTCTCAGATCTGTTTATGAAATTTGAGATGTGAACACTAACAGAGAAATTCCATGATAATGGAAGTTGGGACTGGGGACTGTTTTCTACAAGTGAAGGTAAGCCCCTCAATACAAAATCAGCCATAATTTTATTGTAAGACACCTGATCATAGAAATTGGTATATTTGAAATTTCTTTACTAACCAACCTGACTGGAAATCCAGAAGAAGGATCTTGTCTGGAGACTTCACAGAGACATCTGCATTTCTCATTCTTTTAAAGCCAGGGATAATGATAGAGACCTGGTAGAGGGCAATTTCTCAGAATGTTCTTAGATACACCTTTTTCTCATTAGTTTAGCTATTTGATATTGTTTACAACATAGCTCATGTTATCCTAAGGAATTTTAGTGATACAACTGTTATAAGCTGAGATGGCAGATTTGGGAAAGATGAAGGAAGAAAAAAAAATCAGAGATTGATTGTGAACTTCTATTCATGCAGTGTTGTCCCTTGACCCTTTGGGAAGGAAAGACTCATGGGAAATTCATCAAGGTGGAAGTTTGGAAACCCTCCTTTTTTGCTGGGGGCCTTCATCAAGTATGGGTTTTTTCAAACTGGTGCTCAGTGGCTACTCACCTTGTTTCTCTAGCATCACATGGGCTCTTGACCTTCCCTGAACCATCCACTGCTTTAGGCTCAGTCCTATCTTCATTCTGCATCAAAAAACACAATGCAAGCCAACAAACACCTACTATGTGTCAGTACTGTGCTAAGGGCAATAATTGCCAAGATGAACATCTCACACAGTGAATATACCTTGAGGGATTTATCTGTAATGGATATTACATTATGTTCATGTTAAGGATATGTAATTTTGCACATTGAATGCCCTCACCTCAATTAGTGCTGTACTGTTTGTATAATGAACTTTTTGATCACAGAAGAGAAAATAACCACATTGGCCTAGGGAAGCTGAGAACAGTGTGGAAGATGTCATGTTAGGTGGTTCTCAAAGAGTGAGTGGGGTCTGCAAGAAGACCATTCTGTATGGAGGAAAGAGTGCTTCCACTGTCAGGGAAGCCTAAGTACCTATCCAGAAACTTCAATGAAACATAGTCAAAGACTTCTCAGTTGTTTAGTACAAAAGCTGGAGCCATAAACCTGGCCTCCCCTGCAAAAGCCAGTGGCCTGTTTACTATCTATTCTGGACATTATTCCTTCTGGGATACAGTCTCTGTTAGGTAAAAATAAATTCACAAAGGATTATATAATCATATTGTATTTTTAAATTTTAATTTATTTTTTTACTCCATAATTTATCTTGAATAACTAAAAATTGTAATTACAATTTAAATTTGTAACTTTCCTCCAAAATCTTGAGTAGGGCCTCCCCGGGGGGTGCAGTGGGTTGAGCGCAGTGCTGGGAAACTGTCCACAGGCTCTACAGTATGGGTTCGATTCCCGGCTGGCCAGGGAGAAACCCACATGGTGCTGTGGACCTCTCCTGCCTCGCCCCTTGCTCCCCTCAGCAGTGTCTTTGGTCTGTCTGCCTGTTCTGCTCCCCGCTCTGTCTCTGGTGAATTCTCTCACCCTTCGGCGCTTCTGGCCTGTATCCCAGTTCTTGTATAAACAATAAATAAATCTTAAAAAAACAAAAACAAAAAAACCCAAAATCTTGAGTAAAACTGACTCTGCTAAAATTCTTATTTTACTATGGTTTCTTCTACCTTGGGCGATAAATCTCACTTGAGAAGATGGGTCACCAGCCATTTGTCATATGGCAATGTGATCTTTCAGGTAGGGCAAAATTCAGCTATCAAATATTCTTTTCCACATTAAATGCAAAATAAAACTTTGAACTTTAAAAGTCAATACCTTTTAAAGTTTAACACTTTAGGGGTCTCCCTGGTGGTGCTAGGGGTTAAGACGCAACCTATGAAGCTCACCGCAGCCACTACAGTACAAGTTCGATCCCCGGCCAAGGTGACCCACATGGCACAGCAGACCTCTCCTGACTCACCCAATGCTCCCCTCAGCAGTGTATTTCAGTTGATCTGCCTGTTCTGTTCCCCACTCTGTGTCTGGTGAATCCTCTCACCCCCCAAAACTCTGGCCTGTACCCCAGTTCTTGTATGCATAAATAAATAAATCTTTAAAAAAAATAAAGTTTAACACTTTACCATTTTGCACAGGAAACAGTCTAATTTACCAATTATAACAACATTCTGATATCTCATTCTTATAGTAAAGTATAGTAATCTTTAGGTTGAAAACACATTGATCTTTAGGTTGTTTAAAAGAATCCTGGATATTCTAACATTATTCCTCTAAGTTAAGTCTGAGTTAAATTTGATCTTATGTCTTATGGATGCAAATTACAGCATCTCTCCACTTGCACATTTTTCTATTAAGTGTATCATGTAGAGCACACTTGTCCAATAAAAATATAATGCAAGACATATTTGAAATTTGAAATTTTCTTGTGGTGACATTTAAAAAAAAAGAAAACACAGGTTAATTAATTTTGTAATATATATTATTTGACCCAGTGTATCTAAAATGATTATGATTTAAATGTGTAATCAATATAAAAATATTACTGAGCTATTTTACATCATGTTTGTTGTTGTTGCAGTAAGAAATGGTATATATTTTACCCTTATAGCACATCTCAATTCACACACTAAGTTTTCGTTGGTGGAAAAGTAACTAAAATTAAATAAAATTTAGAACTAATTTCTTCTATCACACTAGCCACATGCAACCAGTCTTACTATATTGGACAGTGCAGATCTAGTAGGGTGACAGCAAACAGAAAAATTGAGAGGCATGAACATGTTGCTCTCATTAAGGCCTGAGAAGATGTGTATAAGAAGAAGTAGGCAAGAAATAGGAGTAGAGTAGTGAAAACATGAATCTTAAAGTTAGACTAGATTGTCTCTTTGGATTATTATCTGTGACTTCTTTACATTTCAATTTTTTTATGTGTAAAGTAATAATACCTGCATTATAGGGATCTTAAGATTAAAAGAAAAAACCTAAATCATGGGCTATGAAATTCAGCATATTCCAAAAGTTCAATAAATTGTAGTCATAACTAGATTTATTATCATCTACAGAAATCCTGTGATAGGTTTGCATTTAAATATGGGGAACCTCTGAGGGGCTGTAACTTAATTACTTGTGGGATGTGCAGGGGAAGAATTATATCATTTTTGTGAATTTTAATGGATTACAAACTATATCTATACAAAAGTTCACCAATCATAAGTATATGGCTCAAAGGATTTTCATAAAGCAAACCATAAAGTATCCATGCAACTAGCACCCAGATCTAGAAATAAAACGTTTAAAGAATCTTCTCTTCAAGTGCTTAACAACAATATTCACTATCCTAACTTCTAACACGGTAGATTGCTTTTTGTTAAACTTTATTTTTTTAAGATTTATTTACACATACAAAAGCTGGGGTGTAGGCCAGAGGTACAGGGGGTTGGGAGGTTGACAGGATTCACCAGAGACAGAGTGGGGAACAGAACACACTGCTGAGTGGAGCAGTGGGTGAGACAGGAGAGGTCTGCTGCGCCATGTGGGTCACCTCCTTGACCGGGGAATCGAACTCACCAGCTGTAGTGGTTGGCCATAGCTTGATAGTACTGCCTTTAAACCCTGAGCCATCAGGGAGGCCCTCTTTTTGTTAAACTTTATACAAATAGACTCAAACAGCCTGTGTAAGTATTTATTTTCAGTCAGCCATATATTTGTGAGATTATTTTCATGCTGTTGTGTGGGGCAGTAATTTGCTCTTTAATTGCTGTTAAATTTCACTATATAAATACCTCCATGTATTTACCTATTTTATAGTAGCTAGACTTGAGTTGTTTCTAGATTGGAACTACAGAAATATAGCTGTTACACACTCTCAGGTGCATGTCTTTTGGTATTGGATATGTACTAGAATTTGACTCGAATTTGGACTTGTTGAAAAGAGAAGATTCATTCATCCTATCATTTTACATACAGGAACCTTGGATAAGCATATTGAGTTGGAGAACCTTGTGGCTAAGTTCCTCAATGTAGAAGCAGCTATGGTCTTTGGAATGGGATTTGCAACTAACTCAATGAATATCCCTGCACTAGTTGGAAAGGTAAGAATTTGTTAATGTAATTGTCTTTGGCTATATTATTCCTAAGAATTATTACCCTGAATAAATCTTTTGTTTTAAGTATGACAAAGAAGCTCATTTTCTTAGGAAAAGCTGATTGTGCAGCTTTTTAAGTAAATATACCAGCTAAGTCCAGTAAATCTTCATTATGATATTCTGGTTATAGAATTGCAGCCCTATATGTAGATCAAAATTCATCTTTGATGACAGTATAACAAAATCGCTTAAATTTTAGCTCCCAAGTGCCCATTTGAAATGTAGCAAAAGCTTATTAAGCATTTATTTGGACAAAATACTTTGTTCAAGCCATTATTCATTTAGTCATTCAATAAATTACTAATTGGGATTCATCTGTGTCCTCAGATGAGGCAAGATACAGGTTAAGGAAAGATAAAATTGACCCATGCCTTGTAAATTTATGTAGTTTACAGTGCAGTGAGGGAAACAACACTCAGAAAAAACATGTACTTGTATCAGAAAGAACAAAAGAATTGCCCCAAACTCTTCTTGTGAAATGTTGGGTTGCCTGTGCATTGTAGGTGACCTGAGAACTGAGTCTGTTGCATATCTGTTAAGATAAATAAGTTATTTCCTTAAGACAAGGAAAAAGGAGCAATGTGTATAAAGCACTGAGGTACAGAAGAGCTAGGGTTTAGAGTGATGAATGAAGCAGAGACCAGAGTTGAAGAGAGTTACCAAATTGCAAAGAACCTTGCAGTGTAAATCATGCTAGAGTGGTTGAAATTCTTTCAATAAAAATAGGGAGTTGGTTGGCTAATTTTAAGTAAGTGTCATAATGAAGTTTATTTTCACAAAAATCTGATTCTTGACAACTAAATGCAATGATCTCTGATTGGGTTCTACATGAAAAAAATAGAAAAAAAATCAAAAATATTAAGCCATTGTTACAATTGGGGAAATTTGAACATGAACTGTATATAAGATGATAGTTTTATATAAATGTTGAATTTCTTGAATGTGATAATTGCATTGTAATTTTTAGGAGAATTTTCTTATTCTTAATAGATAAGCATTGAAGAATATATAGGTGAGTTATGATTCTTACAAGTTACTCTCAAATATTTACTACAAAGTATATAAATATGCACACACATTTGGAGTATGGAGACGTCAGTATTTTGTTGGTTCTTGATTCAAAAACTTAAAACATGTCATTATAAAGTTTCCAAAGTACAAGTACAAAACTCAGATATTCTTGGTTGCCACAGAAGACAAATGGTCACCATAGTTTGTCAATGCAGTTTTGGTATGCTTGAGAAATGTTATGATTTATAAATTTTTTAATTAAAAAGAAAAATTCACAATCCAATTTATTAGCAGAAAATTAAATGGACTTTTTCTACTTGGCTCAGACTGAATTGTCATTCATATTTTTTTAAACACAAAGTCTTGAACTATAAAGCAGTGAGTTTTTAACTAGCAATGCATTGAAAAATGAGTATTAGAAAATCAGAGTTGAAATACCCTGCAGAAAAAATCCTGACCGTCCAGAAAGAGTACACCAAAACCATCCCAAATAACAGCATGGGACTGAAGACATCAGCAAGTCTTCAACCCACACAAAAGTGTATTAGGTTTCCTGTCAAATATATCAATCTTTTGACACTCGTTGGTACTTAACCAAGACTTTGAATGATCTTCTTTGCTGAAAACTATGTGCAAATGATGAAAGATGTAATCCCTTAGGACAATCTCATTTCCATCAGCTAATTGCTTTCCATGTTTTTTTTATACATATAGACATCAAGTTAATTTCTTGGGCTTATAAATTAAAGAGGGTTTGGTGGATCTGTGTAACAGGTCTTAAAAACTCTTCCCATTTCCACATACTGTTTTTCTTTCGTTTTACTTATTGGCCTTTGTTTGATGTTCTTGTTTTCTGCACAGGGATGCCTCATATTAAGTGATGAATTGAACCATGCATCTCTTGTGCTAGGGGCCCGGCTTTCAGGAGCAACCATAAGAATCTTCAAACACAACAGTGAGTGTTAACATTTTTATCCAATTTATACCACCTGATTCTAGAAGAAAGTAAAGATCACTGGTAAAGATCATTGGTAGGACTTTGTCCTTACTCTTCAAACTGGGAACTTAGCCTCATGAAACACATGTTTATATCCACTCCTAGCTTGTTAACCTTGGTGACCCGGAACAAATGGTTGAAGTGCATTAAGCACCCACATTGTTAAGTGTAAACCAAACACATTAATTTCACTGTTATTAGTGGTATTGCAATTAAGACCTCTGAAGAAATGACTGATCTCTCAGGACTGTCATTTAATTATGAAAACTGTTAGAACTCTTGCTTTTTTAGAATTCTTCCTGGGGAGGTTTGAAGACTTGTTTAAGATTTAGGTTATAGTCAGATTAAAAAAAAAAAAAAACTGGTCTCCCTCAACGTAATGCCTCCAGTCACTAGACCCATCTGCTGCATGCTCTAACCCTCCCCTCATATACAAACATTCTATTCAACTTCACTAAAATGTGCTTTTAGGCTCTGGGTAGGGTGGTTGGGTGATAAGGCGGAGGCAGGAGGCTACTTCTTGTGAGAGACTTGACAGGCCAGCATGGGAAGTATTGGGAAATATTTAGGAGTAGGTAGTGATGGACACCTGAGTTCTCTCATCCAGCTCTGCACCTGACTTATTGCATCATCTGTGAAAACCCTTTCATCTCTATTGTACTCAATTTTCTCATCTATAAAATAAGAGTGTCAAACTAGATAATGTGTGAGGGTATGTATTGTTCAAAGTTTCTTATTCAAATTATTCATTACTGTCATCAGAATTTTTCCCTCTCTCCATGTAATGCACCTGCACACATACATGTACCTGTTTTCTCTCTTCCTTCTTATCACTTTTCTCCCATACCTTCCCTTACTCTCTAACTTTTCCCTGTTCCTCTTTCTTGGTGATCCCCTCCATCTTTTAAGGAAATAAAATAGATAGAAGTGAGGAGAAGTAGACCTATGACCTGAGGGAGAATTGTTCCAGTTCTGTTATGTCCACCTCACAGAAATCACAAACCAAAGAACAACTGTCCTATGGGAAAGGAATGCAAATGCATGGGAACATTCTAAAGTGAGCCTCCTCTTCCAAATTGTAGAGTTGTTTTAATGAAAAATATTTTCTCACTCTGTGGGGTGAAGTCTGGCTTTGGCTTCACCGAACCACCTTCACCTTCTGAATACCACCAGTATTCAGAGTAAAATGAATACTCTGGAGTCAAGTGCAGGGTCAGGTCCTCTGGAAAAACCAGATTTGAGGTCCCTCAGACCTGCAGTTTAACTACAACACTAACTCCTTTATTAATTGAAAATACATTGAATTGAGTCACTTCTTAATTTTGCATCAAATACTCAATCTTTACTAGTCTTTGATAAGACAAGTTAAATTACTTCAGTTCTGTTTATTTATCATCAGTCATTACATATAGACTCAAATTATTTGACAGCATCAGGAATTCATGTTTGGAACAGGTATCTTTTAGAGGTATCACTCAAGAAGTGAGTTTTTTAAGAGATCATGGGAAGTCCTACTGATATTACCACAGTTGTGGCATGTCCTTTGGAATCTATGTCATAACAGGTAATTGGTGTTCACAGGTTCTGTCTGCTTAGAGGAGGATAAAGAAGAGAATTGACAATAACTTTCCTACAGTTTCCAACCATAGATATGTTAAATGCATAATCTCTTTCAGAGGGAGACCTAATCAGATTGTTACCTGTATGGAACAAATGAACTAGATCATTGTTAATATTCACCCACCATTTCTTCACCCATTCTACTGGTGGCAGTGATCCATGACACTAGTTTCACAATAGAGGTATCTAAGGAACATCTATGAAAGATCAACAGCGAGTCTCACTTCCAGACCAACAGAATCTATATATCTGGGCTTGAGTTAAGGCAGCTGAATTTTTTCAGACACCCCCCTCCCAACCCCGCATTTGATGCTGATGCACAAAGAGGGATATATGCCCTAGAATCCTATTTTATAATCTCTAATCTGGTTTTATATCCCCAGACACTGCCATATAACAAAACTTATTCTTCCTATAACTCTGGCTGGCGGTCTTTTATTCTCTTGGTCTAAATTTGGCAAAAGCAGTTAAAAAAAAAAAATGTAGATAAACATTCCCTAACCAAAATGTATTGAACATTTTTCCAATACCTCTTTTAATTCATGCTATCTTTTAGGCATTAGGAAAACTATAAAAATGATAAAGTAATATATTAGCTGTCTGAGAGCTTCCAATCTATTCGGAAAGGCAGATATATATCAAAGTAACCATATCATGTGTTAAATTTTAGAAGGGGTCACAGTGATATCAGACAGAGTATAGGCTATGGCTAATGTACCTTTTACATACACTAGATTAACTAAAACAAGAAAGATGACAACACCAAATGTTTACAAACATGTGAAGCAACTAGAACTCTCACCCAGTGCTGAAGTGTAAAGTGATACAACTTCTTTGGAAAACTCTTTGGCAAAGTCTAATAAAGCTAAATATATCCCTACAGTCTGACCCAGATTCCACACCTCAGTACTTTCATGAAAAGTGGAAGCATCTGTCTAATGAAAACTTGTACAAGAATAATCATAGTGGCTTTATTCATGAAAACCAAAAACTGGAAACAATCCAAGTATCAACAAAACAATGGGAAAACGGGGTTCTTCATTTAATTAATATGACTCTACAATTAAAAAAATAAAGAATACACTACTGATATATACAACATGGATGATTCTCAAGAACTATTATTTTTAATAAAAGTTACTAGACACAAAATAGTACATATAATAGGCATTGTTTCACAAATTCAGAATCAGACAAAGCTAACCTATGATGAAAAAAATCATAACAATGCTTGCTTCTCATTGTGAGAGACTAAATTGGTAAAAATACATATAAAGGAACTTTGATAAAAATGTTTGATATTTTGATTGGGGTGATGCTTACATTCTTATTAAAATTAATTACATTCTTATTAAAATTAATTGAGTTGTACACATAAAATATATGCATTACCTTATAGTAAATTTCCCTAATATGTAATTGTTATCATACATAAATTTAGCCTACGTAAATTTAAAATCATTGATGTGATACTTGTTGAAAAGAGTTGACTTTGACCCAATCATTTGTGTCTTTTTTCTATCATTTATTAGCATGTGGTCCTAGGCAAATTACTTAATCATCTTGAATCACAATTTAATTATTCAAAAAAGAAGATAATTATGATATCTGATTCATAATCTACTGGAGGAGACATATAAAGCACTGTTCACAATACCTGTAAATGTTGTTAATATAATTACTGTTATTCTCACCATTGCTATTAGTTTCACTAATAGACAATTGAAAACATTTTGGTGACCAGGAAAAATGCAGAGGTCATATCATTTTGAGGGTTGCATGAAATGGATAGTATTTACCATAGATTTTTATTTACTTTGCTGTGTCCCATAGGTTCTGCTAGTTCATGTCTTTATTTTCATTTTTCTCTGGGTATTATTGAATTTCTCCATTGGTTTCTTCCTCAACTAAGAGTCATTCAGTAGTATGTTGTTTAGTTTTCATGTATTTGGGGTTTTTTCCCTCTTTAGTGACTGATTTCTAGTTTGATATTGTTACAATCAAGAAGATTTAAATTTTTATTCTTTTGGCATTTGTTTCTTTATCCAACATTGGGTAGGGTCTATTCCCAAAAATGTTTAATGTGCAATTGAGCTTCTGTCTTATCAAGTTGTCCATTGATGTAAGTGGAGTATTGAAGTCTGCTACTATTTTTGTGATGCTGTCATTTCTTCTTACTCCATCTTCTGGTGCATAAATATTGATGAATGTTATATGTTCGTATTAAATTATTCTCTTGTTATCACATAGTGCCCATCCCTGTCTCTTGTAACATGCTTTAGCTAGAAATATAATTTTTCATATAATTATGGCTGCACCTGCCTTTTGGGAGATCACATTTGCTTGTAGGATAGTTTTTCAACTTTATTTTGAGCCTGCGTTTATCTTTGGAGTTCAGATTAATCTCCTGGTGACACCAGAAAGTTAGATTTTGTTTTCTAATTCAATCAACTATTCTGTGCCTTTTGGTTGGTGAGTTCGGACTATTTACATTAAGGGTGATTACTGATATAAAAGGGCTTGTTGCTGCCATTTTGTCCCTAGTTCTCTGCTTCCATGAACTTCAACCTAGAATGCTAAATTGAGACCTTTGAGTTCCTCTAGCTAGGTGCTAAATCTATGTCCTTTTATTTGCTACTTATGAACTGCTTCAGTGAAATAGCCAATCTTTAGTTTGCCTTTGTGACTCACTGGGTGCTACAAACAAGACTCTCTTGTCCATTTCACAGCCTAAGCTAAGGAATCAGCTACAAGCAACAAATTTGTTCACCCTGAATCTAGTGCATTTTTTAAGAAATAGGCTAGAGCTCTTGGGGCATTCATGCCTTTGGTAAACATATCCTCAGGGGTTAGTGTATTCATAGTCTGAGCATTCCAGGAACTCACACCCTGAATAAGTGCTAACTGGAAATGTTCAGAACTTCTTTGTTTAAAGATTTTATTTATTTGTTTGTGCATGCAAGAGCTGGGGTGCAAACCAGAGGTATAAGGGGGGAGGAGAGTATTCACCGAAGACAGAGTAGGGAGCAGAACACATGGATCAGCTGAAATACACTGCTGAGGAGAGCAGTGGGTGAGACAAGAGAGGTCTGCTATGCCATGTGGATTAGCTCCTTGACTGGGGATCAAACTCATCCTTCAGTGGCTGCCGATAGCTTCATGGTGCTGAGACTTAATCCCCTGCACCACCAGGGAGGCCAGGTTCAGAACTTCTTTCAGAGGTTTGAGGTACTCTACGCTAAGTTTCTTTTTTCCCTTAATCACTTACCTTACTGGTAATCACATACTATCTAGATATTTTAACATTGCTTCTCAGGCTTTTAACATATACGCGAGTCACCAGGGGACTCTTGTTAAAATGCAGAATCTGGTTTGGCAGATCTTGGGAGAGGCCTGAGCTTCCGCATTTCTGACTTGCTTCCAGGTGATGATGCAGCTGCTAGTGCAGGACCACACATGGAGTAGCAGGGCTGGAGGCAACCTCCAACCTCACATGAGCCACAAAGGGCTTCTTCAGCTATTTGTGGATAGAAGAGGACATCTTTTCTGCTAGGGGAGCTGCCATGAGGTCAGAGGACTGGACAGGCCAAGAATTCAGAATGGTTTAAAAGAAAATAATGGAGAGTGGAGAAGAAGAAACAAGATTCGATCTAGAACCCTTTAAAGGCCAAGAAGAGGAAAAACAAAGAGTACAGTGTTTGAGGGAAACTCTGAGACCTGCCTCATCCATAGAACCAGGGCTTGTGAATGCTGTTTGAGTGGAAGGTCAAACTTATAAACAACACTTAGATTCTTTATAAGCTATAACATTTTAGATCCCAAGGTAACACATAGGTTTGTGAATTACTATGTTTACTTTAATAAATGCAATGATTTTCTCTATATCTTTTAACAATAGCTAATATTATTGAACCCCTGCTGTAATGAACCTTTTACAGGCACTAACTCATGTTAGCCTCACAACTACACAATGAGGCACCTGCTATTATTCTCCTGTTACAGATGAAGAAACAGGCACAAAGCGGTTAGGTGACTTGGTTAAAGACAAAGAGCTAGTGTTGGGACCCACGGGAACATTCCCCCACCCTTCTGGGTTCTTCTGAAGCTGGACAAACAAACATCAGACAGATTAATAGGAGAAAAAGACCATATTTAACTACATATGTATGGGGAATTTACGGCTGTAATTCCTGGAAAAAGGGACCAGCCAGGGGTTTATATCCTATGCTAAGGGACCTGGAGCATAAAGGAGAGAGAGAAGGCTTTCATATGATGAGGAGGAGATAGCTTCATATGACAAAACCTTGTCTCTGTGAGGAGTATGTCCTGGCTTAAGATAGGTTCTCTGATAAAAAGGTTATTTCTGAAGATATCCCAAAATATAGTTAATCTACGTTCTTTTTTTTCTTTTTTAGGCAATATTGGTTTACAATCCTGTGTAAGTTTAAGGTGTACAGTTTCTCACATCAGTTCTGTATAGAACACCCACCACCAACTCTGCATACTTGAAGGCCTCGAGTTTCTCTCGAGGTCCACAGTGCCTCAGTTGACCATAGGTGCAAATACAAGGTGAACAGGTTGGCAAAGGCCTGCTCTGGAGATCTAGGAAAGAGCCAATCTGAATATTTTTTTAAGATTTATTTATTTATGCATACAAGAACTGGGGTACAGGCAGAGGTACACACCTCTGTTGTGTGGGGTGGGGTAAGAGGATACACCAGAGACAGAGTGGGCAACAGAACAGGCAGATTGACTGAAATACACTGCTGAGGGGAGCAGCAGGCAAGTCAAGAGAGGTCTGCTGCACCATATGGGTAGCTCCCTGGCCAGGGATCAAACTCATGCTGCAGTGGCTGCAGATAGCTTCATGGGTTGCATCTTAACCCCTTGCTCCACGAGGGAGGCCCCGATCTAAATATTTTTGGAGAGACCTATCCTACACTACTAAGAGACAGAACTGGGATTTAAACTGAGGCGGTATGACTCCAGAGTTTCTTTTTTAAAAATACAGTGTACTTCCTCCTGCATGGAACACTGCAATGCAGTACTTAGCAGTTGCCATTTCAACATACAATTCTATTTCAGTCAGGGCAGTTGAGTTCAGTGAATGCAACCTGCATTTCCTCTGGGGGCCTGGGTGGACAGTCCAGCTCTGACATATACCCTCCTATGCTGTTCCGTGATTCACCACTCACCTTCCTACACTAATTCCACTCACTACGGACCCCATCTCAGTGCTTTATGTAGTTCCCCTCTGTCTCATACCCCTCCCTGAGGACCACAATCCTATTTGCTGCATTGGGTCAGAGCTTGAGAACTTGGAACACTCTGCCCCCTTAATTGGGCGCTGCCTGTCCTTCACTTGTGCCTCCACTGTCAGAAGTCAATGATATGACTCTCTCCCAAGAGTGAAGAGTCCATGCCCCTTACACTGCCTCATCCTCAAATGCAGCCCAGGTCCTCTGCTTCTACCTGCCTTTGACACTCTTTCAAGGAGGTCATCTTGCTTTTCTAATCATGCAATACCTGCCCAGTAATTTACAAAACTATCAAGAAAACCCGAACCAAAGTATTTGTCCAAAGTGCTTTGTAAAAAACAAAGAGCCAAATTTCCACGGCATCAGACATGGCCTCACTGAGCTCATGAAGAAGAGACTTTGTGAATATGAATTTGAGAAAAATATTTGCTTTGCTTGCCAAAGATGGCCTTTATGATGTTTTCCCCCAAAGGCTGAACAAGGGGGCAATCAATCTCCTACCACCACTATCTTAAAAGGATAATTTCCTTATCATCACTTAGTTATTTAAGTGCCTGATGCCCAATATTTCACATTTGCACTGAATATTTTTTTTAAAGATTTATTTTTATTTATTTATATAAGCACTGGGTACAGTCAGAAGCACGGGAGGGTGAGAGAATTCACCAGAGCCAGAGCGGGGAGCAGAGCAAGCAGGAGGACCCAAGTACACTGCTGAGGGGAGCAGCGGGCGGCAGAAGAGGTCTGCGCGAACCAGCGCTGCAGAGGCTGCGGGCAGCTTTGCAACCCAGCGCTCAACCGCTGGGCCATCAGGGAGGCCCTGCACTGAATATTGATGAATGAAACTGGGTATCTCCAAAGGAACCAGAGAACCAGGGTGGGGCGGGGGGGTGGGGGGGATGGAGAGCAAGGAATTAAAAAGAGTAACAGACAGAATTCATCACCCACCCATCATTTCATTTAAGAAATATCTGCTGAGTGCTTGTCATGTGAAAGTATGAAAATAGCCTTTATATGAGATAAACCTACTTAAGACATGAAAATGTTTTTGCTGAGCAGCCTATAGAATAGAGAACCAGAGAGTGTCTCTAAATTCAACTGAAGGTGGAGTTTTCACTGAGCTTTGAATAATGAAAGATAAACACCAACCACACTGAAAGAGCACCTGTACCCCTATGTTTATTGCAGCACTATTTACAATAGGTAAAACCTGGAAACAACCTAAATGCCCCAAAATAGATGACTGGATCAAGAAGACATGGTATATATACACAATGGAATATTATTCAGCAATCAAAAAAGATAAACTCATGCCATTCGCAGCAACGTGGATGGAGCTAGAAGGAATAATGCTCAGTGAAATAAGCCAGAAGGAAAAAGACAAATATCAGATGGTTTCACTTATAGGAGGAATATAGAGGAACCAAATAAGACATCAGTGGAAAAAAATAACAACAGTACAAAACACAACAAAGGAAAAACGGACAATTATAAATCAGAGACATCCTGCAGGGAAGGGGAGGGAGAGGGATCAGAGGGAGGGAGGGAGGAGCACAGGGGACTGAGGTGATGGTGCACAGGGGCAGTGGTGAAGGAAACTCTATGGGGACTACACCTGAGGGGGTGGGGGAAAGCAAATATTGCTTAAAAATGAACAATGATGTAAAAAATAAAAATTAAAAATTAACACACACACCCCCCCCCAAAAAAAGTGAGGCTGATCTCCCGTCCTGGGAACCCCTCCTGAATCCAGAGAAGGGGAAGGGCATTGCGGGAATGGATAGACAGTGACGGTAGTTCTCAAGTCTCAACAAAAACTCAGTTGCACAAGAGAAGGGAAAGGATGAAACCGTAGCAGAAACAGTATTGTCACTGTACAGGAAAAGTCAGAATAAAGCTGAAGGCCCAGATCTTATCTTCAAACAGGCATTCTTTGAACTACGCCTAGCCTCCTTTCTGAGAAGATTAGAATTTCCTTGTTTCCCTGTGCTCTCTATTCAGAAGAGATAACTGCAGCCTCCCCAGATCCCAGAAGCTTATCAATATTATCAGAGCTTTAAATTTAAAGACAGGGGCCTCCCTGGTGGCGCAAGGTGTTAAGCACAGCACTGTGAAGCTATCTGCAGCCTCTGCAGCACCAGTTCCATCCCTGCCCGGGTCAGCCAGGGAGCAACCCACATGGCGCAACCCACATGGCTCAGCTGACCTCTCCTGTCTCACTGGCTGCTCACCTCCGCAGTGTATTTCAGTCAATCCACCTGTTCTGCTCCCTGCTCTGTCTCTGGTGAATCCTCTCACCTCCCGTACCTCTGGCCTGTACCCCAGTTCTTGTATGCATAAATAAATAAATCTTTTTTTAAAAAAAAAAGATACTGTGTAAGACTTAAAAATAAATAAATAAATAAATTTAAGGACAGACACATGAACAGACTCCCAAAGTAGATTTGTCTCTTAAGCATGACTTTAGTTTTTGAAACACCGTTGGGCTTATATAATTCAGTAATCAAATTAGCCTGACCACTAACTGCCAGTCTGCTTTGCTCCAGCTACTAGTGGCCTCCACAACACTTTTCATCAAAGAGCCCCTTGCAAACCAAGGAAACTGCCTTGGTGAGCCAGACTTGGGGATGAATGATGTCTTTGTTATTGTTTGATCAAATACTACTAATACTCAAATTTACATTGATTTCAGATCCATCGTGCCATTGTAATATATAACAACAATGTAGTGTAAGTCTGTGTATGTGCTCTTTGATGACATCAACTTTCTTTTTATTTTAATTTCTATTTCTCATGGTTTCTTTATAAACCATCAAGAAATTGGTTTGAGTTTAGGTTTTCTTGGTTCTGCTTGTTTTGGATTTTACAAACCTTCTGCCACTACTTTGCTCATCTGAAAAAACAAAAACCTAGTCGTTCTTCCCTACTTCTCAGAGGTGTCATGAGGATTAACATCTTGTGAATATAAGAGCTTTATTAAGCATCATTATTTTAAAATCCTTTACAGATGTTAGCACGTTGCTTGCTGAAACAGTAGAATCCCACAGGCCTCTAGAACAAACACCACATTCCCCTGAATCCTGCAGTCTGTGGCCCACACTCTAGCATTATAGAGCAACTAAAAAACAGAGAAACTATGAGACTAATGTGGATCCAGAATCCCACCCTGAGTGAAGTAAGCCTTTTCTCTGTTTAAGTTTCCTGATTCTAGGAGGTCAATGAATCCATGTTCCATCGGGGTAAAACAGCTGATTAATTTTCACTCTTCTTAAAGATCTCAGTGTATGGACACCACAAATATCATGAAATTTCACCCAAAGCTTCCCCCGTGAGACTCCCCATGGAATGGAGAGTTCATGTTGAGCAGGATGAGTCTCCTGCCATGGAAGGGACTAGAGTTCCTCTAGCTTCCATCTGCAAAATGCATAACACATCATCATCTTTTATCTTTTAAAAGCTTGTTTTCATGCTGTGTTTGTTATAAAAAGAATGGAGAAAAAAAACTCTTCAATTTAGTGAAGTTTCATTTAAAACTAATCCTGGATGAAGCTTATAATAGGTATATAAACTTTAGAGAGATCGATAGAGATCAACATCTCTGGGTTTACAAATTCTTGGCTTTGTAATACACATATGTAATGATCTCTGGGTTTACAATTTTTCAACATCCTAGATATTTATTTTTTTAATGTATTTATTAGATCAACATGGACAAAGCTGGCTGTAGGCACATATGTGGGGGCTGGGACATTAAAAGATATATAAAAATTCATGTATAAGACATGTATTTTAAAAACTCAGAGACAAGAGTGGGGAGCAGAACAGGTGGATCTACTGAAATACACTGCTAAGGGGAGCAGTGGGTGAGACAGGAGAGGTCTGCTGCGCCATGTGGGTCACCTCCTGGCTGGGGATCAGGATCCAACTCGTGCTGCAGTTGCTGCAGATAGCTTCATAGTGCTGAGACTTAACCCCTTGCGCCACTAGGGAGGCCCTAGTTATTTATTTTCAAATCACTGATAATTGAGTTCATTTGGGTTTGTTTCTATTACAATGGTATTGGAAATCACCCAGGTTGGATCATTTTTATATAAACACTTATAAATGCAAATTCCTAGATGGAAAAACATTCTTTAAACAAGAATACTGTTATTCATCATCTCTTCATTCCCTTCAGAGACAACCATTCCACGTAGATTACAGAAACGGGAGCTGGTGTTCCAAGATACATGGGCTCCTTCCTCCTTCAATATCTTAGGAACCACGCTAAAGCAAAGTGAAAATGTCTATACCCATAAAAGTTTATTATCCTTGAAAGTCTCAAAATAAGAAAATGGCATTTTACTTCCTTGGCTGCCATCTAGTGGTTAATAATGTAGTGTCAGTAAAACATCAGGGACTCGTCAGAGGGTAGCTGCTTGAATCGGTGGTGGGAATTTCACAGGGACTATAATGGAAATGAGAAAACATATGTTGTAAAAAACTGAAGAACTATGTAAAAGACATATAAAATGATTTTAAAAACTCAAAGCAGAACACATGGTTAAAGAAATATTTCAGGCAAGAGGCCATCTGCCCTTCAGTCATTCCCGTTCCTGTTTCCTACTCTGTTATTTTATGAACAGGACACAATTTTGACTTTTCCATGAAAAAGAAAACTGGTTCAATTATCAAATATTGATTTAATATTGTTACTGTACACAGGTCAAAAAAGGTGAGCAAAATAAGGTCCCTGTCTTCCTTGAAGGGGAGATATAAAATCAAATAATAAACAACATAATAAGTGCTTTAAAAGCAGGTAAGTAAAGCAGATACCAAGAGTAAAGAAAATCTGAATTATTGAAAACCAAAAAAAGATTTTGAATGGTTGGAACCAGACAGACTAAAGGTGGAAATCACATATGACATAGGGTAGCTGGGATCTGTGTTGGGAGACATTGAGAACTATGTCAGGAGGATAAGCAGGGCCTAGAAGTGGAAGAATGGTCTTTTGATAAGCTATTAGGTGACTATTATTGTAGCAAACAACCTCAAAATCTCAGAGGCAGGGGCCTCCCTGGTGGCGCAAGGAGTTAAGCACCGCACTATGAAGCAATCTGCAGCCTCTGCAGCACAAGTTCGATCCCCGGCCGGCCAGGGAGTTTCCCACATGACGCAGCAGACCTCTCCTGCCTCGATTGCTGCACCCCTCAGCAGTGTATTTCAGTCACTCTGCCTGTTCTGTTCCCCACTCTGTCTCTGGTGAATCTTCTCAACCCCCTGCATCTCTGGCCTGTACCCCCAGTTCTTGAATGCATAAATAAATAAATCTTCAAAAAAAAAAATCTCAGAGGCATTAAACAATCAGTGCTTATTTCTCTCTTGGAACTGCAGGTAGGTTGGAGTAACTGTGCCTTATTTGTCTCAAACTCTGCTGGGATTGATATACTAGTCTCAGAAGGTTCTTATCATGTCACTAGCAGAAGGAAAAGCCAAAACATATAACCCTCTCAAGGTCAAGGCTTAGAACTAGGTTTCTGCCTTTCCTCTGCATTCTGTTAGCCAAAGCAAGTCACAGAGCTGAAACTAAGTTAGGAACAAGGAAACAACATCCACAATTCTATTTCAAAAAAATGCCTTGTGACTTTATTGGGCTTGGTGGCAGGGTTCCAGTATAGAAAAGTAAATATACCCACTAATGCATTTACCCCACTTGAAGGGGTGCCCTAAACCAGATCCAATCTCTTGTTAGGGATTGAAAGACGTAGCTGAGGGGCTCTCCATTGAGACCAGTAATACCAGCAACTTCAGCCTAGATCATTGTTAAACCAATGGATATCTGCCCTCTTGAGAGCTGTGTGTAAAGTAACCAAAACCAATATTGGCTGGACTATTTTACATTTATCTTTACTAAGATTCTCCTTCTGTGGTCATTTTAAATGTATCACTAGTGCTTAGTGGACATGCGAGAGCATTCAAATCAGCAATTCAGAAGTATGTGCATCTTTTCAAATTAAGATTGTATTGTAGATCTAAAGTTCATATCTGCACCTGAGCTGAAAATCTCTCATTGCCTCCATAAAAAAGAAAATGAGGCAATAAAAGAAAAACCACCTCATGACTCAGTTTCTTTTTTCTTGTTATTTAAAGACATGCAAAGCCTAGAGAAGCTCCTGAGAGATGCTGTAATCTATGGCCAACCTCGAATTCGCAGAGCTTGGAAAAAGATTCTCATCCTGGTGGAAGGCATCTACAGGTATGTGAGTAACCAGAAACATTTTAACATATGAGGCCTGCAAGTAACAAATGGAGTAAGACTGACCTCTCCTAGCTACATGGAAAAATGAGTTAGATATAGGTAGAGTTAAGTGACCTAAGCCAGAGCTATTAATGGGAGCTGTGAGACTTTGATCATCTGTCACTTCAACAACTATACACATGGCGGAGCACCTTGGGAGCACGCATGTTTGTGAAGATGTCCTCAGAAACCTCCTCAGAGGACATTGCTAACTGTTGATTATTTTCACTGCCTTGACTTATCCCTTGCCTTTGCAACTTCAGTGGGTATTGCTAATGGTCCCTAACTGGCTAGTGCAACCAACCTCCAGTTGCTGGTAGGACTTGGCCAATAGTTAGCATCAGAATACAAAAGGGCTGCTCATTTTCCTTAAGGTAGGGCTAACTCTGAATGTAATTCCCAATCCAGGGCTCAGGGAGGAGGAAGAGTCAGCATCTGAAGGTCTACTTGGATCTGACTTTTCCCTCCTCTTTTTAAGCTGAGCAGAAAAAACACCCACTAAGCCATTCACAGCTGCACTTTTATGTCACATGTTGTGATTGAATTTGCTTCATTTGCTGTCTGAATCAATTATTGTTACTGAAATGGAAATTGCCTCCAAGCTTTTGTTCTGTTGGATGTTTGAGTCCATGCAGCAAGGAAATATTTTCTCAGAGTGTTCATCCCTAAATCAATTTTCCAACATTTCTAATGTTGAGGAATTGACAGAGTTGCTTCCTATGAGACACCAATGAAAAATATTAAGAAGAGAGTGGTAGCTTAACTTCCCAAGTAGGAGGCGTGTGGTTGCAAAGGAGATTTGAGAAACAGAAGTAGTGATTCTCTCAGTCAGTGAATCTAATCATTCCCCAGGTGCACATTGTTTCTGTTATAAATAAGCAATAGGAGTAGAAAAAAAATTGTTTCCATTCCTTTTGGAACAAAGAAGAAATTTCTCCCAAATTTATAATAATAATTACGGTATTAAAAATAGTAGTAGTAAGGCCAGTATCATTTTACTTTTCTTCTAGTCCTTATGGCCCCAATGCCTGGTCCTAGTGCTACTGTATGGTTGCAAAGTTGGCATTTCCAGTTTCTAGTACCTAATTTTCTATATCAACTGTCCATACCTCCTCAGGTCACCCCAAAAGAATGTCCTACTTATGAAGCCTTTGGGATCACCCTAGATCAATATTCTCAGAGTAATTTCTTCCCACAACCCACCCTGACCCCCAGACACATATGAAAATTTTCATTTGTCATCACTGCAGCAGAGTCCGACCAGCATGTTGTGGGCAAAGGCCAGGAATGTCACCACATGGAGTCCAGGGCACATGGTAGTCCCCTGCAACAAAGACTCATTTGACCCAAAATGTCAACAGTGTTGGGCCTCCCTGGTCATGCAAGGGGTTAAGTCGCAGCACTATGAAGCTAGCCTCAGTCACTGGAGCACGAGTTCGATCCCCAGCCAGGGAGCTAACCCACATGGTGCAGCTGACCTCTACTGTGTCGCCTGCTGCTCTCCTCAGCAGTGTATTTCAGTTCATCTGCCTGTTCTGCACCCCACTCTGTCTCTGGTGGATTCTCTCACCCTCCTCCCCACACCTCTGGCCTATACCCCAGCTCTTGTATGCATAAATAAATAAATCTTAAAAAAAATAGTCAACAGTGTTGAGGTTGAAAAACTCAGCAGTAGAATAATTTAACTACTCACTGGCCCTGAACTTGTTACTTTTAAGAAATAATCTCATATTGACTCTGAGCTGTCACAACCTCAAGCGTGAGTCTTTCTTTGTGATTTGTGCCAGCTGCCAACCTGGGAAGGGAATTCTGATCTAAACACCTGCCATTCAGGCTAGACAAGAGGGAGGGCAGATCTGCTGAGGGAGAAGAAACTGGGCATCTCTTTGAACCAGAGTAGACAGAACCCACTTCAAATAAACAGATCTTGCTCCCACTAAAGGAAAGTTGCTTTTAAAGCACTTTGATCATAGTTGAAATTAAGTGGACCACCAGCACTTTATGGTCAAATATTTCCATCAGTTACACAGAGAAACCATTCCAGCAGCAGGGCTTGTTAATAGCTAGTTGGGCTTGGTCCCACTGTGATATCAGTAGGACAGGGGGAGCTGGGTGTAGACTTCAGGCTCCACGCCAGTTTGACACAAAACCACAACTTAGGCTTCACTAGTAACAGTGACTACTCTGTTATCTATTACTATAAACAAATCACCCCAAAGCATAATGATTTATGCAGAAATGAGTCATTACTTCCCAGGCTACTGCGGCTGTCTAAACCAACTGGGCAGTTTTTCAGCTCCACATGATGCTGGCTGGGGTCATTCATAAGGTTGCATTCACCTGGGTGTTCAGCTGGGGCTAGAACATCCAAAATGACCTCACACACACACAGGCTCTTGGGAATGTCTATGGTGCCTTGTTCTTGTCTCTCCTCTAGACTGCTTGCTCTCTATGTCGGCTTTCTGGTTCAACCATCTAGTCAGAGCTTCCATGCAACATGGTGGCTGGCTCCCAAGAGAACAAAAACAGAAGCTATTGACCTTTTAAATACTAGACCCGGGACTGGTACAGTGTCACTTCTGCCACACTCTATTATTTCACAGTGCATTACAAGCCAGTCCAGATTCAAGGGGAGGGGAAATAGACCCCACCTCTTGAGGAGACAATTGGCTGGTGTATGCAGGAATGGAAGGACCTGCAAACAGCCATCTTTGGAAGCAATCTACCACTGGGGCTTGGTCCACTTGGCATTTATCCAGAGTGAAGTTTCTACTTCCCATGGCCTTTCTTTCACAGAGATGTCGCTTTTATCACATGTACACAGGAATCTTATCTTTTTATGAGGCTGTGATCTCATTCTCCATCATAGACAGGAATCAGGGTACCTCTTAGGCCTTGCAACCTCCTGAGATCTGTTTTCTCATCTGTAACATAAAACTAGAATACAGTTTGGGAACCTAGAGGCTCTCTTTTGTTGCTATCACCAGACAAGGAAATTATTTCCCACAAACTTTTCCAAAGGGCTATAGTTAGTAATGTGAAATCAATAGTTGACAAATACACTTCTACTCTTTAGAGCTGTATTGTGAAACACATACTTTATTAATATCGACACAAATCCTCCTTTAAATTTTCATTCCAAGATATTTTTCTCTTGCTTGTATTTTGGGATGGGCAAAGTCTCCCTTCCACATAATTCACATAAATCATTTTTGTTGTAACTCCACAAGAGAGCAACCAGTTAAGTCAGAAATTTTCAGTCAGGTATCAAGATAGATAAGGCTATATACCAAGTTCAAGAAATCAGTAATCGTCAAAAAAGAAGTTATGGTAATAGCTTATGGTAAAATAGTAACAACAATAGTGATGTTACCATCCATCTAGCATCTGGTTAGATATAGAATATAGAGGAGTCTGGATTTAGAGGTGGTCTTGAGTTCAAGTCTGGTATTACTGCCTACAACATTATGCCCTGCGTAGGGCTCTTTTGTAAGTATTAAGTGAGATCATGTAAGCTAGGTATTGGCAGAAACCCAGCCCATAGTGAGCCTACAACCAAGCTTGACTTTCTTTATCATTAAATTTATTTTCAATTAAAGAGGTTACAGCTCAATAAATCTTCTGCATAGTGAGGTTGTTTGCTTTAAATCTACCTGGAGAACAGGTGTCAGAGGAAGCAAGTTACATTTCCCATGTGTCTACTTCTTGCTAAACATTTCACATGTGTTAGTTATCTTGAGTAATCCTCCCAGGTCCTTGAACTCATGAGCATGATGGCACTGAATGTCAGAGGCCTAGTAGGTTGCCCCAAGACAGATAACTGGGAGGACCAAGCTGGATTCAAGCCAGAGGTCCTGCTGAGACAGAAACAGAAGAGTCAACCCATGTGCCCTCATCCAATGAAGTAAACATGGAAACTGCCAGATCACCCATTTGGCCACCTTCCCCATTAATTTATTTGGAACTCAATTTCTTCATCTATAAAAGAGGGTGATTCACACTTGAAGTCTAAAGTTCCATGGGAACCTAGAAGCTCTCTTTTGCTGCTATCACCAGACAAAGAAATTATTTCCCACAAACTTTTCCAAAGGGCTACAGTTAGTAATGTGAAATCAATTGAGGGAGAATTTTTGATTTACAAATACAGTGGTACCATTTTAGTGCTCTCATCTGTGTTTGTTTTTAAGTCACATTTGTCTAGTTTTGTGTCTCTGAGAAGTCCAGATTTCTTATTGTGGTTGAGAAATCTCAAAATTATTCAAAAATATACTAGGGAAGGGAGGGGAGTCCCAAATAACCTGGGATATAAACTAGCTTAGCTGGAGCCCAAACTTTCAGGAGAAAATGAATCAAGAAATAATATCCAGCCCTTCAAACAAATACATTTATATGCATACATTGAAGCCTCAGAAGGCCATTTACTCAACGAGTGGAAGTCATTCTCCTCCCCAAAATAATATAAGTTGAAGGTTTGAAAACTTCAGTGGTAAATTCTAACCTATTATTTGGTTTAAACAAAGAAAATCAAAGAATAAAAAAATTACAGTTACTTTATTTTTAATTAGTCTTAGTTCCTCGTTTTCTCTCTTTCCACCTTCCTTTCTTGTCTTAGGTTATACTTTGGGCCCACCGCAGAGATTTTTCCACCATGTAAGTTGGCAAACTATTGGTTTAATTCCCAATCCAGCCAGTGGATAATATGGTTTATATGTGGAGGAGAAGGTGCTGAGAGGGAGATTTCAAAAATGAGTCTTGTCACTTAGCTAATACATTATGTAATAAAGAAGATATAAAGAAATTATTCACTGGCTTGCTGGTTTAAGAATAATTCAAGTCCCTGCACAGAGCTTCAAATTAACTAGTGGAATTATCTTTACCTATAGTTGTATTTTAGTTGTTTTTCTTCTATTGAAGTCAAAGGAAAACAGAACCTTCCATTCAGGAAAAAAAGAATAAAACACTGTTCTTGTTTTCTTTATTGTTTTTGGCACTGCATTTTTTGACAGCAATCCATAGGAATAACATAGATAGCCTTTATATGCACGCACCAAACTCAATATCCCACTATAGGAAAAGGTTCCATTCAAATTTGGTCACATTGAGAAATTGAAAACTTAGTGTAGATGAATATAACTCTTTATAAAAGCTGAATTCTCCCTAGGACTCATGTGTGCCCTGCATTAACTCCAGAAATCAGCAGTATCGTAAAGTCATTAATCTTAGAGAAAGAAATATAAACCAGGTGGGCAGACTCTTAAAATCAGCTAAACCAGCCCCAGCAAAGGATGGCTAATTAGCTGCCTTCAGTGTCTGCAAACTGTTCAACATTAACTCTGGCTCCTGCCAGATTCAGGTCCAGAACAAAGAATGGCTGTTTGTGACATGTCAGGTTTTTAACATATTTCTGTTACCAACTTATAACATTTTAAATATGGCAAGACAATTCTAGAACTTGAGGGCATCTAGCCATTTATTATGTGTGACACCCACAATGACATCCACATGCCTTAGTCCCAGAAGATTCAACACAGAACATTATCAAGGGTTCCCAATTTCTCAAGTTAGGCTTCATTACAACAAGAACAACCTAATACACACTATGTGTCAGGCATTTTACAAGTAATACTTCTTGTCATCATTACAAAGTCCTTTGAGGAAGGTTCCATCATCATGTTTATGTTTCATATAAGGAAACTAAGGCAGTTGCCCAAATCCATGGTTAGTAAGTAGGATGGCTACAATCTAAGTTTGGCAGTCAGGTGACTCTGTCACCTACTCTTTAAGGAAACAATTTCAAGGAATCAATCTAAAAAAATATTGGAATTAACTCACAAATTGGCATAAGAAAAGAAGAGTCCACTTGGTCTTCCTTTCATTAAAATCTACAAACAGTCATTCAAAATGACCTTGTGAAAAGTACAAACGCAATAAGCTGGACTTAATTAAAAGTGAAAATGTGTGCGCTGCCAAGGACACTATCAAGATAATGAGAAAATAAGCTACAGACTGGAAGAAAATATTTGCAAAAGGCACAGTTGATAAAGAGCTATTATCCAAAATGTATAAAGTATCAAAACTCAACAATAAGAAAACAACCAAACCAATTTCAAAAATAGGTCAGAGACCTTAACATACATCTCTATTATAATAAGTAATGTGCATTATTATCAATATGATTATATACAAAACATGTAATATAAAAGGAGATGGACAAGTGGCACACACAGAGATGAAAAGATGCTCTACATCATCCATCTTCAGGGAAATGCATATTAAAGCAATGAGATACACACCTATAAAGGCCAAAATCTGGAAAAATGTCAACAAGAAAGACTGAAGAAGCTGTGGGGCCAGGAGCAATGGGAATTGTTGGTGGGAAGGTGAAATGATACAGTCACTTTAGGAAGCAAATTTGATGTTATAAAATTAAGCATACTCTTAGCAAACCATCTAGCAATCTCACTCTTCGACATTTATGAAAAGCAGTTGAAAACCTGTGTCCACACAAAAACCTGCTCATAGATGTTTATAGCAACAATTTCTAATTGCCAAAACTTGGAAGCAACCAAGATACCCTTCAATAGGTGAATGGATAATTGTGGAATTCACTTATCCAAAATGAGGTATTTTTCAGCACTAAAAAGAAAAGAACTAACAAGTCATGAAAAGACATGAAGGAACCTTAAAGGCATATTATGAAAGAAACCAGTCTAAAAGGCTTATACTGTATAATCCAGCTCTATGACATTCCAAAAAAGGCAAAACTCTAAAGACAGTAAAAAAGATCAGAAGTGGAGAGGGGTGGTGAGTAGGTAGAAGACAGAGGATTTTTATCCTTAACTGTATGACACCATAATGATAGATACATCATTTGACCAAACCCATAGAATTTATAGCATTAAAAGTGAATTCTAGGGCCTCCCCTGGTGGCGCAGTTGTTGAGCGCTGGGCTGAGAGCGTTCAGGCCACCGGCAAGAGGAAGGAAGGGAGGGAGGGAGGGAGGGAGGGAGGGAGGGAGGGAGGGAGGGGAAGGAAGGAAGGAAGGAAGGAAGGAAGGAAGGAAGGAAGGAAGGAAGGAAGGAAGGAAGGAAGGAAGGAAGGAAGGAAGGAAGGAAGGAAGGAAGGAAGGAAGGAAGAAAGGAAGGAAAGAAAGAGAAAAGTGAATTCTAATGTACACTATACAAATGAACAATTCTGGTGGGGATATTGATAATGGATGAAGCTGTGCACATGTGGAGAAGGGAGTATAAAGGGAATCTTTGTACTTTCTGCTCAATTTTGTTGTGACCCTAAAACTGCTCTTTAGAAAAGCACGCAAAAATGCTGTACTTGATCACTGTTCTCCATCCAAACCAACACCCACAGGTCTGGGTGGCTGAATATCCAGTTGGACTGTTTTGACTGAATCAACCAGACACTTAAGTTTATTTTTAATACATTAAATTTAATAAATAAGCTAATTTGAAAGAAGGGAGAAATTCAACTCTGTATGCATCAATAGATTATTACTTGAATGAAACTGACAAGTTGCTTGAATTGTTTGACAAGTTCCTTTGTGTGGTAAGGGCGTGTTTTCCTTGAACTTGCCTGTCAGTTCCATCAAAACTGTGTGTATGGCATAGAGAGAACTTAGAAAGTTCTCTGAGAACTGATTAAAGGCAAAAATTCTTTTAAGTCCATTGAGTTTCATAGGTGCCATGTAACTATCAATTTTAATTTTACTTGCATGTCTCCTTTATATTTCCCTTTGCTTGCAGTATTTTTACAGTTTATAATACCATGAAAAATTAAGCACCGAGGGCTCAAACAAAATGTTTCATCTCTAACAGTATTTCTCAAAGTGTTATCCCCGTTCAGCAACTTGGTTATTTCCTGGAAACCTAGTAGAAAGGCAAATTCTGAGGCTACCCCAGACCTACTAAATCAGAAATTTGGATGGATAGGGTCCAGAAATCTGTGTTTTAACAAACCCTTCAGGGAATCTTAATGTTCCCTCAAATTTGAGAACCATTCTCCTAAAGGAACAGAAAGCGGAGATAACCACCCATACCTCCAAAAGGACTTTCACTTCTTTGAGCACTAAACAGAAGTTTCCTATTGTATTTTACTTTTTCTAAATTTTCTTTTAAAGATTTATTTATTTATTTATACAAGAACCAGTGTACAGGCCAGATGCGCAGGACGGTGAGAGGATTCACCAGAGACAGAGCAGGGAACAGAACAGGCAGACTGATGAAACACTGCTGAGGGGAGCAGGAGACGAGACAGGAGAGGTCTGCGGCGCCATGTGGGACCCTTGCTGGCTGGCCGGGATCAAACTTGTGCTGCAGAGGCTGTAGGCAGCGGCGCTCAACCACCTGCGCCACAAGAGGAGGCCCTCTTACTGTATTTTAATTAACACTATACCTAACGTGCTTTTGTGTGCTTTTCTCTCCTTTAAAAAAAAAAAAATTGGTAGTTCAAGCACTTAAGATTTAGTCAAATAGAACTGGTCAAATAGACAATGGCAGGCTGATAAAAACGTATCACTATAGAGCAATTTAACTAAAGCTAGCAAAATACCTGGAATACAAAATGGTCCATCCAGTTACAGTAAACAGCTTTACAAATAAGTTGATCAACATGTATTGATATAATAATTGGTTATTTGGGAATTAGCGATAGCAAGTCAAATTCATTGAATAATTTACATTCAAATAAAATATTGCCAGATTACTTTTATAAGCTGAAAGAGCTGTCTCTGTCAAATAAAAGGAATGACATGTCCGTGTCATCCCTGAGTGGTATCAGTCAACTGTCTGAGAAACACTGGAAGCAAGACTGACACAGAAATTCCAGGAGGATACACACGAATGATAAGCATTTCTCCTTATGCCCTAGCATGGAAGGTTCCATTGTGCATCTGCCCCAGATTGTGGCTCTAAAGAAGAAATACAAGGCTTACCTCTACATAGATGAAGCTCACAGTATTGGAGCTGTGGGCCCCACAGGTCGAGGTGTTGTGGAATTCTATGGAATGGACCCTCGTGATGTTGATGTGTTAATGGGCACATTCACCAAAAGCTTTGGATCCTCGGGAGGTTACATAGATGGAAGAAAGGTAAGAGAGCTACCTCTATGTGGGTACTAAAACCCTAACTGCCCTGGGGGGTGAATTTTGCAGATTTTCTCTGAATTCCCTTAAAGCTTTATTTTAGTGCACCTCACCTCAGTTGATCAGTGCTGCATAACTACAGTGGGGACACAGCCTAGAAAGTCCCAGAATGGCCAGGAGCCCACCTTCTAATAATGAACTGGAACATGTGAACGGTAATCACTAGCCGTGTACACAAGGCAAAGACTTAATACAAAGGAGAGAGATGATTAACTGCAGTTAACATCTAAGAAATCTTAGATTTGATATCAGTCCTGTAGACAAATTATGGGGGGAGGGTTTATATTTCAGAGAGAGGGCATAAGCTCCCCAGATGATAAGGGGATGTTACAGAACTAGAAATAATTTGTTTGTTCTGGCATGTAAAGCACAAAGCTGGTAACGGCAATGGTGGGCAAAAGTCAGATATTCAGGAGATTAACCTTGTCCTGCATGTGGGTTTTAAGCTTAGTGGTAGCAAGAACAGAAGTTAAGTTTTATAAGCTTTTTCGCTACAAAATAATTCTCTTCTACAATTTTGAATAAGCCATCGATCAGATCTTGTCATCTTCTATTGTCTTACCAGTGTGGCTTAATTTTTTTTCTAATAGGATTATTCTGGTGTTTGCGTTGTCATTCTGGTGTCAGTATTATCAACGGGATTGCCAATATAAAGCAAAAAAGTATTTAAAAGAAGTTCAAAGAGGAGGGGAAAAGAAAAGAAAAATGAAATATCCACTGTTACAGGAAATCCCAAAGGGAAATATTATGGCCTGGGTGTGAGTCTTCACTTACGTGCTTAAAAAAAAAAAAACTCAGAAAAAGACCCAAGGTCAGGCACACAGGAAAAAAGCTAATTAAAGCTTTATTTACAAGAGAAATAAAGGAGGAGAAGCAGAAAAAGAGAGAGACCCTACTGGTAACACTGTCTAAGCTGGGATCCTGGGTGCACGCTTCAGGTAGGCAAAACCAAGCAGCCCCTTGCAGCACCACATGTTTTTATTTTCGTACCAAGCATGGCTGTTCAGCTCCACCCTTAGTTCCCAGCAGTCCCCCTTTCAAGAACTCTAGGGTCCTGGCAGATGGGACTTGTAGTCCTCAGTTCCTAGCATCTCTTTGTCAGGGAGGTGGGGGTGGAGTCCATAAAACATAGTGAGTGGAGTTCACCCAGGACATACTGTTCCCCCAACAGAACCTAGACTTAAGGGATAAAGGAACTTAAATTTACTTGATTATTCCTTGATATGATAGTTGCAGCCAAATCCTGATATCTCTCTCATACGAGCTTACATCCATCTCAGAGAGACTTTGTGGGTGATAACTTGCTCCCCCGAGAAGACCCCAAAACAGTACATGCTGGCAGCATCAACAGTTTGCCTAAAATTCCCTACTTCCTACTCATTATCACTAGCATGAACAAGAGTTCAGAATCCTGGTCAACCATTCAGACAAAACAGGGAGGGCAGCAGAAAACTGACCAGTCATTGTAATCCCATGTCTTAAAACAATATATTTCATGGTGGCTATTGCCCTGCCATAAGATGCATAAATGCTTAAAATGTTCAGATTTCTCAATGAACTTCACCCTTGCTTCAGTAAGCACAATTTTCTCCCGAGCTCAAAACATTGTTTCTCATCTTCCCTTCACTTGCCTGTGTTAAATAGCAGATAATGCTAAAAAATGTAGGAATGCCCAGGATTTTACAAAATTCAGTTCAATCTAGTGAAAGGGAAATGTTTCCTTCCTAGACTGTCGAAACAGTGGGATCAGAAGATCTCAAATTTAGGAGTTCCCTACGTTGCTTTGTGAGCTTGTGGTTTTGTGATTACTTTAGCAGCAGTTCTGAGCTACAAAATTTGTAACTGAGCGTAACTTGGTTTCCTGAACCAAGGGCACCTGTGTAAACTAAAGCAAGCAGATCCTTACAATGTTGTCAAATTTGGTAAACGTCACATTTTCCCCCTTTGAGTTCCTTCATTTGATACCCACTTCAAACAAAAGCCCATGGCTAGCCTAGAGAAAGGACCAGTTCACTGTGGTCCTCTCTCAGACTCTCCATTCTGAAGTCAGTTGGAGTATTTTGACAGTCTATTTGTTCTTGTCTATGGAACTTCTGTTTGTATGGGATTGATACTGAACAACTGTGAAGATTATTTTTATTTTATTCGCAATGCAGAGAAAGCATGGCGTATGTTCATTTTCTTGCTCTTTAAAATACTCATTCTGCACATATTTGGAACCAGCAAGCTACACATTTCTCCCTCTTACTGCTCTTCTTATTCCTTCTCCACCTCCATCTTACACTGCAGTCTCTGAACTGACCACTAGATGGCAGCAAGAATTAGAGATTGCTGGGCCAAAGCCCATTAACCGATAATGAGCAGAGACCTACTGCTTAAATAGCAAGATGCAAAACCTAGAAAACATAAGGCAGTTGTCATGATGTGGGGGCATTTGAAAAAACTCTCAGAGACACACCTTTCTAGAATGGTTTTGATGAGCTTATGATAAGTCCAGTTAAACTATGGTTTCCATGTAGCCTAATGGAACTTATATAGTATCTGTGGCTCTGTTCCTTTATTTTTTACAATTATGTCAATTTTAAATTATGTGTACTTTCTATTTAAGTCTTAGTTTTTATGCCCCGGGACTTTGAATTTTACTGTAAAGAATTTTCTGAGTTTGGTTTAAACTGTGCTTTCTAGTTCATAATATTTCTATATATTTATTAAGATAATTAGAATATAGTTTTTAGAGTCTCCTATATTTATATATTTTTCTTGACTCTTTTGCATTATATATCTCAGTTAGTGCCTAGGACAGATACTTATAAAATACAGAGGATTCTAAATCACTGTCTACAAACCATAAATTAGCCATAATCTGTTAAATATACATACTAAGATCTTAAAATTTTCTGTAACCCTAAATAATCTCAATTTCCCTATGTTCATGGGGTTCTTTGAAAATGTTGAGATTTGAAAATCTGGACTTGTGTCCACAAACCTAAAAAAGATGAAACTGTCTGGCTCTTGAGTATCCTTTTCTTTTTTTTCTTTTTTAAAACCTTTTCTTTCTTTTTTTTAAGACTTATTTATTTATACAAGCACTGGGGTACAGTCCAGAGGTGTGGGAGGGTGAGAGAATTCACCCGAGACAGAACAGGGAGCCGAACAGGCAAAGACTGAAATACACTGCTGAGGGACGCAGTGGGCGAGACAGGAGAGGTCTGCCACGCCATGCGGGAATCCCCCTGGCTGACCATGAATCGAACCTCCGCTGCAGAGGCTGCAGACAGCTTCACAGCGCTGCGCTCAACCTGCTGTGCCACCAGGGAGGCCCCTTGAGTCTCCTTTAAAATGACATTAGTGTTGGCAGGAGAAGGGACTATTTTCCCAGTAACAGTTTCTAGGCTGCTCTAGAAATTGTCATGAAATAAGTCAAGGTAAGGATTGTATGTTCTCACAACTATGTAAGAAAAAAATATTCAGAAACATCCAAGGGGAGAAAAAGTGGTTTGTACTAAGACAGTACCAACAGAAAGTAAAGATTTTGACTTTGTCTCAGTCTTCCTTTCACAAAATGTCCTACAAATTCATTGCTGGAGTTTACTGCCTTGCCTCAAATTTCTCTTCCCACCTCAGGAAAATAGTCTCTTAAAAGCCAGGATATTTTACTATTTTGCTTTCTTTGTCTTTGGAGCGGCTGTAGATGAGCTCTGAAAAGCCCAACCTGGAGCATTCTATATTTTCAAGACTTTCGATGTGAAACATCAGGAAATTATCACTTTCCACCTGTCAGGGCTCCATACTGTCAATGACTTCTTTGAAGAGAGTCTGAGCTGATGGGGCTAGGGTTTTGATTTTTCAGTTTTTAATTTTTACTGATGCAGTGGCTGAGGAATGTAGTCAACACTACATGCCCTAGTTTCTGGGGCCCAAGTTTTTCTTGGTTTGGATCTCGAATCTTCTTGCATGTCTAGTGCTAACCACTGACTTTCAGTCCACAGACTGACCAGAGACTTGCAAGTGAATGAAGTAAAGGTAACCCTCAAAACTGATGGGTTGCAGTGCTGAAACTCTAAACGAGGGAAGTGGGCAGGGAAGCCACGTTTGGAGTGAGTGCTATCCCCAGAAGTCTGAGTACTAGAAGAGGCAGGCCCCTTGCAGAAGCCAACTCTGCCCCATGTGATCAGCTCTGGCTGTATTTAACAGTCCTTTGAAGTAAATGGGGGTCATGGAATGAATGCCAAGATGTTTATTCTAAAAGCCTCCTGTCTGATTTCCTAAGAAAAGTCACCCTTGCCCTTGAACTCCAGGCCTATGGATAGAGAAAATAATCAGGGTTTTGAACTTACAAATGGACTTGGAAACCTCAGTCTAAGGAGACCTCTAACCCACCCTGAAGGAAGACACAACCCAGACTCTCCTTGCCAAAGACCAAAGCCAATTCCTAATTCATGGCTCGTGGAACCCAAAGGGGTAACAAAAGGAGGGAATCAGAAATCAGGAATCAAGGGTTTCCTTGATGTTCTGCAGAAATAACACAAAGAGCCCCACTTTCTGAACCACTTATGCAAAATTAGCTCCCATCTACAAACTCAGACTCTGAGAGAAAGTGGACTCTGTCGAAAAGAAATAAGAATATGAGTGAGGTATCCTTAGTGTTAAAAGGGAATGATACTCTACTACTTAAGTATTTATTCAAACTGAGGATTCATGTGACCTTGACTCTGAAACTTCTCAACTTTTGAAGGAAAACTAGGGGTCAGAACATTAAGAAGGACCCTTTAGGATCAAAGGCAGCTTTATTTTCTTTCATTGTCTGATCTTTGTGGGCAACCCAAGGCTAAGAAAATATTGCTGTGGTTATTCCTAAGAATTCACCTTATTCCCCTGCCTGTAGTCTTCACCATTCTTCCTCAGTCTCTAAAATGCTTCCATTCCATTAAACCTCTTCCTGTGCAGTACCCACCACTATGGATTATAAGAAAAATGTATACTTCTTTCCCTGCTCTCAAGGAGATTTTAATTCTGGAGAGTAAGAATAATAGACATAAAATATTTTGAGACTAAGTGATGCTATTTATGGCTTAGTACCTACACCTGTTCTACCTGTGGCTTAGAACTTAAGCTTTAATACTCAAATATTAAACAGTTGAGTATATTAGTAATATTTCCCTTCTCCCAGAAAAAGAGGAGCAATCTCTATGGGTTAAGGAAAGCACCATAGTGTTAAGTAGAAGTAGGGGTGGTCATCTCTTGCTTCCCTATTCCCCCTATCCCCACCTCACACCAGACCAGATCTTCTGCTTGGAGAAGAAACATGGTGTGGTGCTAATGTTGGAACTCTGGTACCAGACTCTGATGCCCAAAATACCGGTTCTACTATTTTGGAGGTGAATACTTTTCTGACCCTCTCTGTGACTCAGTTATCCCATCCACAAAATGGAGATAAAAATAATACCTGCCTGAAAAAATAATAATAATAATAATACTTGCCTGATAGAATTATTGTGACACTTAAATGAGTTAATACATGTAAAGTTCTTAAAACAGAAGCTCCAGGCAGCCAAAGAATATTGGCCGTGGTTTTACCTTCTAGTCCCATTATCTATAATGAGCCACTCAATAAGCCAAGTATGGGTACTCCTTCCTTAAAATCCCCTTTTCCTTTCTTTATATTCTTATTAACACCCCAAGGAAGATGGAGTAAGTGCTGGGCTGAAAATTCTTGGTTTGAGATCCAGGGCTACCAATGTATAATTACGTAACCTTAGAATATGACCCTCTTCAAAATGAGGAGTCTGGATTAAAGATACTCCAAGGAGATTTTGTGGTTTTGGTCCCTTTCCTCCATCCCATTTTATAATTTTAAGAACCCTCTGAACTGACAATACATTAATAATTGCCAGTGACATTAGCTATTTGCCAGCGACATCAGCTATTCACCAGTTACCAGATATTTTTCTAAGTACTGCATATATATATACACACACACATATATATATATATGGAAAGTTATATATATGTGTGTGTGTATATATATATATATATATATATATATATGGGAAAATTATCATCACTTCATTAGTTTTTCTGCCAGACATCTTGAGAGTCCCAGGCCATGAGCCAGTACAGGTGAGCCAATAGATGGTCTGCCAGCTGGGCCTGACTATCTCCAAATGCCAACTCTGAGGCCCTCTCCACCGTGGCACTAGTTTATTGAAGCTTTGTAGGGCTCTCAGCTGGTTCACCTGGACCGCCCTTATATTTGGCCTCAGGAATCAGACGCATGTGGAAAGTCACTCCCGCTGCAAGACACAAGCATTCTATAGCAGATCAGCACTCCTAGCGGTGTTGCACAAAATTCCCAGTCATTCCCCACTATCTAAGGCATAGCCAAATTATCTCATTCTAACCTATACTCTGTTTCACTTTCCCACCTCTTGCTTCTGCTACCCTACAACCCCCAAGATTTCTTTTTCTTCTTTATCTTTATCTGTGTTCTTTGATACTTAATCAGTTCCACTTCTTCATTGGAGACATCCCTACCTGCTCCAGCTAGCAATAACTCCCTCTTTCTTCTGCAGCTTCGGAGCATCATCATAGTTTGCATGTCTTATTTCTTTTCCCTCCATTATTTTTCTATGGGCACAATCTATTGTAACATGATCAAGGGCAAGAGCCACATATTTTAGCCATTGGACATTCTTGATTACTCAGCATTTGTATCTGTTAGGTTTCCTCCACATGTTTGAAGATCATTTTTCCTTAACACATCTGGTTTTGCCTTAAACACCTCAACTTTGAATTTTCAGCATTCTGCTTTTGTGTATGCTCTGGGTTTTGGAGGGAGAGACTAAGAAGAAGAAATAGAATCAATAGTTTAGTGATTCCCGTTGACAATTGGACCACATTCAAAAATCAAACGTTTGTGCTATGATAGATGGAATGGGACTAGATTTAAGTCTCACCACCAACACTGAGATTTATTGGTCTTCTTTTTGTGTTCCCCTTCTTTATTAAAGGAACTTGTGGATTATTTACGGGTTCATTCGCACAGCGCTACTTATGCCACATCCATGAGCTCACCCATAGCTGAGAACATCATCAGATCAATGAAATTAATCATGGGACTGGATGGAACCACAGAAGGTAAGAAGATCTGAAGTGACATCACTGCCATGAATTCTTTTCCTAAACTTCTCTCTGTTTCCCGTCTAGCCCATTAATCTCCCCCCTCCTGAAATACACATCTTTGTCTTAATGCAGACCAATTTGTAAATCAATCCATGTGTTAATTATACTGGTACTGCTGTCAACACGCACACACACATGCACACACACCATAATGATTTACCTCAATATAATGAGCAAATCTGGATAATTTTTGAGAATAAGTTGTGTTAAATTTAAGCAGTGTTGGGTGTTTGTCCTTGGTTGGAATTGTCCCTTGTGTTTCTTGCAAACAGATCAATCGATTTAATAGTCTGTTTTTCTAAATTCTTTTGTTTTTTAATCATTATTATTTAGAGATGTAATATGAGGAAAACAGTATTGATGAGTTAATGTTTTATGAGAATAAGGTATATTAATACATATACAATACCTAAAGTTATGTCTGAAAACAATTATGTAGCAAGCATTTTATGATTGTTTGCTACTGTTATTTGCTATTTTTCTGAGTATTTAAAAGTATTTGGACTACTTCAAAGGGAAGTGCTGTAGGAAGAATTCTTATGTTGGAAGTGAGGTAAGACTGGATATCCTCCAAGATCATAGAATAGTTAAGATAAAATTAACCCTCAAAATATCAGTGACTTAACGGAATCAAGGCTTATTTCTTCCTTGCACCAAATCTAATTCAAATTAGACAACTCTCTATGCCTTTTCCTCCATGGAGGCAGTGACTCAGGCTGCTTCTAACGTGAGGTATGGCCACCTCATCACATGGTCAATTTTTTAAAAAGATTTACTTATTTATGCGTCCAAGAACTGGGGTACAGGACAGAGGTGTGAGGGGGTTGAAAGAATTAATCAGAGACAGAGTGGGGAGCAGAACAGGCAGATCTACTGAAATACACTGCTGAGGAGAGCAGCAGGCGAGATAGAAAAGATCTGCTGCGCCATGTGGGTTAGCTCCCTGTCTGGGGATCGAACTTGTGCTGCAGTGGCTGCAGATAGCTTCACAGTGCTGACACTTAACTTACCCTTGCACCACCAGGGAGGCCCATCAATATTTTAGAGAACAAGGTTATGACAGCCTGGAAGTCAGACCACCGTGCTTACCGTTGATTGGCCAAACTAGTCACGTGGCCACACCCAAAATCTGGGGGCGGAGGGTAAATTAAGGAATATGTATATGAAAATGAATAAGCAGACATCTTTCAACCTTTTAAGCCTGAAGCTAGAAACAGAACTGTACCCATTTCCACCTGAGCTGTCCATTTATATGAAAAACAGGTCTTGAACCACCAGGTTCTCACAAAGCCATACTTATGATCTTCTTAAATGTCATACATTTGTTAATGGAAAACAATCATTTGAGACTTAAGCTAAAATGCAAGTGAAGTGAACTCATTTAACTCTGGTCCTACAATGTACATAATTAGCTTGTCTTATTTTAAAGACAAATAGCTAGGAAGAAAATTATGTCTCAATAAGTATCACTAATTTTTTAATCCCTCTACTAGGGAATCAGTTGGTTTATATTTCATCAACTTTACAATAATTTTCTTCTTTCCTCTGAATTAGTTTATCACTTCATCACAGACAGAACTCACTCTGTTTATCTGATTGATCACAGTTGAAGATCTGCAGAAAAAATTACATTTAAAGAGTTTGTTCTTTGGTCATCCATCATCATTTTTCTTTCTGTGACATGGGAGTAATTTCCTTTGGTTCTGTCTTTGAACCTTCTAAGTAAAGAATGACTTGCATATTATTTTTAACCTTCTGATTAAAGTTTCTCACTTCATTCTTCTTGACATCATAAGCGAAAAAAGATTAAAAATTACAGAGGAGATGATGCCAACGGTCTATTTTCTTAGAGTCCACATAGAAAAATCATGGGGAAACTTAGGACAATTTCTTTTCAAAGGAATGAATAAAGGAAGGTAGTAGACAAGAACATTGACAGAATCATCAGCCAAGTTTCAGAGGGTTCTGCCTGACTGTCCTTTGAATTCAAAGGCACACAATGAATGATCCTGCTGGACTCATTTACAACAATGCCTGCTTTAAATAAAGTGACCAGGACTAGTTGGGAATATTTCACTCACTCACCCTGTCTGCTGAGATAGTCTGCCTCTTGGGGTAGAGTTGCCCAAAGCTCAAAGGGATGCACTGTGTCATGCCAGAGCTGCTAACAGGATCTGAGAAAGAGCGCCAGCTCTGAGCCTTCATCCTGGGCCCACTCCACTCTCACTGTGATTACGGCCTTGAAAGGCTTTGTTTCTGGTCGAGTTTGGGGAGTGCTTGGCCAGATCTGTTCCTTGATGAATGTCTTCACTTTAATCTGCAATGCAAAGCCATACGCTTCAAAGAAAGGCAAGCTACAGGAACAAGGTCAGTGTTCCTTTGAAGCCAAGGTTCAAAGATGAAATAGCAGTCCCAGTGAAATGACAATGTTTCTGCACAGCCACCTTCTCTCTGCAGCAGGCTGCTCATGGAGTTAATGCACACGGGCTGAGGGGCTGCGGGTGTGCAGTCCACATGCACCAAGGTCCTTTTAATCTCCTGGCCTGTCACTCTGTGCAGCACAATGAGCTCAAAGTGGAGATTTGGTTTCTCTATCCTAATGGATATTGGGTGGTCCACCAGCCAAACCAATGCTGTAAGCCCCTTAAAGGCAAGAAATGTGTCTTGAATTAATGTGCTGTTCCTCTGAGTGTCAAACCCAGTGCTCAGCTTAATAAATATGTCATGACTCAACTTCCATCTTGCCCCCCTATTTGCATTTAGGTCAGTGTTTATGCTAAACAAGATCGAGGGGATGTTTACATCATAGAACTGGGAGCCGCCGGGAATCAATTCCACACCAGTTGTGGTAGCAGAAGTGGTCTCGCAGGAATTGGGGTCCCTCAGTGATTGGCATCGATTCTGAAAAGCTCAGGAATATTGTAGATCAGTCATTTTCTTCATTTAGATGAGGCACAAGCAGTCACAGAAGGGTGCACCCCCAAATGATGCTAATGACTCCCCTAAAGAAAACAGTGTCAATGGTTGTCTTGCTGTTATTTATTTAAGTATTTGATGTATAGTTTTCAATGAATCAAACAGTATTCTCCTTGAGCGCCTGGTCTTGACTCTGCCTCCCCACCCTCCCTTTCCCCAACTCTGGGAACGGTTCACTTCACAGAGAAAGCAGAGTTTGCACAGTATGGATGACGAAGGGTGTGCACCTATGCCTAGATGCATGGGGTCCAGCCCCCAAGTTGCCATTCACTCCATGACTGGCAAGTTGTTGACCTTATCTTAGCCTCAGCCCTTTCATTGTAAACTGGGGTGTCAGAATGTAATAAGATCATGAACTTAGCACAATGCTTGATGCATAAAAACACTTAATAAAGTCACTGTTATTTTTAACTCATCTGCTTTCTTCCCCTCCTTTTCCAAATTTTCCAATAGCTTTAAGCCATCCTGGATTTCTCCCTGATAGACATCACACCTTCTCCATCAGCAAATCCCACAGTGCTTCCTCTGAACATCTTCAGAATCTGGCCGCTTCTCACCAGTTTTGCCTTTACCACTATTAGCTCTCACTTGGATTATTGAAGTAACCTTCTCAAAACTCTTGTCACTTCTGCCCTTGCCTTTTTCTGACTTGTTCTCCACACCAAAGTCAAAATCCTCTTTTACAAACACTCAGAACACCTGTCCACTGGGAACTTTATACTGCTTCCCAACATGCCAGGTATAAAATCCAGACTGTGGCCTAGAAGGTTTTACATTGTAAATTCCTCCATTTTCATCACTGTTCCTCTTGCTTTGTTCACTCCAAGCAGCTGGAGTCCCTGCTTTTCCTAGAACGCAGAAAGGACCTCCTGCAGAAAGGTCTTTGCACTTGTTACCTCTCTTGGACAGCATTATGTTCAAATATCTGCATGGTCTACACTCATTTTCCTTGCATCTTTATTCAGAATTATTAGAGGAATAACCCTATCTTAGATCACACACTCTCTGCCTCTTCCCTCTAATATTCCTTACTTTGTTTTAGCCTTCAGAACATTTGCAACATTAAGTAGGTATTCGCATAATATTTTCCCTTACTAGATATAATCTCCAGGAGAACAAACACCTTGTCTATTTTATTGATTACACTGAAAGAAGTGTCTCACAATAATGGGTGCTCAACAACTATTTACTGAAAGATAGAATCCTTCTCCCTCCTCCTCCTAGCTCAGCAAATAAACATCTGCTATCTCCTTCACATCTCTGCCCTTGATTTTCTCTCTTCTCACCTCCTAAAAGCATTAGTTCCCTTTTCTCAACATGAACTTGTTCATTTCCTTCATCCTAAAACACCTCTCCTCACTCCTTTTTCCTCTTCAAGCAGATACCAAGTTTCTTCCCGTCCAGTGCTGCAAATCTTCTCAAAAGAGTGGCTTTTTCTGTTCACTGGCCCCTTCTTCTTCCCCATCAGTGTTCCAGTAGCTCCAGTCTGTCCTTTGTACCTGCACTTGAACTCTGCTCCCTCAAAGGTCACCTCTCTCTACCTACTCAGCTGGCTCTTCTCCAGTTGGATTTGACTGAACGCTCTACCTCACTCTCTTTCTTTGAAAATAGTTTTCCCTTAGTTTGAAGATGCTCTTTTTTTTTTTCATTTTTCTGATTGTTTTTCCCTCTTTTACTTGCTGTCTTCCCCTGACTGCATTTGCCAGTATGCCATCCTCTCTTCACTCTTTCCCACTGTGTATTAACACCACCACCACCATTTTCTGGTCCTTCATGTGCAACCTTGCTTCTCGAATTAGAACATGCATCACAGTTCCTCTCAGAGATGAGTAAAATATATTGCTGACCCCACTTCTAGAATTTCTCATCAGAAATACTTGTTGCATTTTTTATAACTCCCTGCTAATGCTGATGACGCTGCCTAGGAACCACACTTTGAGAATCACTGATGTTTAATGACCTCATAGACATCATGTCCCTCCCCTTAGGTCTTAATGGATACTGGATTTTTTATGGGTAGAAACCCTGGTCTTCAGATCACCAACAGTCAGCCCAGTGTTTGACATATAGTAACCTTCCAATACATATTTTCTAGACTGAAGTAAAAAGAAATGTGCTAAGCCCTAAGTGCATTTGCCGTGATACAGATGCTGATAAAATATCTGTTATGGATCATATTGTCATCAAAAGACTCGAGCAGAATCTCTTGAATACTTAACATCCAGTGACTCGCTCCCTAAAATCGGCCTCTTTCTTAGAAGTCTGGCCTATGTCCATGTCTAACTTTGTTCATTACATTTATATGCTAATTATGTCATTGATGTCTGAAAAAGTTGCCCACATGTCCCCAATCTTTCAAATGAAACATGAAGCGATGAGAGTGCCTGATGAGAGGGAGAAAACAGCTACACGTCATTATCTAGTACTTCTCAAAATACGATCCCTCCACCAGAAGCAGCAGCAATCACCAGGGAGCTTATGAGAAGTGCAGCAAGCATTTCTGAATCAGACGCCCTGGGAGTGTGACCAGCAATCTGTTTTCATCATTCTTCTGGGTGATTTTGATACAGGCTCAAGTTTAAGAAGCTCATCTCTTTGTACAGAAACAGGCGAGAGTACTTGTGCAGAGGGAAAGCAAAGAGAACAGAGGGTGGAATTTTGGCTAATGCAGACAGGGATGTAGAATCTAGCAGAAAAGGAGGAGGAAGAACAGACAGAAGCAGAAGATCTGAAAAAGAAAAGCTAACACATTAAGATCTATTTTTTAAATCCCTATGATTTATCAACCCTATGCACTCAGTTACATCAAATATATTATCTGTTCCTCCTCAAGGCCTGGGACCACTTGATAAAAGTAATAGCAAAGAACTTTGTGCCCTCCTGAAGCACATGTTCTTCACAGTGGGCTCTCCCTTAAACCTATACTTTGATGTAACTTTTTGAACCACATCAAGTCATTAAGAGTTTCTGGTCTCGACATCAATTATATTATTTGATTGGATAGTAGCCATCTGGCAGAGACACTGCCGTTTATTTCTCTTGTAACTCATGTCTCTTGGGATGGACAAGGAACCTCAGTGCATCTTTAATAGATGGAAACAATTTGGTGAGAAAGGAGATCCCTAAGGGGCAACACAGCTAAGTTTATATTGTGATAAATCAAGTTTAATACATCACAAGATATTTCATACTCATAACTTGGAAAGAATGTTTTTTCCCCCTATATTCATGTATGGTCTGCCTGACTTTCCATTATAATTATACCTTCTTATTAGCTACTTATTTTTCTCCAATAATGGTTACAATTTGATGACACAGTTGTGGAAATGATCTTGGCACTTTTCTAAAGGAAAAGTGTCAACTGGACCTGATATATCTATTGACTATCTGACAGGTTCTTGTTACACTTTCCATTTCACATCTGGAAGAAATAGTAACTATGAATCTTATCAAGCACTTACCACTTACTTTCCTCAATTTTTAGATCTGCAGTCCTATTTATTCGAAGAACTAATATATTAGATTTCTGTGTAACCTCATTTAGTTACAAACTTAACCTGAGCCAGGAATAGATTAGGAACATTTCTAGCTATAATTAATGGGCCAGTACTTGAATTTGGACCACTCCATTGGCTAACTCATTTCTTATTTCACCAAAATGAACCTAGGGAAAATAGTATATGTGATTTAATCAACCTTCACCCTGCTGCTAATTCAGTACTAGGATGGTAAGATAATCACCAACTTTCTGAATCACAAAAATCTCTTTTTACTATTCTATTTGTTTATAATTAATTGCACGGCCAGTAGTGTTTCCCTAAACAAGTAGTAAGTTCAGGAAAACAGTAGTGGGAACTTACTTACAAGCCAAAAATAAACAGAGTTCCAATTCCTAATGTTTACATTCAATTCTAGTAGAATACACCTTCATTGTTGCTCATAAAAACTCCTATAGGGCCTCCCCTGGTGGCGCAGTGGTTGAGTGCTGGGCTGAGAAACTGCCCGCAGCCTCTGAAGCGCCGGTCCAATCCCCAGCCACCGGTGAGGTTCCCACCTGGCACGACAGAGCTCTCCTGCCACGCCCGCTGCTCCTCTCAGCAATGTATTTAGTCATTCTGCCTGTTCTGTTCTCCACTCTGGCTCTGGTGAATTCTCTCACTCTCCTGCGCTTCTGAGTGTACCCAGTGCTTGTATAAATAAATAAGTCTTAAACAAAATAAAACAAAAAACCAAAAAAAAACCCTCCTATATTAAAATAATAAAATTAAGCAAAATAGTTCCCTCTTTGTCCTTAAAGAAAAGGAGTTTCTGCTCAATGAAATAAGCCAGAAAGAAAAAGAAAAATACCGGATGGTCTTACTCATAACAGGAATCTAGAAAACCTAAATAAGGGACCAGGAAAAAGAATAACTATAAGAAAAAAAAAATCAAAATCAACAAACAACTATGAACCAGAGACACCCTTGGGGGGGGCGGGGGAAGGAGGGATTGGGGTCAAAATCAGGGGGCTGCAATTGTATGGGGAATATGAAAATAAAAAAAAATTAAAAAAATAAAAGGAGCATTAAATAATAAAATTGTAAAATAATATTTAAAAAAAGAAATGGAGTTTCTGGGTGTCAGAGAGTGTATGTTTCTTATTATATAGGTAAAGAAAAACTAAAGGTGAAATTAAAATGAAATAATGAATTGTGTTTTTCCTAGAAATATAATAAACAAGATTCTCAAAAGTGCAGGAATTTGACAGGGTAAAATGACAATGGGATATTTTATCTTTTTAATTTCATATGTTTCCAAAATATAAAATGTATGGATTATTGCTACCAAAAACAAACAACCCCCACCAAAAAAGAATATACAGATAGTCACAGTATTACCAGTATCCTTCCTTCATCATTTTATATACTATCAATCAGACTTAGATATTATCCAGATAATTCCCTCAATCTCTCAATCTCTATGAAAAAAAAAAAAAAAACTCCAGTTTTTCTCTGTAGAAAAAACTGAACAAGCCTATAAAAATGGGGAAACCCAGGTTTTGATGAACTTAAGAAGACCAATAGGAGAAGGATAGTGAATCTGGATGAACAAGTCAGAGCTAAGCACTCCCAGACTAGTGACAGTGCAAGGAATTCTTCCTCAAGCTGTTTCCTTTGTCCTTTAGAAAGTCAAAACAGAATGGCCTGAGTCTGAGGAGGAAGTATTAAATAGACACACTCCCCAACAGAGGGCCTCCTCGCACTAAATCTTTCTGAGGTTTTATTTCTTGCCTGACTTGGGGAGCAGCAGAGCATTCCATCTGTGGAGCTGTTACCTCAGCTCTGGGTTCTGCTTGCACATCACTGCTGCCTCTGGCAGGGTCAAGGAGGAAGGCCCTCAGCTAATGAGATTGCTCTTCTTTTTTTCCTTTGCATTTTGACCTGTATGACGAAGGCTCCCCCTGAATTAAGGAGATGCCTCTTTTAAATCCACGGTTGATTATATTATGGGGTCATTATTTTGTGGGGATGTTATCTGTTCTAAAATTAAAATTCCGTTTTTACATTGCAAAATCCCTGGTTCTATTTACTGAGGACATCCAAGGGGTAAAAGATGACTGTGGTTTCGTTGGGAAAAAGGAATAAGCAATGGAAAATAGGGCACTTACTTTGTTAATTGAAGACATTCAAATCATGTTAAAAGCACAGATAATTCAAAACCTATCCCTGATAAAATTTGTCTTTGCACCGCACAAAGAGAAATCTCTACCCAAAAAAAGAAAGAAAGAAAATACTCAGGGCTTCTCTGATTTTCCAGAAGCTTGCTACCTTCCCTCATTTTTGATCCCTAGATTACCACATAGGCCTTCCTTGCTCCTGACCTCAGACATGAATGCCCTTGTGTTTTTGCCTGCTCATGTCTCAGAACATGCTCTGAACCCAAATTTGTGGTCTAGATGAAATCTAGATGAAATCTAGAACAGCTTGGAATGGGGGGTCATGCTAGAGCTACACTTCTAGCTCCTGATACCTACTCTGAGGGCCCTTCCTTAATCCTCCCTTCTTTTTCTTTTTTAGAAAAGATTTATTTATTTATTTATTTATTTATGCATACAAGAGCTGGGGTGCAGGCCAGAAGTGTGGGGGGTGAAATGATTTACCAGAGACAGAATGGGGAGCAGAACAGGCAGATTAACTGAAATACACTACTGAGGGGAGCAGCGGGTGAGTCAGGAGAGGTCTGCCTTGCCATGTGGGTAGCTCCCTGGCAGGGGATCAAACTGGTGATGCAGAGGCGAGATAGCCTCACAGTGCTTTGTTCAATCCCTTGCGCCACCAGGGAGGCCCCTTATTCCTCCTTTCTAAAATGTCAAACCGTTCCTGTGGGTTACTCTGCATCATTTTTCTTCATAGCACTTATCAGCTAGAATTATGTACTTGCTTCCTTGATTTTTGTCTGTCTCCTCCAAGAAAATACAAGTAATGTGAGAACTGGGACAGTGCCTCCAATCTAAAGGAGTAAATGTTAGCTGAAGGAATAACTCGATTCTGTGCAAGCTTTGGAGTATTCTATCAACAATTCACCAGGCATCTATCCCTACCTTATGCATGCTCTTGGTATTTTGTTTATCTGTCAGCAACCACTATATCCTTTCTTTAGGTCTTGAATGCTTGTTCCAATGTCTAAACCCTGTCTCAGTGATGTAGTCCGAAAATAATCCTTCCCTCCTCCAACTCATGCAATATTTTTGTTTCTGTTATTCACATACCCAAAAGCCAATCCTTCAAACAACCAGTGATTATTTAACTAATTGTGCTTTACACATCAAATATGTAAATGAATGAATATTGAATATTAGATTTAGGATTTAGTACATTTCCTGGACAAGGCTTAGAACTAATGATGATTTAAAAACTATTACTTTATTGTTTCTGTGAAGGTTACCTATGTAATTAGGTTGGTTCAAATATTAGAGTTGTAATCACGTCCTTGGTGGGTACATGGGTGTTTCAAAATCTAGAGTTCCTTCTATTCTTTTGATAAATGAATGGTTTTTCATTACATATACTATGGTTTTGTCTAGACAACATCTAATATAGAAGTGAGTAAGCTGGATAATTCATGTCAATATACCCAAATAGCAAAAGTAAAAATTTAGTTTTTCCTTTAATTATCCAGGCAATTAGCTGAATCCCTCACTTAAGGTTTCCTATGGAGACACCATCCAAAGCTCAAAAGTGCATTTGACTTTTTATACACAGTAATCAGCAAGGACTGGCCACCACCTAATCCCCTTTGTCCGAGTTGAAGTACATTTCTAAAATAAAGGAGGGTAAGTTTTCAAGCATCCAAAATGACATTTTCCACTGAGAATGCTGGAGGGAACTTCTTCCTTCTCCTCCCCCATCTTAATGATGATTTGCACTTAGGATCTTTTTCAATCAAGACATTTCGTGTTTTCATGGCATTAATTGGCAACTAGTAATGAAAGGTTGACAAACTAAAACTCCTGCAGAAAAATTAATTTCCCTTTACACTAAACAGCCAATGAAAATTAGAAAGTCATTAAGATTTTAAATCCTTGAATTTTTTTCCATGGTATCCGTTCTTTAGAAAGCCAGTATCAGCTAAGGTTAATTAATTGTTATAGCAGACATATTCCCATGTATCAGTAGCTTAATACAATAAAAAGTTATTTTTTGTTCATATAAAGTCCAGAATGGCTATACCTGTTATACAGGTAATTCTTTACCAGGAACCCAGCCTCCTCCCATCTTGTGGCTCCTCTAGGCTGAGTTTTAACATATGGCTTCCAAAGTTGCCACTGGAAAGGTAAGAAAAATGGAAGATGATGAGTGAGATGCTTTCATGGGCCAGACCTGGAGAGGCACATTTAATTTAATGTACTGGCTGTGCCTCAAATCACATGGCCTTGCCTAACCTAAAAATGACCTAGCATTAATTGTCTGTCTGGGGTAGGGAAATAGGTTCTTCACTGAATAGCTAGCCAGTCTTTGTCATAGTTCTTGAGTCCAGAACACGCTTTCCTCAGACTTTCTGATGGATGTGTATTGTAAAGACATTAAATATTTTAGAGAGTTATTAATTTAGTAAATAAACTCTTGACCTGGAAAGGAATAAAAGCAACTAAGAACAAAAGAAAAACAAAGTCCAAAGGACAGGAGATGAATTGATTTTCCTTTTATAGGGAATCTCTGGGCTTCCAATCTGACTTTAACTGCAACCACTTCTGTTTCTTTTTCACAGAACCTGGTCCCAGACCATAGCAGGTATTGAGATTATTATCATTATCATGTTGCTAGTTTCCTCAATGCTATGCACTTTCTGAAAGGCAGAAAATGAACCCTGGGCATAAAACTTCCCAGAAGAAATTAAAATGACATGAAATTGAAACAATTCTGGAAGTCAGGCCAGAACAAAGGGGAGTGTATATTTTGGAAATAGTAACACACACTCAGAAATTCCGAATCTTTCTGTGACTATTCTTGCTGAAATGTGCTCTTCACCCAGAGTTAGAGAGAGGAAGAGACAGTGATGACACAGAAAATTATAAATTGAGTCACTATCAGAACATTATAAATGTCAATTTAAAAACATGGACATTTATACTAGTTATCTGAATCATCCCCTTCTCTCTCACACAATCATTCTTTGGTCCTTCCAGGACTAGGGACAAAAAAGAAAGCTAAAAGACTTGAACGGGGATTAAATCTCTAATGTATTCATCACATCAACATCCACTTCTTGACTAGTTGAGCTAAGCAGTCACACGAGAAGACTGAATTCTGAGCCCAGGAAGAGAAATAAAGGTAGAAAACTCATATCAAGATGGATTTCATTTGAAAATATGAACCTGCTCAATATAATTTTACATGTTTCACATACTTTAGGAAACACTGCAAGCTGGATGCTTCTGTTATGTTCACGTGGGCAAGTTCACACAAGACAATTCATTTTGTACCATATCTAGGACTTAAAAAAAATTAAAGGCTTACATTTCCATTTTTAATTCAAATAGTAGGAGTTGAATTAAATGCAAGATCTTTCACTGCTGTTTCAACAAGTAGTATATGAACCTCAATCATTTTTTCCCTCTTTATCCTCTGGAGAGAAAAACTGAAACCTAAAAAAGGGAAAAAGTGAAACCTAAAATATTATGCATTCACACTGAAAAATACAAGCATGCCTCTTTTTAAAATTATTTTATATGGATTATTTCATCCATCCTGATCATTTGTGAAATTTTTTCATGAGATTGGCAGGTGGGGGATTGACCCTGCATCTCACCCAAAATGGACTTGGAGAAAGTGGCACCAGTGCCTTCCAGGTGTGACCTTGGACCTTTGCTCTGGTCCTTGGAAAAGGGCACACATATTTTTACACTTGAGTTTGATAGGTCTGAAAAAATGGGAGTGACTAGCCGTGAAGATTTAGAGTTTGAAGGGTGGAAAGAAAGGAGTACATTGGGTGACATCAATTAGCTCTCGAGAGTGCAATTTTCTCACTTTCCTACTGTTTATATTTGACATGAGATACGTTCACCCACTTCTCTCATAAGACGTTGCTGTTCTTTTGTGCAAGCTGTTTGGGGGCTGCAGACTATACTTCCCCATCTCTATCATCAAGCTCATTCTGTGACTATTCTTGCTGAAATGTGCTCTTCACCCAGAGTTAAAGAGAGGAAGAGATAGTGAAAACCAGAGAGGACTGTGATTGGAACATTGTAACTATGATAATCAGACACAGCATTTTAAAAGAACTTCTCATATTTCTCAGCATCTACCTCAGTAGAGAGTTCAGTGAATACAAATTGACTTTCTACAATTTCTTTTCTCCTTTCAAACCCAGCAACCAACATATTGTTAGCTCAATCCCTCTGAAGTCCCTCAATGAATGCAAAAGGAGTCTATAGAAAATTCCACCCGAAATGCATCATTCTGAGGGCGCTGGCATTTGAAGACCCTTGGCATTGTTGAGGAAGGAACGAGCTGCTGCTTCCTAAATATATTTGCCACTTGGTTACCAGCTGGGGATGCAGAGAGAGGCAGAAAAAGAGACAGGGCACGGAGAGTTGCGTTTTCTAAATGGTTTCAGGCCACTGGCATTTCAGCAATAGCTAACACAAAACAGATGGCGGTGCTACGCTCCGCGGGCTTTCAACTGAGAGGCTGCTCAGCCCATGATTAATCACCTGTGCTGGGGGGTAAAAAAGTTCTACCTGGTTTTTTTTTTTGTGTGTGTGGGCCTAAGGTTAGGATTAGAAAGCAAGGTGACAGCCTTGCCTCTCTACTTTGTAGCCACGTGTGTGCGTTTAGAACAACTTGCTTTTCTCCACCAATCACAGTCAGCCAACAACCCAAACTCCATCTAGGAGGGGGAGCTCGCCTGGTTCTGCAGAAACGGCTCTAAAAATATTCCACAACCTCCTGTCCTTTCATTTATTACTTCACCTTAAGAGTTGGCCAAGGGCAGAATTTTATGGCAGCTCAGTAAATTCTACACTTGCTCTGAGGTTTTCCAAAATTTCCCCAGCGACAGAGTAAAAAGAAATGCTTGTCTTTTCGATGGTACTGGGGCAAAGGATAACGTGGCCACATCCTTCCACCCACCCTACAAATAAGATATCCTTTTACACCAGGAGTCCTACAGAAGCTTCCTTTTCCTCGGTGTGGGTGAACTCTGAGATGTGGGGTGTGGGGGGTGTGATGTAACACATACCGAATTCCATGTTGCTTCTATACAATTGGAGAAGGAAAAAAAAGGTGATTCCAGCTGTAGCATCTCCAAGAGTGAAGAGGCATGCTGTCATACATTGATCTTTGTTTTTCCCATCATGAGGTCATTTATAGATAAGCAACAAAAACCCCAAGGGTCATACCCCAACCTCAGTCTTGTCTGGAGAAGTTTGTGGAGAAACCAGCTACCCACCGGCCACAGCTGGGGAGGATTAAGCAGGTGGATTTGTGCCTGGAGAATCCCAGCGTGTGCTCTGGGCTAAAGAGAAAATGTATTTATTTTCTATTCCTGCATAACAAATTATCATAAACATAGCAACTTAAAACAATGCCCATTTGTTATCTCACACACTCCTTGCATCAGAAGCCTGGGCCCAGTTTGCTCTCTGCTCACTCACCAGGCTGGAATTAAGGTGTGAACAGCTGCCTTCTTTTCTAGAACTCAGGCTCACGTGGATGTGCAGAATCTAGTTCTTTGGGGTTTCAGGACTGAGGTCCCTCCGTCCTTCTTGGCAGTCGGCCAGGACCCCTCACTTCCTAGAGACAACTTGAATTCCTTATCATAATGGAGAAACTCCTCTGATCAGAGCACCTCCTCTTTCCCTGAACCTCTTTCTTCAGGAAGAGCCCAGTCTTTTCTATAAAGGGTCACCTTATTAAGTCTTCCATACTAGTAAATGTTGCCAAAATGATTTTACCTTTGTAAAATAAGAGAACTTTATGCAGTTAGATTTTCAGTGATCATGTACATCAATTTGAACACTGAGAATAAAAATTATTCTGATGAATACTTGATCTGGCAAATAAGAAGATATTGGAGAACATGCCATGGGCACTAGCATACTGAGAAGATTTGGGAATGCCAGATTGGCTTTAGGGACCACAGGTTACTCATAATATCTCAAAGGGCCAGCATTAGAAAGCAAATCTGAAAATTTAGCTTGGGTTCATAAGAATGGTTTTCAATATTTTTGAACCGTAAAATTCTTTTTACATGAAATGTACATGGAAGTTCATTTTACAATATTCACGTAGTTTTTTTTTTCCTAAAGATTTATTTATTTATGCATACAAGAGCCAGGGTACAGGACAGAGATGCGGGGGGTGAAAGGATCCACCAGAGACAGAGTGGGGAACAGAACAGGCAGACTGACTGAAACACATTGCTGAGGGGAGCAGCAGGCGAGACAGGAGACAGGCTTTGCCATGTGGGTTTCTCCCTGGCCAGCCAGCTGTGGATTGCTTCATAGTGCGGTACTTAACCACTTGCGCCACCAGGGAGGCCCCTATTCACATAGTTTTTAATTTATAATGCCCCAGTATGATTTATTGTGTGCCAGGCGCTCATGTGTTTATTTATGAACCTCCTTACACTATGAAATGGACATTGTTGTTGCTACTGTTATCATTGTCAGTACTCCCAGTTTACAGGCAAAAAACTGTGTTAGGGAAAATTGAAGTACATTGCCCAAATGGCAAAACTGACTTTGTTTTTTGTTTTTTTTTTTAAATGGTCAGTACCAGCTTTTTCTTTTTCTTTTTTTTTTAAGATTTATTTATTTATTTATACAAGCACTGGGTACAGTCAGAAGCGCGGGAGGGTGAGAGAATTCACCAGAGCTAAAGAGGGGAGCAGAGCAGGCAGAAGGACCGAAGCACACTGCTGAGGGGAGCAGCGGGCAGCAGAAGGGGTCTGTGCGCCATGTGGAACCCTCCTCCGGTGGCCCGGGAGCAGCCGGGGATCGAACTAGCGCCGCAGAGGCTGCAGGCAGCTTCGCAACCCAGCGCTCAACCGCTGCGCCACCGGGGAGGCCCGCAAAACTGACTTTGAACCCAGAAAATTTGACTCACTGTTCTAGAGCACTTGTATCTTGATGCAGTTTTTTAAGTGGGGACAGGAAAGATCTCTGATCTCCCAGCACTGAGTCTCTGGATAGGTTTTTCCCACACCCCTTCCCTCAGGCTTCTTTAAAGTACCTTCTTCAGCAAACACTTTGAGAACTGGAGTTCATTAAATATGAATCATCTAAGTATCTGCCGCTTTCATTTGCATCATTTCTTACATTCCTTTCGGGAGACCTCATGAGCTCAGTGCCTGTTCTCTGCCTCCCCTTTTACCTTTTTGCCAAATATCAGAATAGTTGCTGGCACACCCACATCAGACTTCTCACCCACATCAGACTTTTGCCACCACTCTGGCCTTTGAACTTGTCTTGCCACCCTCAGTTTTTCCTTCGTCACTATATATTATGAGCTTCCTCTCCCTAAACCCCTTCAAGACTGCCCCTGCTCGTGATGCTGCCATGGCTCGCTATTACCCACCAACAATTCTCAGCTCTTACGGTGGCACTGGCAACTCTCAATGGCTTGATTGCACTGATCTCTTTCATGATTGTAATCCAAGTGTCACAGGTAAGAGCCGCCCATACTTCAGGTGCCCACCCCCCACCAAACTGACATGCACAGGTTGTTAACTCATCACCTCTAAATCTTTCCTCCAAACATCAAGCACATTTCTTCCATTGGACAATTGTCTCCCTTTTCCTATGAATGCATGATTTTTTTCCTAGTTTATGAGCTTCTTGAAAATACTAACTGTATTCATTTTTTAATCCTCTACTAAACTCAGCAACCATCTGCACATAATAGATATTAAATAGCAGATGATGAATTAGGTATCTTCCCCAAAGTCCTGGAAAGCAGATGGATTAGCTATTGTTATGATCCCCATTTAATAGATCAGTAAGTTGAGGCTGCAAGATGTTGAGTAACTGGTTCATCTTCATTAAAAAAAAAAAATCAGTAGGTGGAATGTGACATCCGTTGACTGAGCACAATATTCCTTTGAGATTACATTGCTCTCTGGTATCTTCACTTAAGATCAGTCTTACTATCTTTATAGAATCAACAACTACAATATAGCTTATACTTGCAGTGGCCATTCTTTACTGGGGGTGCACAATGCAGTTACCCAGAAATGTTTTTGTAAAATGTCAATATCCACACCAGTCCCTCCGGATCATACCTTCTTCAGAGGGGGCCATCCTGTGTATGTTCTAGGGCAAGAGAGACTCTCAGAATACTCTGGTGTGTTCCATGATCAAAGATCACTGATTTTACAAGGTTTACAGAGGACCCATACCTTTCCAAATTTCCTCATTGAATGTATAAAATTCCATGGGCAGTGACTGCTCTCTATTTAAAAGCAAAATGTCACTAAACCTTACCATTCATTCTGTCGGTATTCATGAAACACTACTATTGGAAAAGCCTCTTGACTTTGTGTATATAGGTTTTATGGCTCTTATTCTCAGCTGAAATTTCTTGATATCTGCCTAGCCTATTATGAGATCATCTCTTGCCAAACAACCTAGAATTTTTTCTTCTGTTCACCTTAGCAGATGACCCACCTACTAAACATAGGGAGTGCTTTTCATTTGTGAAATGTATGAATCTATGAAAAATGGAATTCACACCTCATCAAGAATGAGTTTACCAGCTTCTTTCCAAAGAGAAGACTTTGATAGATTAATAAGCACAGCCAATTTCCGGATCAGCTGAGTAAAACATTAGTGATCTCCCAGCCTCAGTTTCCTCATCTGTGAAGGGAGCCTCAAAACACAGTTCCTGGCTCATAGTAGGAATACATTAAATGTCTATTCTCCCCCTTCCTTATAAATTAAACCCTTGACAGTATATTTGAGCAGTGTGTGGGGGCAAATAGACAGAGGCAGGGGCATCTTCCAGGAGCCCTTGAAATTAGCCCATGCAAACAGCCATCCAGGCTTGGTGTCCAGTCTGCTTGGTCCTGAATGCATTCCACAGGGCACGAGTGTGCAGCCTGGAGAGTCCTCACAACATGTGTATGTGACTATAAAACATGCCGTAACCTTGGAATCTGGACATCAAAAGGCAGAGCTTCAGTGCCTGATAAAAATGTGTGTTCCTCTCAGCAAACCACTCCAAACACTGTTTTCTCCATCCCACTGGGAAGCTTGTCACCGCTAATGTGATTCTTATGATTCTTGCCGCTCCGTAGCCTCTTGATCTTTAGTGAGATCTCTCTGCCCCTGAGTGTGCTGGAAACAAAATGTCCTGTCTGGTGTCCAGAGCTTAAAATAACAGACGCTGGGTTCCTGCTGCCATGTTGAAACTTTACTCCCGAGGTCTCCCCACATGTAACCCCTCCCCCCAGTAACCCCATTCCCATGCCAGGGGGATAAGCCAAGGATGAAGAGACAGACAAAGAAGGGGGAAGAGGCAGGAAGATTAGGCATCAGTAGATCACTGCAGGCATTCTGTAATATATGTTTGATTTTTCCCTGGGTTAATTTTTCAGAAAGATTGACTGCTAAAATCGTGAGAGATGTTTATGGAAATATTCTTCCCATCTCTGAAAGAAAGGACCACATTTTCCAAGCATGTTGCTGAGGAGCGTGTTTGAGGTTGTCCAGTCTGTATTCCAACAATGGTGGTGTGCTAAATGATTTTAAAGCAGAAGAGCAGTGTGTATTTTTGTATGTGCATTTTAAGCCTGGGAAATAATAAAATAATCAGACCCAGTGGCATCTGTGCATATTCATGTTTCCTCTGTTAGAAAATGAGCTTTCAAAGTCTACAGAAAATAGAGAATGGCACTGGTATTGGCTCATGAGCTTGTCAAACTCTCTTCTTTCATTTAGTCTTACGGGGGAAATGCCTTTCTCTTTTTTTGCGTGCCCATTTTTCAACAAGGAAGACATTTCCCTTCTTTAGCTTTTGACAGGTTATTCTGGGAATCTCCGCTATCCTTAATTTCTTCTAGTCCTTCTGGAGAATGAGTTGTCCCAAGCATATTTTTGGAAACACCACAGACGATTGTTTTTATTAGGGGACTGCAAAGCTTTGTAGTGGGATGCTTTGTGTTTTATTTGTTTTCCTTCCCCTGCCCCAGCTGTTTTTGTTTTAACAGCGTTGGAGAGAAGGTTAAAGTATTTGTGGCCTCTGTTAACCTCACCCATCTCTCAAATTGACAGAGTTAGAAATCTGAATGGATGGAAGGGTAATATACAGATCATCTGCCCCGATGGCTTCTTCCGTGATTTAATTTACCCTTATCAGAGGGATGAGTTTGACAGTGGGGTTGAGCTCAAGTTAAGTGAGCATTTTAGAAAAGCAGAGAGCTATCAGAACAAGTGACCCCCACAAAACAAACTATCTGAGCACCCGAACACTCAGTAACTGCTGGGATGTAATCATGTCAAATAAGAGGCTATAACAGATGCTTCCCTTTTGTTTTCCATGTTCAACCAAGTAATATGACTCAACCAGACACAATCAGGCACCAAATACAGCTCTGCATGGCTGTGTGGCTGTAATGGTGGCTATTTCTAAGACATCTGAGTCTTCCAAATCTGTGTCTGTTATCATCCTATGATCCTGATTTAATTGGTCTGGGGTATAATCTTAGCATAGGATTTTTTCAAGCTCTCCAGATGATTCTGATATGCCATTAAGGCTGTTCAGAACTACTGCCCTATGGATGAAGATAATTATCCTCTTAAGAATGTTGCATGCTAGGCAGAGTACTAAGCACTTTCCTGCATTAAGCCATTTATTTCTCCAAATTCTCCTGTGAGATAGACTTAGTTCTAACAAGCAAAACTAAAATCATAAGACCTTAAGTTATCCAGGTGGAGTTTGAGTCCTAGTTCATTTAACTGCAAAACCTATTCCTTTTCTACTCAACAGTCTCCTTGGAGAACCCAAAATACAGCAAAATAAACATACAAACTCTCCATAACTCTCCATGAGAAATCATCTCATTTACTTATTTATTTGAGCAGGGGCCTTTCCTGTCTTCTATGTAATGTGTGAAAGAAGGATCAGATACTACACTTGATCTTAGCCAAAAGGCCGAGAAGCGATGTGAAAGAAGGATCAGAAATTGTTTAATTAAGGACTTTGTTGCAGAGATAAAGTGGCCATCTCTGTGCCATTCTGGCTCCCCGTTATGGAAGGGCAAGTGCTAAAATCGTGTTCTACTTTTACAAAGTGCTCTTCAAGGAAAGATCTCAAAGCACAACATAATTAATAAAATCACCCACATCCTGTCTAGATGAGTAGCATTTTATATGTACAAATTCCTCTCTGCCCCCAGGCTCTGCAAGAGTAGGAGAATGTTTCCAATTTGAAAAAGTGAGCAATAAATTGAAAGGAGCTGTATCTTGAGGCCACTCAAAAGACCTCAAAGGCATCTATAGTGACTTATATGAGAAAACATGATCACCACAAAAGTGTGTCAGAATGGCTTGTCAGCCACATTGTGCCTGATGGTTCAAAAATAGGAAAGACAGGGCAGGAATAAAACATTCAGTTCTTAAGAGTCAGTTCCCCTTGGGATTCATGTTCTGAACTACTTGGTCAACTTTCCAAAGGTCTAGAAGCAGTAAAGTGATGACATTAGCTGATGATCCAGTTACTTGGGTTAATCAAGGCAGAGGGGACAGACGGGGTCAATTAAGTAGCTGGGCAGCCCAGTGATAGATGAGTCATTATGGGCAAGTGCAAAGATAAGGCCACTGGGAAAAGCAATTTAAGTCATTCATGTACTTCCAGGCCAGGAAATCCTTCTAGTCTTTGAGGGGGATCATTTAGGAATCATCAGAACCTGCCTGATGAAGTCATCTATTCATTGTACAACTAATGATCAACAAAAGAGCCAAACACAGAAGGGGACAGGGCATATGGAATACATTTTGGTGGCTGGGATGTATGTCTGTGCCTTCATTTCAATCCCCTTTAAAGTCTTATACCTACCCCTCTTTTCCTTCTCTTGTCCACAATCTCCCCCTAATCCTAATGTTCTCATCTCCCTAAACACACAATTTTAATGTTTGCATGAAATCTTTTTTGAAAGTAAAGGCAAATATTGTCCTTCCTAATTTCTAGTTCTATTCCTCAAATATATTGCTCTCTATACATCTACAGATTTCCAAGTTACTCTTTAGCAATATTGCAAAACAACTCCATATTTAAGCATCCAGGAAGCTTGAAATGGTTCTACTTTGAATCCCTTATGTGTGTATTTATGTTGCAAATATGGAAATTGGAGCTTGAGAGCCTATCTAACCAATCAAGGCCCCCAAGGTAAAGGTTTTTCAGCAACAGTCATTTTGATAAACCCAATAAAAACTAGCTCGTGTCCTGATTTATCTTCTCCCAGTCCAGTTTCTCTTGTTTGCCTATTTTTTTAAGTTCATTCTCTGTTGCTCAACCTTTAAATGTTGGACTTTTCATTCCTTACACTTTTGAGACAATCTACCCATTGTTCCAGCCTCATCTTGACCCACTCGGTGACATCTTGCCTGGCTCACAAGCCTTTTGTTCTTCTACAAACCAGGGGAACAATATGCCTGTTTCCTGTGCCTGGAATGCTCTTCTCTGGTTCTTTCCTTGGTAAGCATTTGCTTATACTTCGGATCTCAGCTAAGCTCATTTATTAACTTCCTTGAATTTGACCCAATATCTCTAATATGAACACTCATAACACAAAGTAACATTCCTCAGAGCATTCCTCACAGTTACAATTTTACATCTATTCATGTGATTATCTGATTAAAGTCTGCTCCCCATACACACACTCTATAATCCCTTCCCTATTTCTATTTCTTCTCTTCTTTTTGTCACGGGTTAACCTTCATTGCTCACATCTCTTCTTGATGGGCAACCAAAGCATCTACTGACCAATGGCTTCCACTGTCTCATAGATTCTAAAAATAAGATTTTATCTTTAAGTTCCTCAATTTCTAGTCTTACTAGCAATTTTTGGTTCTTTAAATTTTTCACATTCACCTTCAACTAATGAAAAGGTCTCATTGGTTTACTTCATATGTATGACCTCTTTGGAAGAGTTTCCACAGTAGATTACATGGCTCCCTGGTCAAAACCAAAATGGGCTTACCTTTTGTCAAGTGTGTTCACCATCCACTGACTGTGATCAGCCTGGTGTCATTGAGATAGCAGCTCTCCTGAGAATGTATTATAAGCTGGATGTTTTCTCCATCACAACCAGTTTGCTGAGACCTGGCAGGGTTGGGGAGAAATCTTCCTTTAGAAATTAGGGTTGGGTGAAAGGTAGCAACGGAAAACGAGCAGGGACAGTTGAGGCACTCAACATCCTCCTTGTTGGTGGGTATCGTACTCATCTAGCTCTCTATTCCATGGCAGTTACTGTGACACATGTAAGGTTTTGCAAAAATCAAGTTGATTTGGTTTGGATCAAAGAAAATTCTCAAAGGAAGATCTGAAGTATTTTGGGAATGGTAGGATCAGGTGAAAAATATTAGATTTTGAATAAAGCATGACCTTTGGAGACCTCTTTACTTCTGGTTCACTATTCTCAGATGTAGCTGTTCATGTCCCCACACCTACAGTGAATGGAGTTCACCAGTCTTCATCTGTGGCAGGCCCCCAACTCCAGTACTTGATGCTCTACCAAATCCCCTAACACGAGACTGTCAAAAGTTTGCTCAATTCTTCAACTTTCAACTGTCTCTACTAGAAAATCTTGATATAATTACTACCCTAGTAGACATAAGATTTATTGAGCTTGAGAAGAAGACATGGTGCCTTCCATTGTCTGAGAATGTATTATAAGTTGGTCTATTGCTGCTACTGAGCAGAGCACTGTAAAGTAGGGATTAACAGCACAGTGTCTAGGGCCTCCCTTGGTGGCGCAGTGGTTGAGCGCTGGGCTGCGAGCTGCCAACAGCCTCTGCAGCGCCGGTTCGATCCCCGGCCCCGGCCACCGGAGAGGGTCCCACATGGCACGCAGACCTCTCCTGCCACCTGCTGCTCCCCTCAGCAGTGTATTTCATCAGTCTGCTTGTTGTGTTCTCCGCTCTGGCTCTGGTGAATTCTCTCACCCTCCCGCGCTTCTGACTGTACCCAGTGCTTGTATATATAAATAAATAAATCTAAAAGAAAAAAAAAAAAAGCACAGTGTCTAGAACTCAATTACATGGGTTCAAATTCTGGCTTTGCTATGTACCAATTATATGAACTTGAATACTTGACTCCTCCTTGTGTACAACATGATTTTACAGCATCATCTCAACACAGTTGTGAGTACTAAATAAATTATTAAATGACAAGTATAATAGTGTTGGCACTATATATGTGTGAGCTACAGTGACATTATTATTGTCTTTTAAGGGTTGCCTCATCCAATTAGTAGTCACTAGTATATTACTCAGGGCACATTTGGTTGTATGTTTTCGATATTCAGCTCAGAGTAACTTAAGTAAGAAAAATGAATATACTGGTTCACACAACAAAAGTAGTTCAAAGGATGGACTTACTTATGTTTCAAATGATGCCATCAGGACTCTAGCTGCCTTATACCTTGTTTTCTTTGGAGTCAACATTATTTTCAAGCAGGTTTCCTTTATATTGGGGCAAAGAGTAGCTTAAGAATGACCATTCTTATACTTCTTCCTAGTAGATTTGAAAGACTCTAATAGGCCAGCTTATATTCCATCATGAACTAGTAATTAAGAGTGGAGTATTCCAACTGGCCAGGCCTGAGTTCCATGCTACCTTATAACAAAGAGGAAAGATAGGGCCAACTCTGCCTAGAGGAATGGCAATGATGCTGGTCAGGAGACACACACTGGCCTGCCCTTTGTCAAGGCACAAAGAGGAACTCTGGGGTGATTTCTCCAAGACAGAATCAGAGGACTATGATTGGCATGTTTACAGAAATGTTTATCCATCTGGAGAGTGACAAACACCAAGGAATAATATTCAAAATATTGAATAACTAGGCAAAACAATAGTTCTGATTAGTTTGAATAGCCAGGTGGCCAGTCAGAAGAAAGATCAATTGTAGCAGCACATTCCTGAGAGCAGCAACCGTGTATCAAATGCAAACATTGGACTGATTTCTAAGATACTTCAATATCAAATACCATTGAGTTGTCCTTACTGAGCAAACACTCTAGTTTTGACTCGTTTATTCACCTGATCAGAGGCGGGACTGGAGTTGACAGGTGTCTCCAGAACTCCTTCTGCTCTTTAATTCCTTTTGTGATTTCATGTGTGTGCCCATCCCACAGGGCCACACACATAAGATAGAAGATAAGGTTTTGAGCTGAAGCACCAATAATCTTGATAAGGACACAGGCACCTTGCTTGACCTTCTTGGGACCAACATTATTTTTTTCTGGCTGAAGAAAGCAAAGGTTCTCATCTTTCTTTTCCTTTATTATCCTACCACCATCAACTGCCTCACAAAACAATTCTGGTCTCAGGATTTGTCTCTTAAAATTCAAGTTGAATGAAGTGTTCTTTGATTAGAGAATCTGATGAATTGCAACTTAATGGGCTAACTCAGTTTGGCATAAAATCCTGTAGCAACAAATAGTGTGTGGGATATAGGGGGGGTGTTTGTGTCTGGGTGTGTGTGTACCTTCTTGTTACACTTCCTTCTGCGTTAACATTTTAAAAGCATTTCGCACAGAATCCATGCATAATGGATTAAACACCTTCCCCACTCTGCAGCAGTGCCTGCCTTCAGACGCTAAGTAGCTGGCAGCACTAACCCCTGAAGCCAGCCTTCCAGGTTCAGGGTAGTTCCTGGGCATCACTGCTCACACTCGCTCACCAGGAATTGTTTTCAGCTATCTATGCAGGCCAGCAGAAAGACTTAGAAATGCTAGCCAATTGGGCATCCTTGGTGGCACAAGTGGTTAAGCACAGCACTGTGAAGCTATCTGCAACCTCTGCAGCATGAGTTTGATCCCCCACCGGGCAGGGGGCTACCCACATGGCACAGCAGACCTCTCCTATGTAGCGCACTGCTCCCCTCAACAGTGGATCCACCTGTTCTGCTCCCCATTCTGTCTCTGGTAATACTTTTACTCTCCCACACCTCTGGCCTACACCCCAGATCTTGTATGCATAAATAAATAAATCTTCTTTTAAAAAAGAAAAATAAATGCTTGCCAAGTATATATGAACTTTGTTTCCCTCTTCCTGGTGAGAAATAATGGATTTCTTAACTGTCTCCTTTCAGGGTTGCAGAGAGTACGGCAACTTGCAAAAAACACAAGATACTTCAGACAAAAACTGAATGAAATGGGATTCATTATCTATGGCAATGAGGAATCTCCTGTTGTGCCTCTGCTTCTTTACATGCCTGCTAAAGTAGCGTGAGTATCCAAAGGACTCTCAGCAGTAATGCCTAAGCCCCAAGGTGATTTGCTAAACATGGTGCTTTTGCACTAAGAGGCTCTTTCAGCATAAGCACAGGGTGGGGCACTGAATTCAAATTTCACTTGTTCAGCTTCTCAGTAGCCACCTACCAAGCCAATAGCTTCTATTTATGGGAAGGAAACCAGAGGCTAAGGGCCCACCATCTTCAAGCTCTGAGAATTTAGGAGAGTTATTTACTCAGATTTAGTATCGATAATATATATAAGGTACTTAATACAGTGTTTTGTGTACTGTAAGCACGTAATCATCAGTATATATTATTACTACTAATATTAGTACTGCTACAATGATTATTGTCATTATTATTCAACTGAGTACAATTGAGTCATCTTGATTGCATTGCTTTCCAAAATAATTACTGCAAATTTTGGTTACATTAATAAAAAATATTTACAGGAAAATAATAGGTAAAAATCCTGCTGTGTTCTTCATTAATAATGTTATGTTGGACATTGATTGATATGTCAATCTATCTAGTGCCTTTCAATTTGAGATTTTTTAAAGAAGGAGCCAATATTGCTGAAAGATCATATACTAGGTAAGGCTTTCAGATGCCAGTGATCACCCTAGTTTACAATTGAGGACACTGAACCCAACAAAGCTGAGTTACACTCTAAAAGTCACAATGATTGTTAGTGTAACCTAGAATTCAAAGCCTGTTTTATTTGCCTCCTTAATGAAGTCCTTTTCAATGACAGCACAGCCTGTAGTCCTTGCAAAGATGTATATTGCATCACAGCAATATGGAGCATAAGTTTTAACTATCTTTAATGTTATCTTTGGTGAATAAAAGGTATCAATTACTACAATGCACAAAAATCTAATTGCATTGCTTAAGGAAATTTTTAGAACAATTTAGTTACAAAAGTAATATTTATTGTTGGCAAAAGTTGCTGGTCAGATCTTGCCCTGCTCCCTAGACCTGTTTCTTCCTTTTGAAATAGGGAGTTAATTGTTAAAACCAGTATATGAGCACTTATTTCATTTGCTCATTTAAAAACCCTTCCTTTTATTAAATATATTCCCTAGCCCATTATTCCATTTGAGCAAAGTCCTACTGCAAGTCTACCACTCAGTAGTCTTCTATGGAGTTCAGCATAATGTGATGTCACCCTTTAAATAATCAAGAATGGAAAATAAATAAATAATCAAGAATGTATTATATTTCTTATCTGGTACATTTTGCACATAGAAGATGGTATTACACAGATGCAGTGATGCTACATGAAACACAGTGCTAACATGTTATTTTATTAACCATTAATTATTATCATTAATAATAATGATATTGCACTATCTTAATAGTATCATAATTGTTACATTATATTCTTATATTTAATAATAATGATGTTATATTAATATTATAATTATTATGTAATATTCTTATATTTAACAATAGTGATATTGTTATCATCATCATTATTTCTATGACTTAGTTTCTTTCTGCCTACACTGACCTAATTTGCTATGAGACTCATTGAATATCATGTTCAAGACAATCATATATATTAAATTCAGGAGCCTAGGTTTAGTGGTGAAAGTCTTAAATTCGAAAGCATTTCAGGAAGACCTCAGTTTAGCCTAATGAATCAACAATCATAGATTTTGCTTACATTCTTTGACAAAACTCGCTTCCTCTGGTACAAAGAGAAGCATGCAGACAGTGAAAACGGTCTTTGGGGAGTCCTGAAAACTGGCCTGAGATCATGGGTCAGGTGGTTTGTGCTCTAGCAATAAAAGCACTTGTTTCTCAGACAATTATGAGCTCTCATCCTGTGTAGTTCCGTGGGCAGCCTTCCATACGGTGATCAAGACAGGGAAAGAACAGCCTCTGTTTTCAAGCTTTCTCAGTTAAAAAGCTTCCTCTCCTTGTCAAGTTCCCAGTCCAAATCAAAGAGCAAATCTCGCCTTGCCCAAGCCAGGGGTCCGGAGAGCCTTTGCATTCCGTAGGTTTTGCTTTCTCTATCACTGCATTTGAAGCAATATGTTCTGCATGAGGCTACCAAAAGGGAGACAGCATCGAAATTCTACATCTGAAACTTATATTATGTTATAAACCAATGTTACCTCAATAAAAATGTATTAAAAAAAAAAAAGGCAGACAGCTAAACGAAGAGAGGAATGAATGAACAAGCAGGCTTACTCTCCATGTCTGGTTCAAGAATTCTTCCTGAGTTATGACTGGAAGGTTTCTGTGGTGCTGTTAGCTTCCAGCCTAAAATAATACACCAGCAACCACTTAATGCTAAGAGCAGATCTGAGGCATTTACCTCACTTGTGAGCAGAGCCACTCAGTAATTAAGGTTTCCCTGCAAGGAACAACAGAGCACAAAGGGCGGCGGGTGGGGGGTGGGGGTAGGTAAGACTCACTTGGGGGTACATGCTCTTTTGTCTGACACTATTGACAGGAGAAATGTACAGACTTTAAAAGTTTGATATTCTAGAATTGTTGCTGAGATGAGCTCTGGGGGAAAAAAGAGACTAGACATGATTAAGGGGAAGGAATTGTTGCTTTAAAAGGTTTTGCCCATCATCAAAGCACTTTGTGCTTACATGGCTGATATCCTGGCCAGCCACTCTGTGTGTGCATATTTCTCTCCCCATCTCCCTCCTGCCCTGGCCTCCCTTTAACCCAGCCAGTGGATTGAAAATCCACTGTGTTCACTCACACATAAAAAATTGAGGAGAGTCTTGCTATTCTTATCTCTAGTTTGATGGAATATAAAATATTTGACTTTGGAGTAGGATATGATTTGGGGTTCAGCTCCTACAGACCCTCTGATTCTGGTCCTAAAATTATAGTCAAAAATTGGAAGCTTGAAAATTGAAATTTCTTGAAATTTCCACACATTATCATGATGTTGTTTTTAAAACACATATTTGCTTTTAACATATATTCTTTCTTTGTGTAATTCCATTGTGTTAGCTGTTGGGTTTTTATTCCCAGGAAACCTGTGGACAAAGAATTTTACATCAATGTAGACTTGTTAAACCAGGGTAAATAAGCACTTGCTGCTCAAATTTAGCATTAGTCATTGTGTAATGAGTGTGCCAGCCCCCATAATAGGTGCCATCCACCTGCACCCCTATGTTTATAGCAGCACTATTTACTAAGCTATGGAAGCAACCCAAATGCCCAAAAATAGATGACTGGATCAAGAAGATGTGGTACATATACACAATGGAATATTACTCAGCAATCAAAAAAGATAAACACATGCAGTTTGCAGTAACATGGATGGAGCTAGAAGGGATCATGCTCAGCAAAATAAGTCAGAAAGAAAAAGAAAAATACCGGATGGTCTCACTCATAGCAGGAATTTAGAAAACCTAAATAAGGGACCAGAAAAAAGACTAATCAATACAAAGTAAAAATCAAAATCAACAAGCAACTATAAACCAGAGACACACTGGGGGCGGGGGGGAGGAAGGGGCAGGGAAAGGAAGGACTAGAGTCAAAATAAGGGGGGGTGCAATTGTATGGGGACTATAACCAAAACGAAAATGCATATATTGTGCAAAGATGAAAAAAGATGTAAGAATTATATAAAATAAAATATTTAAATAAAAAAATAGGTGCCATCAAGTGATAAGTGATTGACTCCCCCATTTCCCTGACAGTTAATTACTTGACAGAAGTTTAATAACTTTAATCATCTTTACTTATAATTACAAGGAAGTAAATTATCCATATTACTTTTTTGTAGCATAATTTACTCATCTCTTAGTTAACCTTTTTTTTTTTTTTTAACTTTTCCTGTAGGGCTTTTGCAAGGCATCTACTAGATAGAAAAATTGGGGTGGTGGTTGTTGGATTTCCAGCCACTCCTCTCGCAGAAGCTCGGGCACGGTTTTGTGTTTCAGCAGCACATACCAGGGAGATGTTGGACACGGTGAGTATAACACAGACCCGCACAATCTCGGTTACTGGGACCTCAGATTCTGAGCAAGTTTAATTATTGAGCTAGTTAGTTTGGCCTTCCCTGGGTTATTCTTCAGTAGTTGGGGAAAATTACACTAATAAAACCCACTGTTAAAAAAAAAATGTAAACTACAACACAGCTGTGAAAAAACAGTGGCTTTGGGGACAGAGTGGATGGAACTCAATGTGATTATGTTAAATGAAATGTCAGAGAGTGAAAGATATCAGAGGGTTTTACTCATCTGTCAAATATAAATAACAAAAAAAAATACATGGGCAAATGCAGCAGGAATAAATCTTGGACTTAGTGAAAGAATTTAATGGTTACCAGAAGGAACAGGTGGAAGGGAAGAGGGGTGGGGGAGGGAGGAAGAGGGGGGTACTGGCACAGGTGGCTTGGTGGAGGGTGAGTAGAACATGTGCACATATTGAGGAGCAAAACTGTAACCCCAGAATTAAATTGAAAAAAGTACAAGTGTATGCCAACATTACCCATCAATGTGATCAACTGTAGTTAGAAAAGAAAATCAATTTAGTGAATATTTGAGTTAAGTCAGCATTTGGTTTTGTAGACAAGATTGAATGAGTAGCTAAATCGTATGCTATTTACTTGTTCTTCAATGCAAAAGGCAACCTCACACACTATATTAGCATTAACTACCTACATCCTGACATTTTTTCATAGTCACCAAATCCATCATAATAAAATATGACCCAACTAAGCTACATGTTGAAAAACCAATAATAAAGACAGATCTATCATATCAACCAGACCTACATGAGGTGTAAATGATTTTAAAACATTTCAAAAAATATTTCATTGTCCCTTAATTTCAGTCTTTACGTGAGTGAGTAATAATGTCAGTCATCTCAGCCAGTTGGGGATTAATGGTACTCCCTCACAAGATCAGTGCTGTTCAGCAAACCTTACTAAGTAACTACTCTGAACAAAACCCTGTGGCAAAAAGTCTAAGAGGAGGTAATAATAAATAAGCAATTTATGATAATACCAGGGAGAATAAATTCATATTGGAAAAAAAGTATAGACAAGTGTACAAGTATAAAGGTGGAAATGAGTTATTATATATGAATTCATTTATTATATGTCAATAAGCTATTATACACAAAGGTGGAAATTCATTATATATTTCTCTGTGTGTGTGTACCTCTTCCTAGCTGGGAGACCTGGACTAGTTATTCGATGTTCTGAAGCCCCTATTTTCTCATTTTAAAAGTGTGATATAATGACATCTATTTCATCAGACCATGGTAGAGATTTTTTTAAATGAGGTCTATCAGCATTTGACATGGTGCCTCTTACATAGAGCTACTCAATATTAGTTGTTATTATTAATAATGTATATAAAACACTTTATATAGTGCTTGGTGTACTGTACACACATTAGCAGTAATCACTATTATTGTTCCTACTTTTATACAGCAGACAAAGTATAAAATGACACCTTGAACAAGTAGGACATTAAGGTGGCAACTGAACATTACCACTCACAGAAAATAAACATTAGACAAGTCCAATCAATGACTGTGTTTAGGGTGAAATGCAGACCACGCAAACGCAAACACTACAAACACAAAACAGCTTAAAAATTCCCTCTTCAAGGCCTCCCTGGTGATGCAAGGGGTTAAGATGCAGCACTATGAAGCTATCAGTAGCCAATGGAACATAAGTTCCATCCCAGCCAGGGAGGTGACCTACATGGCACAGCAGACCTCTCCTGTCTCACCCACTGCTCCCCTCAGGAGTGCACTTGAGTCAATCTTCCTGTTCTGCTCCCCCACTCTGTCTCACACATACCCCCCACACCTCTGGCCTGTACCCCAGTTCTTGTATGCATAAATAAATAAATCTTTAAAAAACAGTTCCCTCTTCTAACATGAGTGGGATGGCTGCTCTTTCACCAATTACAGTTTTAGCCCTAAAACTTCCTGCCACTCAGGAGGAGCCAATCTATTGGCCAATTCCACCTAGAGCCAATCACTATACTTCTCTGCTTCTTGAAAGCATACAACCCAGACCTGGTCCCTGCTTCCTAAGAATCATCTTGGGTACAAATTCTGAACTCCCTGTTGCTAATATGTGCATGGTTTTTCAGTGGTGTATTCCCCTAGGCTGCAGCAACCTGAATGGATCTAACTTTGAGTACAGGGGTGTCCTGGGTAGTCCTTGATCACTGGGCTTCAACATCATGCATTACATGACAGACACAACATAGAAGTTAAGAAGGTTGAGATTTAAATGAATAAAAATCCTGTGATTCCTCCCATATCCTCCATGAGTTGTCTCACATGTCCCACAAGTGTGCAGGTACTTCACTTTGAAATCCTCTGAGCTACTCCATCCCCGAGCCTCATCAAAAAGCAAGAGAAACTATCCCAGGTCAATGTCTTTTAAAATATGTATTACTAAAAATAATAACAGTACAGAACACAACAAAGCAAAAACAGACAATTATAAATCAGAGACATCCTGCAGGGGAGGAGGGGGGAGAGGGATCAGAGGGAGGTAGGTGCACAGGGGACTGAGGTAATGGTGCATGGGTGCATTGGGGAAGGCAATTCTATGGGGACTACACTTAAGGGGGTTGGGGGAAAGCAAATATTCTTTAAAAATGAACAATGATGTAATTTTTTTAATTAATTTAAAAAAATAAATAAAATATGTATTATTGTGCTCTCTTTGGCTACATATCTAAGATTGGAACCATACAGAAGTCATTAACATGGCACCCATGCAAGGATGCATGTGAATTCCTAGCATTTCATATTTTTATTTTGAAATAAAACAAGACATTTTCAAAATGCCAAACATATATATGGATGTGTATGTGTGTGTATATATATATATATATATATATATATATGATGGTTTGCTTTTTCTTAGTAATTAATTTGTTATAATTTTTAATAGAAAGAAATTTAATCACCCATAATACTCACACCCCAAAATAAAATAATTTTAATGTAGAGATGAACCATTAAAGAAAAGAATTAGCACTTAACATTTCTCGAGAGCTGACTTACAAACCACACCATAATGATTTTTTATCTTTCTCCTTTTCTTCAAAATCAAAGAAGCTGGTGGGCCCTCCCTGGTGGCCTAGGGATTAAGTCTCAGTACTGTTACTGCTATGGCCTGAGTTTGACCCCCAGCCAGAGAGCTAACCCACATAAGGCATATGGTGCAGCAGACCCCTCCTGTCTCACCCACTGCTCCCTTTAGCAGTGTATTTCAGTAAATATACCTATTCTGCTTCCCACTCTGCCTTTGGTGAATCCTCTCACCCCACCCCTCACTTCTTGCCTATACCCCATTTTTTTTACACACACAAAAGATTAAAAAAATCAAAGAATCTGGTAAAACAAGACTGTGACTTCTGTGAGAGGCTTGACATTAGCCTGGGTACCAGAGTCACTTAGGGATTTAAAGATAACTGATGTCAAGTAATCTCTTTGCAGGTCTTGGAAGCCCTGGATGAGATGGGTGAACTCCTGCAACTGAAATATTCCCGGCACAGGAAGTCAGCACGACCTGAACTCTATGATGAGACAAACTTTGAACTCGATGATTAAGTCTCCTGGTCCTGAAAGGAACCTAAAAACGGGGCCAGAAAGACCTCCATCCTTGCTTCAGAAGGAATATAAATGGATTTCTCCCCCTTTCTAAGGACAATTTTGGTTTCTGAACCAGCTTAATTGAACTGAGGGAGACATTATTGTGTTTTTAATATCACCGACTTGGGATTGGAAGGACATAAATATGGCTCTAGATTTTAAGATTCTCCTCTCCCATGTATCCTGCAAGAAAAACACACACAGACACACACACACTTTTTTGAATATTTTTAATGACAATGAGCCTGTGTTTTAACTGCTACTGTGCAGTCTCTTTGGTCCAGACCCTTTCAGTCGTTCCAACCAAGTGAGAGGGTTTTGATTTCTAATTCATTGTTTACTTATTTTATCTGCAGATGTGAGCAAGGGTGGTGGGAAGTAGCTGATCTTGTTCTAGCTATGAAAGCACCAGCTAGAACTCATCTTTATCATGGCAGGTTGCAGGCTGCAGGGTGAAAAAAATGTTGCTTCTACCATTTGCCACATTTGGACTTTTTCCAAGGACAAGTGTCAAAGGCAGAATTAATGTTTCCAGGGAAAGAGCAGAACTAGCCAGCAGTGACTAGAGACGTCTTTGAAGGAAACTTAATTTTTTTTTTTGCAGGTCTCCTACAGTTTTACAACTATGCTATTGAAGTTTGGAAAATTTAAGACTTTTGTTTCATAAGGAAGGGGACAGAAAGCAAGCACAAGCCAATTTTAGGTCTAGAATAAAACTGTTAAATTATAACTTAAACATTTCTGGTGCCACGCAGAATGAATGTTTAACATGCATAGCCTTTATTCCTTATGGAATGAGTTGTCGTTTTCCTATTTAATTTTGAGTTACTGGTGATATTCAATTTCCTTTAGAGTTGACTCCCAAGACTACACTTGAGGAATGGATTGATTCAAAAGTGACATTTAAAAGTAAATTTTATTTAACTTTTTCAAAACTGACACCTCCATTTAAGCCTATATGGCACATGCACTCCAATTTGGTGCAAAGTGGGTTTGCACACTACTGGGCAGCTAACAGTAATTTATTGAGTTCTGTCTATCAGTCAGCAAAAGTAGTCTTTTGCTAATTGGATCTAGTTGGAACGGAAAAAGCCAGTGGAAAACCTTATCTTTTACAAGTTCCCAGATGGTGCCCAGATTCAGAAATTCTAAGGAGCAGTGGTGACCTTTTAGCAAAGCTTCTGTAATAGTTTGAATGAATTATAGAACATTCCACTCCATCAAATGACACTATAAACAAATCACTTCAAGAGACGTTTGACTTGGTGTGACACAGATGGACCCTAGCTTTCATGCTGTGCACTGAGATCGAAGCTCAACCTACAGCACCAGTGTAGGGTGGATCAACATGCCCGGATGTTTAAAGTTTATTAAAGAATAAAGGTGGATCAATGTGGAAAGCCTTCTAATGGGGAAATGATAACCCCCAGGAGGTCTATCAATTTAAAAGTCAAACACAATGATACAGTTCCTCGCGAACAATGATAAGGAGTACTATTAGTGGAAAAAGAATGGAGTGGGTCATGAAAATGCCATTGCCACATCCAGTGACTGATTTAGATAACTAAACCCCAATTCTCAATGAACTGGTATGGCATTATTTGTGCAAAGAAAATAGATGTATCAATGTACAAAGAAAAAGGAAGGTCTTTCCTCTTGTAAGTGTGCATGTAAGCGAGATTGTTCCTACTCATTTGCCCAAAATGCATGAATATTTTCAGTCCTACAAAAGAAACGGGGCAGGTGGGCAGCAGAATGTCTGGGGATTCCCTAAGATAGAGCAAGCAATAAATTTTCCCCTTCTATGATGTCTATGATCTTCATACATCTACACCCATCCATTGAGTTTTAAACCTTTTTAGGGGTGTCTGTGAGCTTGGAATGTCTACCATTATTATTTTTGGGGATAAGCTTTCAATTTAATTCATGATAGAAAACTAATTACTTATCTACCCTGCCTGGGAGGCAGGAGGGAGGTTACTCCCTCTTCATCAAGATCCCAGAGTCCTGGAAAAATTTATTACATTCTTGAGTAGAAGATAAAAGACCTATCTCTGTCAGTGTATGTTAAATATACACTGGTGAGGACAACTTCAATCCAAATGGAATGTTCCCTGAGCACATTAGGAAAGACCCAAGTCCCTTTGGACTGGAATATCAGAGTGTATGTCATACAAAATGAGGCTGTTCAAGAGGGTGATTGTGAATATTAAGAATTTGTAATAGTAATAAGAAAAATTTTGCTGCTGGAACCAAAAATGTAGCTTTGTTTTGGTTCTGTTGGGAAAGAGAATTTTCTAAAACAATTATTGTTATATACTGCCAATGCCCCCATTTACATATTTACATGCACACACACACACACACACACACCTCTTTTACAGAGCTAGCAAGAGTATAAAGGTAGAGAGATGAGAATCTTGTTGGTTAATAGGTAGATGAAAATTTTTCTAAAAATGACCTTCAAGGAGACAGAAGACAAAGGATCCAGGGCTGATATTTGTTTTTTTTTTTTTTTAAATAATAAATTTTATTTTTATATTCCCCATACAATTGCAGCCCCCCCCATTCTGACCCCAATCCCTCCCCTCCCGCCCCCGCCCCCCTAAAAATGTCTCTGGTTCATAGTTATTTGTAAGGATACATTTGTGTAACAGGGAAATGGTAAATATATCCCTTATCTTAACATTCAGTTGTGGCCACATAGCTTTGGCCAGAATGTTTGGCCACATAGTTTTTCAGTATGTTTTGGCTTGACAGAGACCGTTATTGTCAGATTTTACTAGGAAATGTTCATCAAAACTTCACTGAACATAGCAGCTGTAGTTCCGTTTTAGCCAGTCTTTCCAAGAGATTCTAATGAAAATCAAACTTCGAGACCCCTTTTGGAGTTCTTGTTTTGATAGACCAGTTGGCTTTAATAAAATAGCAGGAATCTTTTCCTGATACTGTTTAGAGCTAAGGATGTTTATACTATTAAAGTGAATTGTTCTAAACTTTTCTCTTCGATGGGATATTTTGTTCCCATTTTTCAGGTAACTGCTCTTTCTAAGAAACACAAGCCCAATATTGAGGAATGATCTACACTTCATTTGGACACAAGTATTTTTTCTCTAGTTCTCCTGTATATAACTTTTCCACAAGATGCTCCTTTTCTTTTTTGTCACCGTGTTCCTTTGAATGTGGTATCTTTTTTTTCCTTCCTATCCCTTAAAAGATATCTTCAGTCACTCATTATTTATTTATTCCAAGAACTCTCAATGATGAAATTCTTAATAGTTCTTCAAATATGCAATATTCCTTTGTATTTTTATTTAAAGGTGAAAATATGAATGCCTTACTCTGCCTTAAAAATCAAAGTTTTCATGAGGAAATTTTGACTTTCTTAAATATATATTTTGATTTACAGCAATAATTACAGCTGTATTTTGAATGTATATGATTATTTCTTGGCAATTTTTCCTGGCCTTAGTGTAAACAAGATATTTGAAGTCTGTTTTCTGTAGGTACAGCATTCTCTCAGAAGACCCAACCCAGCTATGTACTGTTTAGGAAATTTAAAAAAGTCTGTTTTAAATGTTTGTAGGCAATTGTTGTGGGACATTGCCTCATGCAGTGGTGGTGGTGGTGGTGGTGGTAGTGGTGGTAGTGGTGGCGGTGGTAGTGTGTGTGTGTGTGTGTGTGTGTGTGTGTGTGTTATGATGTGTATGTTTCTTTGAAACATCTCAGGTGATAATTTCGTTTCATTCTGCCTGTGAAATGTTATATCCTTTAATAAACAAATCACCAAAATTGATAATATAATTGATAATATAAAATAAATTTATGGTTTTGTGTTGATTTACTTTGGGTTGCCCTAAAAAAAATAAAGACAGGGGGTAGAGATTTTCACTTAAGGATTTCATTGAGGAAAACTGACTGACTTTGATTTGCACTGTGTCTGTTACAAGAATCAATTGTGCTCATCTCTTCCCAGCTAATGATATCGTATTAGCAGTTTAAATTGGTCATCATGGAAGTATTTACTCAACAGAAATTGGCAAACATTACAAATTAAGGATCTGAAGAACTAGTTAAGCTTTCATCAACATACCACTGAGTTTACAAACAATGGTACAATAACTAGGTTGGGATAGGGGAGCAGAATTTGAAAAGGGGGAAGTTGAACTGTGATGTCATTTTGACAAAACCCTCCTCAATCCAGAGTAGCTGTGCAACTGAAATGCTTAGCATTATCTCTGGTTGAGGCAAAGGAGCCAGACCTTTATATCCTACCCACCAACAGCTAGCTACCAGGGTAGAGGCAGGAGAGGGTGCTGTATTCTACAAGACAATTCTATTCAATTGAAGGCAATTTTGGGGAATTAACCTAGGTTTTTCTTTTTAATCCATTCACTTAAAAAGTCTTACAAGGGAACCTTTTAAACATACAACAAAATAGAATGAGATCATGAACCCACATGTACCAATCACATAGTATCAAATATTATCAACTCATGGCTGGTCCCTTTCATATATTTCTGTACCCACATTACTCCTCCTACAAGATCACTTTGAAGCAAGCCTCAGAAATCATGATTTCATCAGTAAATATTTCACTGCGTCTCTAAAAACTAGAGATGTTTTCATTTGTTTGAACCTCATTAAAAAATAAGTCTTCAGGTAACAAAGTCATCAAAATAGTCAAATATTAACTTTTTTTTCTCTATCTCATATCCTGCATGGGAATTTCCTGCATCCAGATTAGGCATTATTTCTAAAGTAGGTATGTAGGTCTTGAAAGATAATAAATCAACATTTACTATGCACCACAATATACCAACACAATCTTCTGAGGACTGTCATGGAGTTTAATAGACTTATCTGGGAAAGAAACAGTGTTAAAAATTGCCAGGGTATGGGTCTCCCTGGTGGTGCTGCGGTTGAGCGCTGGGTTGCGAAGCTGCCCGCAGCCTCTGCAGCGCCGGTTCAATCCCCAGCCTCCGGGCGAGGGTCCCACATAGCGCGCAGACCTCTCCTCTGCCCGCTGCTCCCCTCAGCAGTGTACTGGCTCTGGTGAATTCTCTCACCCTCCCGCGCTTCTGACTGTGCCCAGTGCTTGTATAAATAAATAAATAAATCTTGAAAAAAAAAATTGTCAGGGTGATTACAGCATAAAGAGAAATTCCTAGACCCTGACATGCCACTGTTTTTTTTTTTTTTCTGAGACTGCCCTATTTCTTATTAAATCAAAATTTTTAAAAAGTTGTTTCAAATAAATTCTATATATTAGCAGGAATAATTCAAGCAGCAATATGAGAACAAATGAGACTAGTTTAGCTATTTAGAAGATGTTGACACCTATGACAGTTTGGACAGTTTGGTAGAACTTGTTATTTTCATTTGGCCTAAGTGGGAACCTTAAATCTGATGGCTGCAAGTCAATTGCTTTGAAAAGTTATCACCAATACAAATCAATAAAATAACCAACATCAGAAGGTTAGAGTACTAGAAACAAGAAGGGATTTTTTTTTTTTTTTTACTGTGGCATGAAACAGAGTTCCTTTTATTCAGTCCAGATGCTAATTTTTATATCAAAAATATTGATGGAAGGGACTAGTGATTTTGGCTCACACCCAAGTTTATTCAAGATCTTTCTTAATTAGGTTTGGGTCGACTGCAGTGCCCATGGCCAGGATTAGGTCTGGCTCCAATCACCACATCATGCTCTCTACTTCATCATGGGCCAAGGACTAAGGCAAGGAAATTGCTGCTTCTTTGTTTCTCCAGCTCAGAAGTTTGTTTTTTTCCAGATTTGAAGCATGCATGGTGCAAATGTGTAAAGAAGACCAAAAGAAGTGTAATGGTTTCACTGAGGTGAGATCAATCTAGCCTACTTGACTGTGATCCCCAGCATGAATAAAGTTCTGTGTGTGAAAAGTGAATGGAGACCAATGTGAACTCATGGAAAAAGATCTTGGCATCTTTTGAATGAAAATTTTTCATTGGTTGATGCAGTCAATCAGTCCATGAATTTTTTAAAAGGGAAAAATAATATCTTTTGCCAATAATACATGATTTCCCCATAATATATCTATTTTATAAATGTAATTAAGTCACAAAACTATCTTATATATACATACCAATTTCATGTTTATACCAGTCTTTAAAAAAACACCTTCACCATACATCAGTCATGGTCACAAATTATAGACACAGACACTTATGCTATTAAAATATAATTATTAAATATAATTATTTTAATTATATTTTAATAGCATATTAACATAATTATTCTTTTTTATTTTTCATTTTTTTATTTTAACATTTATCAATTTTTTTACATTTTTTAGACAATATTTGCTTCCCCCCACCCCCTCAGATTGAGTCCCCATAGAATTTCCTTCCCCAAGGCACCCATGCACCATCACCACAGTGCCCTGTGCTCCTAACTCCCTATAATTATTCTTAAATATATTCAAAAATATCATTCAGTTCTGATAAAATATTTTCAACTAAATATCTGCAAAGAATTTTTAACTCTAAAATAATGCTTAAATAATTTCCTCAAAATTATATTCTTATAAGATATTTTACTAATGAGACAGCTGTATTCTAAGCAGGCTCAACCACATGTTAAAGATTTACTATATAATTACAGTCAGTGTTACAGGCACATCATTTAAATTTTAGAATTTAAATCATGCATCTTCATACATCTTCAGGAAATTTTCTGCACCAAAGAAAAGAGAACTAAGTTTGCACCTAGAAAATAGCAAAACACCCTCTCTTACAAATGTAAAAATAGCAGATTTCATGTGAATATTATATTCATTTCCCCCAGAAGTTCAATCTTTACATATGATTAGTATATAAAAATACCCATTTCCCTAGTCTACACCAATACCTTTTAAAGTATTTTTAATTTGATAGAGAAAAAATAGATTCTAGTTAATGTCTTATTTCCACATACTATTGATTTTTTTTTTTTTTTTGTGAAGTTAGCTGCTTATCTTGGTCTTTAGTACATTTTTTTGTCTGTACCTTCTGCTACTTTCTCTATCCTAAATGTCTCATTAATAACACTGGTTGCTAGGACACAACCAATGTTTTCAGAAGTCAGAGAGAAAGCTGCCTAATCTAAAGTCTTGTCTAGAAAAATCTATCAAACCAAGCAAAATAGGGACTTTTTTACATGGTTAAAGTAAATTAAATTATCATTAAAAAAGGTGATGGACTACTTTTTTTTGCTCATGTGGATGTTCAAATTGTTATCTGTGGTTGGCAAACAGGCTCCTCCAAGTAGTGTTTCAGGCGATTTTCCTGCCTGTGGCTCTACCACAGCCCTAAGACTTTGTCATTCCATGGGTGATTGAAACCCCAGATTTCAATGTGTGAAACATGAGTGTGCAGGATACTTATCTCTTACCCCCATCTGATGATTGACTTAATTCTGACTCTGTGCACACTCTGAGGAAGATGAAAGATGCTAACTCCATGTGCCAAAGGGAGTATTCAGAGATATATAAGAAACAGAATCACCACAGATAGCACCCTAATATCTTAGTTCCTAAAGATCCAAGATCCCTTCCCCGTCATGGCTTCAACACCAACCCCGTTCATTTCAATCAGCTAGTTGAGCCTTTTTAGAATTCTATCCACAGACTAGTCATAGAGCCCACAGTCATGACCTTACAGTAGTCTAGTCCACAGTCAGACCAATCACTGATCCCATCTCTCATTTCCTCAGAAGTGATGCTCACTTCCATTCCTGGTGTGCAAGGTGTGCAAAGTGGCCATCAGATCTGAATGCTCCCAGTTTAAGGCATCTGAAAAGTCTGGGCTGGACCCAGCGGGAAGGGTGGTGAGTGGCATTGCTGTGTGTCCATCTACGTGCAGCTCTCAAGGCAGTGGGAACCCTGTCCAAGCCATGAGCACTTGGGGCATGCTAAGTCTGGCCCATATGCTTCTCAGGATATGAAAAGAGAGGTGGTAGGTTTCTCACCTCTGTGATCTTTACTCTGCCTCTCAAATTGTCACACCTCACTTCAAGACCCTCCTGGGTTTCATTAATGATGGGGAGAGCCTGCCAACTGGGGATTAGTATAGGTTTGTTTGGGGTTGACTCTTTTAAAATTCCACTTTCACAGGGTAATAGCCTGGGGTCAACTCTTCAGTGAAATGCTGGAAAAGCGAAAATATGGTACACTTTATGGCTTGTTTATCCATCTGCATCTTCCGTGATGCACGTTTCTAGAGTCTCTCCCTTCTTGGGTTATGACCTTTTGGGATTTTTCCTCTTGTTCAAAGCTACTCTTCAGGGACAGTTTAAGGACTAGGAAAGGTAGCCACTGAAAATAGCAGTGTGCCAGCAATTCATTCCAACCCCACCCTCAGGTGTCTTCCTCTGTTTTCATCACTCAGTCTTAAACATGAATACAAGTGAGTGATGTGAAAATAGAATTTATATATAATAGATCCTCTCCCATTAGAAGAATTTAGGGACAAGCTTTTAGAAAATTCTTGTTCATCGGAATGCTATGAGCATTCATGCTCAAGTCTTTTGCAATTATGCTTCAAAATTTCATGATGAAACAGATATTCTACTAAAGGGGAAAACTATCAGAATAAGAAATCTAATAGTGAGCTTCACACTTTGCAACTTGATTTATTTGCTTCTGGAGAAAATTCTAAGTTTAGTAAAAGATGCTTAAAATGAGAGAGGCAAGTTAAACACGGATTTAGTTAAACAAAAAGCTAATAAATTATCTAACAGCTGTCTTGTGCTCATTATTATGCTCTACAATTACATGCATAAGATATTCCAAAGAGTACAAAGTGATTTGAATATTGCTTATTACTTACCAAATTTTAATATATGATATACATTAAAATGTAGATGGCTTTTCAATATGAAATTCCTTCTCTGAGAATTTACACTTAAAATTTAGTTAAAACTTTAGTTGCTGAGAACATTGTGATCCAAATAACTAGAAAGTCTCTGATTGCAAAGTGGAAATACTACAGGTCCTGTTAAATGCAAGGAGGTAAGGGAAAATCCCCAAGGTTGAAAAAATGAAAGAAAACTTGAAATTTTAAGCTGTAGCAACTAAGCTGAAACTCTGGAGGCCCTAGAGATATTTTCTAGTTTTGATAACATAGAGGCTTGGGTTTTAATGTCCAAGTAAGGAACACATAAAGACTTAGATCAGTGAGAAGTAAGAGATTGGAATAGAACAATTTACCTAGAAGTGGAAAGATGATAATGACACTTAGTTTTTTGCTAGACTCTAAATGGAGGGGAAAAAATTGTCTACTTTGAGAATTCATTACCATGGGCCAGTTTTCAGGGGCCTGGCATTTAGAGTCACACTAGAATTTCACTAGCAAGAAATTAACAAAAACATGTTCTCAGCTAATAACACCCATTGTGTGCCTGGCAGAAGCTATCAGAAAACTTTTCTAAAGGTTCATATTCTTACACCAATATCAGCACTGAGGTCCCACAGAAGATAAGCTCACAGTCCAAAATTATAAAACTCATGGGGAAACAATCCACAAAAAATAAAAAGTAGAAGTAGAAGTAGGTATTAGAAGAAGAAGAATGTAGATATACCCTTGGATAAACACCACAAAAGAATCATTTTTAAATAATTAAAGACACTTAAAAGAGGAGGAAATAAGAGAAAGTAAGATTATATTTGGAAAATATAACTTTTAGATCTCAAAATATGGCCATTGAAAAATTTCAATAGATAGGTTAAATACCAGCTTAGAAAAAAATTAAAAGAGAATTAGTGAACTATAATAAAAACCTTTTTTCAGAATGTAACCAAGAGAGCTAGAAATTTAAAAAAATATGAAAGAGTACTGAAGAACAATTAAGGATATCACAGAGCATTAGCAACAAGGATTAGAGTATTGTTTGTAAAATTTAAATGTAAGAATAATATAAATTCCCATAAATAGGATATTTAATTTAATATATTATTTTCTTAGATTTTTATTTGCCTTAACATTTATTTAATTTTAATTAGGCTAAAAGTGTATCTTTTGATATGTAAAGTATAAATATTTTTGCAAACCTAATTAAATATCTAAAACATATAAGAACCATGTTGCCAAAGAAACCACTATCTATATAAAAAAAAGTACTCAGGATCCTTTAAACTGGACAAAGATGAAGCACCTCTCTTACTTGCTTTGATATAGAATTTGGGTCAAGTAGACTTACACTGAATTCCCAGCTCCACTTGTGTATAACTGAGTTGCCTTAGAGGGGTTGAGCTTAATCTATGAAGGGGTGGACTTACCCCAAATGTGCAAAATAAATACAGAAGTGAAAAACAGAAGACTAATAAACAATGATGAAACAGGAACAACTCTGAGCCAGGTGAATCTTCTCAGCAGAACAGCCACATTCCCCCAAGTGCCTGCTGAAGTTATGAAGCCTATACTCCTTGTTTCAAAGCATATGAAAGAAGAAGGAAGAAGGAAGAAGGAAGAAGGAAGAAGAAGAAGAAGAAGAAGAAGAAGAAGAAGAAGAGAGGAAGACGAAGAGGAAGACGAAGACGAAGACGAAGACGAAGACGAAGACGAAGACGAAGACGAAGACGAAGACGTACAGATGGCCAAGAGGCACATGATAAAATGTTCACCATCGCGTATCATCAAGGAAAAGCAAATCAAAACCACAATGGGTGGGCCTCTCCGGTGGCACAGTGGTTGAGCACTGGGTTGCGAAGCTGCCTGCAGCCTCTGCAGCGCCAGTTCGATCCGCGGCTGCTCCCCGGCCACCGGAGGAGGGTCCCACATGGCGCGCAGACCTTTCCTGCCGCCCACTGCTCCCCTCAGCAGTGTACTTTGGTCCTTCTGCCTGGTCTGCTCCCCGCTCTGGCTCTGGTGAATTCTCTCACCCCCCTGCGCTTCTGACTGTACCCAGGGCTTGTATAAATAAATAAATACATATTAAAAAAAAATACACACAATGGGATGCCACCTCATTCACATAAGAATGACCCATGTCAAAAACAAAAACAACTAATGTGAGGGTGTGGAGAAAAGGAACTCTTATAATTGTTTGTGGGGAGGTAGACTGCTTCAATCCCTTTGAAAAATATTATAGATGTTCCTTAAAAATAAAAAACAGATATACCATATGATCCAGCCATTTCATTCCTTGGTATTTATGCAAAGAATGCAAAAACACTAATTCAAAAGACCATATACACTCTTATGATCATTGCAGCACTATTTATAATAGTCGAGTTATGCAAACAACCTAAGTGTTCACCAATCAAAGAGTAGATTAAAAAGATACAGCATATATATACACAATGGAATACTCGTGATAATAAAATAATATAAAATAAAATGATGAAATCTTGCCATTTGCAAAATATGGACATAACTAGAAGGGATTATGTTCAGTGGAATAAGTGAGACAGAGAAAGAAAATACCAGATTTCACTCTTATGTGGAATGTACAGAATCAAAACAAAGGAGCTGACAAAATAAACCGAAATAAACCCTAGGCATAAAATGTTGTAATTCAAGTTACTAGAAGGGGAAGGGGCTCAATGGTGTATGGTAAAAGACTATTCCCCTAAATCATTACTATCTCATTAAAAAATAAAAAATTTGGGCAATGAAAAAAATTATAAGGATACTCACAGACTGCAGTTGAAGGGATGGAAATTTTTTGCCACTCAAATAGACTTGAAAGACAAAGAAAGCTGGTACTGCTCTACTTATATCAGACAAATGACACGAGCATATAGACTGAAATAAAAAACAGATGATCACTATATGATAAAGGGATCAATCTATCACAAAGATATAATAATCATCAATATATATGCTCCCAACTTGAAAGCACCAAAAAATTGCATATGTACACATACATACATATATATGTACACACATACATATTAACAAATCTAAAGGGAAAAATTGGCTGCAACACAATAAAATTAGGGGGCCTTAACATCTCACTTATATCAATAGATATAGCCTCCAGACTGAAAAGCAACAAGGAAACATCAGTATTAAAAGATATATTACACCAAATGGACATAAAAGACATGCACAGAACATTCCATACAAAAGCAGCAGAATATACATTCTTCTAAAATTGGCACATTCTCTAAAACAGAAAGATCACATGCTGGGAAACAGAACAAATCTGATTTAATTTAGAAGACAAACATCATACCATGAATCCTTTCTGACCACAATGGTTTGAGGTTAAACTCAACTACAAGAAGAAAACCAGAAAAACCGCAAATATGTAGAGATTAAACAACATGCTACTGAAGAAATTTTCTTTCACTACAGAAATATAAGGAAAAATTGAAAAATATATGGAGACAAATGAGAGCGGAAATGCTATACCAGCATCTTTAGGATGCAGCAAAAGAAGTACTAAGAGGGAAGTTTATAGCAATAAGGCTTATCTCAAGAAACAAGAAAATAACAAATAAAACAATTTAATCTTACATGTGAAGTGACTGAGAAAATAATTAAAAGAGAAAAAACAAGTCCAGAGTAAGTAGAAGGAAGGAAATGAGAAATCAGAGTAGACATAGGAAACAAAAAAACAAACAAAAGCAATACAAAAAATTGGAAAATGTCCCTTGCTGTGCATAAGAAATAACATTATTAAAATGGACTTGTGACCCAAAGCAATATATGCACTCAATATACTCCCTAGCAAAGTTTCAATGGTATTCTTCAAATAAAGAGAGAAATTACTGAAATTTGTATGGAACCACCAAAGATCCCAAATAGCTAAAAATAATTCTGAGAAAAAATTAGAAGGGATGGATCACATTCCCAGACTTCAAACTATACTATGAATTTGTAGTATCATAATCATTATCAAAACAGTGTGGTACTAGAATAATAGGCACACAGATCAATGGAACAGAACTGAGTAGAAATAAACTCACAATTACAAGAAGAGTTAAGTTGTGATTAAAAAGCCAAGAGTATAATGGAGACAGGAAATTCTCTTCAACAAATGGTGTTATTGTTACAGGGAAAGGATGTCCTGAGCAAACTCCATAGAGGCTTTGTGGATGCCACCCCCATTCCATCAAGACACTGGGAAATACAAATCCCATGATCCCAAAAGGGAGGTTGCGAGGACCTAAGGGCAGAGTTAAGCAGCTATTTTCTGGTGCTTGTTTTTATAACCAGCCATGTTAGTGGAGTCTCTTGGCTCATGCTCTTGGCCAGGCAGGTTTGGTCTTGGCAGGTCATTTGGGATTCTAGGTTGGCGGAATGGGTAGGACACATTAAAGAATTTATCTCCCCTTGGGCCTCCCCTGGTGGTGCAGCGGTTGAACGCTGGGCTACAAAGCTGCCTGCAGCCTCTGCAGCGCTGGTTCGATCCCCAGCCACTGGTGAGGGTCCCGCAAGGCTTGCAGACCTTTCCTGCCTCGCCCGCTGCTCCCCTCAGCAGTGTATTTCATCAGTCTGCCAGTTCTGTTCCCTGCTCTGGCTCTGGTGAATTTTCTCACCCTCCCATGCTTCTGACTGTACCCAGTGCTTGTATAAATAAATAAATAAATCTTTCTTTAAAAAAAAAAATGCCCAGTACATTTTCCTTTATAAAGATCTACTCTCCAGTGAAAAAATATTAGATTATCCCACCTGGGGAAGGAGCATGTCTCCCACTCTGGTTTGCTCTAGTCCAATGGAGGGGAAGGATACAGTGAACAAGGAACAGGACTCCAGGGAAATAGAAGGGAATGTTGTAGCCAGGGAAGGAAACAGAGGTGAGAGGGGGCAACAGCAATACACTAGTGAAGTACTTGTGAAGACCAAAGACATAGAATGACTAATACACCAGATTGACTAATACACTGAGATTATTGGAGGATTAGAATAATCTTCTTCCCCAACATCTGTCCACCATGCCAATGGAACTCCAGTATAATAATCCAGTATAATAATGGTGAATTGTAGCTAAAAAATCTGACACAGACTCTTTCTGAGAAGTAACACTTTTAGGGAAACACAAAGTCAACAAAAAACAAGGACAGCAGAGGAACTGGAACCTTCATGCACTTATAGCTACAGCAAGTCTTTAAAAAAGTCAAACTCCTAACCAAACAAACATAAATCTTCACATTCAAGGCTTATTTATTTCAATTTCTATAGTACAGTAAAACATAGAAAAGAAAAAAATTCTGAAGAAGCAAAGCAATGATCATAACCAGACTCAGTAACACAAATGATTAAATTATAATAGAGGGAATTTTAAATAACTATTATTAATGTTTTTAAAATACTAATAGAAAAGGGGGCCTCTCTGGTGGTGCAGGGGTTAAAGTCCCAGTGCTATCAAGCTATTGCCAGCCACTGCAGCCTGAGTTCTATCCCCAGGCAGGGAGCTGACACACAAGGCACAGTAGACTCTCCTGTCTCACCCGCTGCTCCCCTCAGTAGTGTATTTCAGTCAATCACCTGTTCGGTTCCCCACTCTGTCTCTGGTGAATCCTCTCATATCCCACACCTCTGGCCTACAACCCAGTTCTTGTATGCATAAATAAATAAAAATAAATCTTAAATACGCTAATAGAAAAAGTAGACAAATACAAGAACAGTTGGATAATACAAGAATATATCTTTTAGAAAAACATCTGAAAGAAGCAAAAGGAAATGTTTGAAATTTTAAAAACTGCACACACACACAAGGAACACCTTAGATGTACTCATCAGTAGACTTGACAAATGAGGAAAGAATCGGGAAGCCTAAAGAATAAAAAGAAACTCCCTATGTCCTTTGGGTAAATACCTAGGACTGGAATTTCTGGGTCATATGGAAGCTCCATCTCTAGCAGGTTGAGGAATCTCCACACAGCTTTCCACAGTGGTTGGACCAGTTTGCACTCCCACCGGGAGTGAAGGAAGTTCCTTTTTCTCCGCATCCTCACCAACATTTGTTGTTGCTAGTTTTTTTAATATGTGCCATTCTCACTGGTGTAAGATGGTATCTCATTGTAGTTTTGATTTGCATTTCCCTGACTGCAAGTGATGCTGAACATTAGATTCAAAAGGGCACCTGCACGGGCCTCCCCTGTGGCGCAGCGGTTGAGCGCTGGGTTGTGAAGCTGCCCGCAGCCTCTGCGGCGCTGGTTCCATCCCCGGATGCTCCCTGGCCACCCGGAGGAGGGTCCCACATGGCGCGCAGACCTCTCCTGCCGCCCGCTGCTCCCCTCAGCAGTGTACTTTGGTCCTTCTGCCTGCTCTGCTCCCCGCTCTGGCTCTGGTGAATTCTCTCACCCTCCTGGCTTCTGACTGTACCCAGTGCTTGTATAAATAAATAAACAAATAAATCTTGAAGAAAAAAAAAGAATGTGGGATAACATTAAAAAAAAAGGGGCACCTGCACTCTTTGTTTATAGCAGCACTATTTATAATAGCAAAGCTATGGAAACAACCCAAATGCCCAAAAATAGATGACTGGATCAAGAAGATGTGGTACATATACACAATGGAATACTACTCAGTAATCAAAAAAGATAAACTCATGCAATTTGCAGCAACATGGATAGAGCTGGGAGGGATCATGCTCAGCGAAATAAGCCAGAAAGAAAAGGAAAAATACCGGATGGTCTCACTCATAGCAGGAATTTAGAACCTAAATAAGGCACCAGAAGAAAGACTAATTATAATAAAGTAAAAATCAAAATCAACAAGCAACTAGAAGCCAGAGTCACACTACTGGGGCGGGGTGGGGGGGGGCGTTTAGGAAGGATTACAGTCAAAATAAGGGGGGGTGGGAATTGTGTAGGGACTATGACCAAGATAGAAAAGCATACATTGTGCAAAAATGAAAAATGATGTAAAAAATATATAAAATAAAATATATAAAATGAAAAGAAACTTCCTAGAGCACAGCATACAAGACATGTAGGACAATTTTGAAAAGTATAGCCGATGAGTAAATTGAATACAAAGAATAAAAAGAAATGATGATGCAGACAAAATATTTGAGATAACAGTGAGAAATTTCTAAAGCTAATGACAGACATTAAAACACCACAGAACCACAGATCCAAGAAGCTCAGAGAACACTAAAAGGATGTATACCACACATTCTCTCTCTCTCTCTCTCTCTCTCTCTCTCTCTCTCTCTCTCTCTCTCTCTCACTCTCTCACTCTCTCACTCTCTCTCTCTCACACACACACACACTCACACACAGACACACGCATACACCTCTGGGCATATCATATTCAAAGTTCAGAAAATGACAGAGAAAATCTTCAAAGACGTCAGAGGAAAAACACCTTACCAATAGAACAAGGATAAGAGTTTCAGTATCTTTTTCATCAGAAACCACGGAAACAAAAGGATAATGAAGTGAAATATTTGAAATGTTGAAAAACCACAAATCTAGAGTAATATATCCAGTGAAAATTATCCTTCAAAATGTAAAGGGAAAATAAAAGTTTCTCTGGCAAACAAAATTCATCATCAGTAGAACTACTTTGTAAATAGTTGTAAAAGAAGTGCCTCAAGAAGAAAGAAAGTAATATAGGCTAGAGAGGGCCTCCCTGGTGATGGAAAGGATTAAGTTTCAGCACTGTGAAGCAATAGGCAGCCACTGAAGCAGGAGTTCCACCCCTGGCCAGGGAGCTGACCCACATGGCACAGCAGACATTTCATGTCACAACTACTGCTCCCCTCAGCAGTGTATTTCAGTCAATCTTCCTGTTCTGCTCTCCATTCTGTCTCTGGTGAATCCTCTCACCAACCTGCACCTCTGACCTATACCCCAGCTCTTGTATGCATAAATAAATAAAATAAATATCAAAAATACATATATAGGCTAGAGAGTTGGATCTATGTAGAGAATAAAATATTTTATTCTCATTATCCTTAACTTAGTATAAATAACATTTAAAAAGTATAATAGTAACACATATTGCAGTAGTATATAGCATATTGTAGTGAGGATAAATTAAATAAATGAAAGTAATGTCACAAGGGTTAGGAAAGATAAATTGGTAATATTCTCTCAAAATATTATGTGAAATGTCATGTATTATCCGAAGGTGGACTCAGAGGAACTTTTTGTGAAAAAAAAAAAAAAGTATCTTTTACACAACCCACTAAAGCCTTTTTTTTTTTTTAAAGTATAACTGATATGCCAAGACAGGAAATAAAATGGAGTCAATCCTATAAAATGTTTAATTAAAACCAGAGAGATGAAAAATAGTGGCGAAAAGGGGCAAAGAACAAAACAAGGAAAAGAAAGCAATTACTAACTTAGTAGATATCAATCAAATTATATGGTAATCACTTTAAATGTGAGTGATCTAAATACAGCACTTATGAGACAGAAATTGACAGAGCAGATGAAAAATCAAAGAAGTGCTAAGTGGGAGAACCCAGATTTGCTCTCCAAGCTGTCTGAATCCACAATAGAGTTTCTTTCAGTTTTACAAGCAGCTGGGTGTTTCTTTTATTCAAAAAAAATTTTTTTTTTCAACAGTGACATGTTTGATTCATCAAAACATAAAAAAAATTTATAGAGCACAAATCTGAAATCATCTTAAGATATTCAGAGTTATTAAATGCTGGCTGCACACATCTGCTGAGAATGCATTTGACCATGAGTAAGAAGATACTCAATCAGCACTGGGCTTAAACAATTAGGGTTAGCTTTCTCACCTAAAAGGAAGACCTGGCATGAATCCCACTGCTCAATACTACCATAAGGGAGCCAGACTATTTCTGTCTTTTACACCCCTCCTTTGGCTTTTGTCCTCACGTCTGTTGCCTCTTTATCCTGAGATGGCCTTGATAGTTTTGGACTTCACATCATCACTGAAGGCAGGGAGAAGAGGAATGAGATATGCAGGCGGTTTATGCCTGTTTTATCAGGAATGTAAATGCTTTCCCGGAATTCCCTCAAAGACACCTGCTGATCTCATTGGCCAGAACTGCATCACATAATCATCTGTAGCTAAGACAGGCTAACAACTACTATTTTCCTTTTCCAATCTGTATGAGGGAGGTAAACTAAGGTGACAGAGATAGACAACCGCCTTTATAGTTGCTATCGTTGCATAATAAAAAAAGAAAAATCTGGTTTTCTAAATATAAATTTTGCTTTTTTCCTTTGTTGCCTGAACTTATAAATTCTCAGAAAAGAGTTTTCATTGAATACTCTCCAAAAGAGCCACAAATTCATTTAAAATTGAAACAAGTCATTACTCTTCATTAACGTAAGCTCTTTTTTTTTTTTTCCTCATTGGCCCCTTACAAAAGACTGGTCTCCAAGCTACAACTTGGACTGTATTTTTGCTCCCATGGATTATGACATACACTTCAAGTGAAAAGATATCATTTAGATGAACAAGTTGTGCAAATGCTATATAAAACCCCTCTAGGTTTAGCACACAGGAGGTTTAAATTATTTCCTTCTAAGATGACTTGAAGCATTTGGTGTAGCGCATAACATGTATGAAGGTCCTTTGTAAACTGTAAATGCTCAAGTATGTAAGGCACACTTAAATTATTAAGTGCTGAAACTAAGCTTCTGGAGAATTTCTGTTATACACATTGAGCAGCTACAGTCAATGACCTGCCCAGATTCACTTCGCTTTTCCCAACATACAACTGCCAATATCCACATCTCTTTGCCTCTATGGACACGGGGGCCCTCTCTGACCTTGTGGGAGTCAGGTCACCAATGCTAGGGCATTGACATCCTTCTCCCCAGCCCAGCAACCACCCAGCCTGTGAATAACAACAGTTGTGGAATAAATTCCTTGCTTCCAACATGGGATAATTCTGGAACATGTTCTGTACAAATCCCAGAATGGCATAGCATGAGTAGACTCCAGTTGCCACCATGGTAACTGGCTTGCTAACACACCTTGGATTGGCTTCCTTCCCTCCTGTCTTATTCCCACCCCCACCCCTGTTTTCTGGGCTTGCCTCCCAAGTAAACTTCTTGCACTCATATCCTTTTCTCAGGGTTGGTTTCTGAAGGAATCCAAATGAAAACATGCATCCCACTAGTTTCATGTGAATATAAGAATGCTTATGTGACATGAAAAGCATATTCTAGACATTTTCTCTTAAAATACATTCAGTGATTATTTTTAAGTATTTTCTGAGTGAGTTTTTATTTTCTATGTACAGCGCACCTTGGTTTCTAATTAATTCATTATGTTGCTAGGCTAACTGAGGGGTCAAACATGGCCTGCCTCCAGAAACAGATGAAACACAAGCAATGGTACCCAGATGTATTTTTTACAAAGTCCTGTCCTGAAGATAGATAATGCTATTAGAATCTAGAATCTACAATTAGTATATTTACCAGTAAAATACACATTTGACTGTGATGGATTTGTATGTTCGAAAGCAAAAGAAAAAATATGTTCAAGATGTATTCACTTAGCCATTATTTAAAAAAAAATTTGTTTTATACTGAGCTCATTTCTGTTGTAACCAAGCTATTAAAAGCTGAACAGATCATTTCATTGAGGCTCATAAGAAATGATAGCCTGTTGTGTTATGTGAGCATTTTGAAAAAATAATTTTGTTTTAAACTATTTAGCAAGTTTGAGTATGAGTTTTATAAATTTAATATCTAGCTGTATTTATTTTCTTATTTATTGATTAAATTCAAATTTGGTTAAAAATTTTGTCCTATCTGAGGACATTTGTACTTACTGATATCTCTATCTAGAGGGCATATCTCTGAATGGCTGACTCTCCTTATTTGGATGGTAGAAAGTCCTTCCTCCACTAAAATAAAACTTTGCTTTTCAATATAGTAGCCACTAGTCACGTGTGGATATTGAGCACTTCAGAGATGCCACACATATAAAATACATGCTGGATATTGAAGACTTAGAATGAAAAATATAAAACATCACATTAATTATTTTTATATTGATTACATATTGAAATTTTATTTGGGCTGTATTGGGTTAAAATAAATATTATTAAAATTACTTTTATTTATTTTTACTATGTTAATATGACTATTAGAAAATTTTAAATGACCTATATAGCTCCTATTCTGGCCCACATTATATTTCTGTTGTTGAGTATTGACCTAAATTAATATCCACACCAATCTTAGCACCTTGCTTAATTTTCATCACATCACTTTATCACTCTTTCACAATTCTGAATTGTGTCCTGCTAAACTCCAAGGATTTTATCAGTCCAACCTAGCTCCATACAAATGTCTGGCACATGGTAGAATTAAAAACATGCTTTATGAAATGAATAGATGGAGGAAAAGTGTTTTCTTGAGTGGACCTTGAACCTGTGTTTTCTTGAGCACACCCTCTGTCAATAGCACCTCAACCTCACTGAGTATTCACTAGGTTAATAAGCCAGTTAGATTCCCCCAGGAGGATCTAAGAAACAGAGCTTACCTGTTGATTATTTCTTAATTATATTTTGTGGCTTCTTTATGTATGGTAATCATTAATGCAAAACTGTTTATTTCATCTAGCAAGAAAGACCAACACACTTAGGAAAGATCTGGAAGACCAGAGAATTTAGGAAGCTAATGGCTCAGTAACTAAGGTGATTGGGATCAAAAAGATTTTAACTGACCTTCTGCTTAGCAAACAATCATTACAACAATCAAGAAACTAGAGTACTTCATTGGGGTAGAAGTCACCACTAATTGCTGGCCTCTGGATCCCATAACTGCCATCAAATGGCTAACAGTGATATCATTAAACTTTGTAGTTGACAACTCCATTAAGATGAATGGTAGTGCTCAGACTCCATTCATTACTATTATTTTTAGGTTTACCTGTCTGATGATTCAAAGACTGTCCAGATCATGTCAAAATCTACTTTCTCTGCTCGCTGAATTGCTCTCTCCTATATAGAAAGTCAAGAGGCTGAGGTTAGGAGCTCCTAGTACTCTATGAACAATGTGATAAATTATGCTTTTTTCCAATATTATCCTTGAATAGAAATTCCTGTATTGAAGAGGCAGTATTAGGTTTCAACTCACAACCAGAGAGCCTAGATTTAAGTTCAATTAAAAACTTTCTCCTGGGTTTTCCACCAGTTTTTCTCAAAAACCTGGAAAATTTCAACCTAATATTTTTATGTTACTTCCCATATATAATAAATATTCAGTTATTTTAAAATATATGGATTATCAACTCATTTTTTAAGTTTTTAATTAAATTCACATCATAATGTGGCTGTGGCCTGATAAAGGGCAACTTAATTTTTCTATCTGATACCCAAATGCCTCTACATTGGATCTGTTCCCTCTGTTCAGTTTTTTCTCTTCTCCATTAATTCCCACTTTATCCCACAAACCTACATTTCATTTTCATCCATATTCTTGTTATTTTCCTCTGTTAGAATGCTCTTCTTTCTCCCAGCTCTTTCTTCAACCCCATTCTGCCTGTTAAATGTTTCTCCTCCCCAAAATCTACCCAGAGTCACTGACTTCTATTTGAGTATCAACAATCATAGTTAATTTCACATCTTCCTTCCCTTCCTCCCTTCCAGGCTCCCTCCTTCCTTCTCTCCCTTCCTAGCTTCCTTCCTTCTTCACTCATTACTTTCTTTTTACCTCCCTCCATATATTCAAAAAATATATATTGTAATTTTACTATTCAATAAGATGCAAACAGCAGCTAAAATAAACCTGGTTCCAGCCTCGTAATGTTACTCTAATGGAAGAAACAAACATAAACCTGTTTATCTTCTATCTACCTATATTCACAAGTATGTGGAGGGCAACAATGACATCCTTCAGAACAAAGGAGATTCTCGGGAATGCCTCTTAAATTAACCAATGCCCTATAAGTGAATTTGATATTTACCTTCATAATTGACTTTGATGTATTTGACTCTAGAAGACTCTGATTCAGGTTTTTTGGAGGATAGTTGCTCATTATCCTGGAATTAAGGCCTTAAATCTTTCTGGGAGGGATACAAAGAAAACCAAGAGGGTAGAGGCTATCTCCTAACTAGGGAATTTTTTTTGATGGTTTCACACTCTTTATTTTTTGCTCTTTAAAAATTAATTATTTTTTTATTTTTTACATCATTGTTCATTATTAAACAATATTTGCTTCCCCTCACCCTGTCAGATGTAGTCCCCATAGAGTCTTCTTCCCCAATGCACCCGTACACCATCACCTCAGTCCCCTGTGCTCCTCCCTCCCTCCCTCTAATCCCTCTCCCTCCCCTTCCCTGCAGGATGTCTCTGATTTATAGCAAGAAGAATTGATTGAGATACACACACACACACACACACACACACACACACACAATGGAATATTATTCAGCAATCAAAAAAGATAAACTCATGCCATTTGCAGCAACGTGGATGGAGCTAGAAGGAATTATGCTCAGTGAAATAAGCCAGAAGGAAAAAGAAAAATATCAGATGGTTTCACTTATAGCAGGAATATAGAGGAACCAAATAAGACATCAGTTGAAAAAATATAATAACAGTACAAAACACAACAAAGTAAAACTATAGATTTTTAAGTTAAGGCATTGATTGCACTTCAATTTTAGAGATTCTTCCTCTTCCAAAGGTGGCCTGTGTTATAAACTCCCTCACCCAACGTGGTGACTTCACTCTTTCTTCATGAATCAGTCTTAAGGCCAAATTCTGGAAATCTAACTTTGGTAGTTTTATTTAGCAATGCTAAAACCCAGTCAACAAACATGTGAATTTACCCTTGAAAGACGTTTTCAAAGTAGTTTCTCTCTTCAAAATAATTCTAAATAAAGTAGCAGGTTTTTCCTAGCACACTTAAGGATGAGTAGATATCCCAAAATTCAAATAACAGATCACTTTAAAATAAATTTTTAAAAACCCTATGTCCACTTCATTGATCTTCGCATCTGCATCTTATGTGAGCTCTGAAATCAAGCGTACAGCAACAATCTAAGACATACACCATAAAAATGAATAAAGAGTAATTTAAAATTGTCAAAACAAAAAAATATTTGTACTATAATATGTGTTAAAGTGGTTCTCCTTTTGAATGCTGTCAGTTATTGTGCATTTACCACTTGGAGATGCACTGGTTCCTTTAAATAGTAATGTTCTTAGAGCAGAAAACCTACTGAGTTTCTCTTCTCTACTGTAATTAACACTAAATATGTTCTTGGAAGATGGTCAACCCCTAGACCAAATAATAAACCAACATCATGAGAACTGTACTATAAACTACGTCACCTTATATTAAAAGCTTCTCTCTCTCTCTCTGGCTATTTGTATCTCACTTTGCAGCCAAGGAAATAGTGGAAGGGCCGTGGGTGAGGCAGGAGAAAAGCAGTGCATTTAGAACATGCTTTGCTTATTTGACCATAAATCTACTTGGCTTAATGCATTTACATGCAGTTTGTATTCAAAAAACAAACAAACAAATAAATGGAAACACCAATGGAAGGACCAAAGAAGGAAAATATTTGAGTTAACTTTCCACCTTCTCTGGTATGCGACTGAGGGCAGCTCCCTGCTCCCCAGTGAGGGGGAGGGGTAAGGAGAAAGCTTCATTAGCCATAATGATAATTACATGCCTTTTCAAAGAGACTTTTATCCCCAAGGCTTGAAGTGCTCTATAAACATTAATTAATTGAGGCTCTGAGTAGCCCAGTGTCATTCTGTCTTTTGCAAAGAAGAGTAAACAGAAGTTCAGAGAAGTTAAGTGGTCTCACTAGCTCTTTCAGTCAGCCCATGACAGTGAGCAAAATTGACAGCCTCTGACACCCACACTGGTCACAGGCCCTGAGAGGCTGGAGGATGTTGAAGAATGAGGGAAAGTGAGGAAATGGCTAACCTTCAACCAAAATCATAGGTAAACGGTACAGCACAAGTGATGAAATGGCCCTCAGTGTGTAGAAGATAACTGTCACCACCATTTTAAGTCACCACTTCTCAAACTGTAATACGTAGACAAATCGCCTGGGATACTAATTAAACCAGGGATTCTGATTTTGCAGAATCCTGCTGATGTCCGAGCATCTGCTGATCTAAACCAGCACTCAGGTGATGTGGATGGATGCTCCTGGTCATGAACAAATTATATGATAATTGCCTGTGCAGTTTATATATTTAGATTGTTCTGTAATGAGTTCTATACCACTCGGGTTTTTTGGGTACCTAGGTGCTTTTTTATCCTTTTAAAATTGTTGTGTATGGGCCTCCCTGGTAGCGCAGCAGGTTGAGGGCAGTGCTGTGAAACTGTCCACAACCTCTGCAGCACGGGTTCGATTCCCAGCTGGCCAGGGAGATTCCCACATGGCATGGCAGACTTCTCCTGCCTTGCCCACTGCTCCCCTCAGCAGTGTATTTCTGTCATCTGCCTTTTCTGCTCCCTGCTCTGTCTCTGGTGAATCCTCTCACCCTCCAGCACCTCTGGCCTGTACCCCAGTTCTTGTATAAATAAAAAATAAATCTAAAAAAAAGGAAAAAAAAATGTTGTGTATATATATACATAGGAGGAAGTACACAGATCTTAAGTGCTTCATTCTATGGGTTTTAACAAATGCATGCATCTGGATTATGCAAAATTCCAGCATGATAGAGATCATTGCCTTCACCCCAGAAAGTTCACAGAACCCATTTAGGATTCATATGTACACATTATAGGATTTATATGTACAAGGTCAAAACAAAAATATAATATTGGTTAACTTTCGAAAATGAGTGTCATATTACTTTTCTATGCTGTTTAAGTTAAGAAAATAAAGACATCATCAACCCCACTCATGTCACTGTGACCTCTGGAATTTTGAAGCAGAGTTCCATGCACAGTGTACTATGAATGTCAGGCTGAATTCAAGGTCACCTGCCCTTTGATCCCATCATAGAGAAAATGCCAGTCCTTTAGGCAGCTCTGGGCAGCTCTTGCCACAAAATGAACAAAAGGAATCTCATTGCATGATATTTGCTATCCATTTTTATCCATTTATTATCCATTTTTATCTACTTATTATCCATTTATTATCCATTTTTCTCAGTCTTTCCTGAAAGGGTAAACTGTTTTTTTTTTTTTAAAGAAGCAGCACAAGACAGAGGTAAATTTGTACCATTTGATTGAGAGAGAACTTGATGAAGCTGATAATAAACAAATCATGAAATTGTGTTTAAACAATTCTAAACCACAAAGATGAAAAGGAAGACATTTCAATCAGTCATTGAGTTTTCCTTTTTCCTACATGAAGAAAAACATCTGGAAATTTGGAAACATTTGGGTAATTAACTCATTTTTTTTCAGTTTTTCATCATAAATAAATGAACTGAACATCTTTTACAAAGGCCAGGGTTATCTATAAATCCTGCCGCTGGTTCCTCAGGGCTGTAGAGCTGCATGGGCTCTGGAAAAGCATAGTCTACTTTGCAGTCACACTCCACAAAGTATGAGCCTTTAGGAAGGCACAAAAAAGGAGGGAGTTTCAACAAAGGATATAATCTGGGAAGACCAGAGGAAAGCTCATGGAAAAAGTAGCTTTTGAGATGAGAATTCATCAACCACAGTGATAGTAAGGCCAGTATGCCAGGTAAAAGGAAATGGACAATAAATGGCATAAAATTGGGAAGAAATATATGAGTATTGGGAAGCATTCTATTCATGTTACTCTGTCAAAAAAGAAAAAAACAAAACGAGTATTATTTGCACTTACATTTCATAGCAAAATACAACTCTGGGCATGGCCACACTTGTATCTCTCCTTTAGCTAAGGTTACCAAGTATACATGACAGTGCGCTAGGCTTTGGATATCCTCTGATGAAGCAACAAAGACATGGCCCCTGAGCACATGCCACTTACAGTCTAGTTGGAGAACCAGACAAAAGCTATAAATAAACAAATAACACATATTTGCAAATAATAAGAAATGTAATAAATGAAAAAGATAGATCTGTAGTGATGACAAATCTAAGATAAGGGACCTGTGTTCCATAACATGATTAAAGAAGACCTCTCTGAGGAGGTGACATTTCAGTTAAAATCTAAGGGACGGGCAGCAGATAAGCTTTGGGGATAGAAAGGCAGGGAGATGACCTAGATAGCAGACCTGTTATAGAAAAATTGTGAGCCACAGGAGAATGAATATGTTCTAGGAACTGCCAGATTACCAGTGAGCCTGGTCTTTAGGAAGCCAGAGGGATGGCCTGAGGGGAGGTAGGGCAAACAGGCAAAGACTAGATCCTGCAGGATCTTATAGGCCATGGCAAGGAACTTGCTTTTATTCTAAGTGCAACACTGAATAGGTTTTAAAATGATAATGAGGGATGTTCAAAAAGTTGTGTTATATATACAAAATGGAATACTATTCAGTAATCAAAAAAGATAAACTTAAGCAATTCACAGCAACATGGATGGAGCTAGAAGGAATTATGCTCAGTGAAATAAGTCAGAAGGAAAAAGAAAAACATAAGATGGTTTCACTTATAGCAGGAATATAGGGGAACCAAGTAAGACATTTGAAGGGGGGGAAATAATAACAAAACAAAACAAAACAAAAACAGACAGACAATTATAAACCAGAGACATCCTGCAGGGGAGGAGGCAGGAGAGGGATCAGAGGGAAGGAGGGAGGCACACAGGGGACTGTGGTGATGGTGCACGGGTGCATTGGTGAAGGAAACTCTATGGGGACTACACCTGAGGGGGTGGGGGAAAGCAAACATTGTTTAAAAATGAACAATGACATAAGAAATATGTATAAATAAAACATTAAAAAAATAAAATGGTAATGACATGACCTAATGTGCAAGCTTTAAAGATCATTCTAATAGATAAATCCTAGATATCTACTACACAGCATATTACCTATAGTTAAGAGTAATATATCGTAAATATTAAAGTTTGCTGAGTGGTTAAATATTGTGTTTTTTTTTTTTTTTTTTTTAAAGGAGGAGGTAGGAGAGGGAGAAAGAGGAGAAGGATATTAGGAAAAAACTTTGGAGATGGTGGATATGTTTCTGCCATAGGTTGCAGTGATGGTTTCACAAATGTATTCTTATGTTCAAACTCATCAAGGTATGTGTAATAAATAGATACAGTTATTTATGTTAATCATTACTTAATAAGGTGGTTCTTTAAAAGAATGTAAAGCGGGGCCTCCCTGGTGGCGCAAGGGGTTGGGGACAGCATTGTGGAGCAATCCGCAGCCTCTGCAGCACGAGTTTGATCCCCAGCCGGCCAGGGGCAGCCCACATGGCGCAGCAGACCTCTTCTGACTCTCCTGCTGCTCCTCTCAGCAGTGTACTTGGGTCAATCTGCCTGTTCTGTTCCCGACTCTGTCTCTGGTGAATCCTCTCACCCCCCCCCCCCCACAACTCTGGCCTATCCCCAGCTCTTGTATGCATAAATAAATAAATCTTTAAAAAAAAAAAGAATGTAAAGAAAGTTAGTGTATTATGAAAATACATTCCCACTACTATGTGGGGAAAGAGTTTGGAGAGGGACAAAAGTGAAAATAAGGAGCAGACAATTACAGGAGACTTGTTGAGTAAGGATGGAGGTGTGGCTGAGAGCTGGCACTGGGAATGAGAAATTGGTCAATTCAAATGTACTCTGAGGTAGAGACCCAGCAGGGCTCACTGATGTGTAGACTCTGGAGCGCAGGGGAAAGAGAAAATGTGAGAATCCAGGTGGATAGTGATACTTTCTTTATGCCATTCTGTATTTTACCTGTGTTAGTAAACACCTTTAGACACTATCAACCAATTAAAATAGAAATAAATGTAACATCCAAGCCTCATAAGAATTCCTGACTTGCTACTCAAATGTTACCAAAAGTTAGTTCTCAAAATGCCCAGATGTACAGAAAGAAAATGAGAAGAGGATATATGGTGTCAGGTTTCCCTGATGTAATAACCTATGAAAACTTCAAAATGAATAATGTGGGATGAACAGGTAAAAAATTATATGAACTCTCTTAGATGATTAATTTTTGAAGCTGCCCCTCCTTCCCCCACCACACAACTCCAGACTTAGCACAGTCAGTAGTGGGCTGATAAATATTTACCAAACTACCTAGCTATGTGGTGGAAATAGTACACAAAAACCTGCTTTTGCACAATAGTATATTTTGTATATCTGTTTCCAATTCTGTTTTCAGTGGTGCCGGGGACCAGCCTCCGGCAAAATGTCGTGTCAGGGTTCCTGAAAGGATGAGATGGCGTCGGCGAATACAAATGATCTGAAACTTAGGGACTGAGGGGAAGGGGATGAGGTAGAATGAGGAGACACTGACACTTGGTGAGGTGCTAGTATCTTCTGCCGAAAGGCTCAGCAGGTTCTTTATTTATACATTTTTTGCAAGCATTGAGATTACATTATCAAGTGCATAGAAACAAAGCAGAAACAATTAGCGCATCTCTTTTTTCGTGCTCTCAGCAAGAAGGCAATCTTCAAGGTTAATAAAAAACTAAATCTTACACTAAAATTCATTGTTTCAGCTAAACAATAACCTAAGACAGTACATAGCCGCCAGTACATCCCTATCAGCTAAAGCATAAGCAAGAAAAGACTTTTCTTATTCTCAATGGCCTTCACAGCAGGGACTGGCTGCTACTCAGCTATCAGAACTTCTTCTACCTAGAAACACCTTAACTCAAATAGCTTCATTTAAGAACTTTCCCAAGAAACTTCAAGAGAAGGCAAAAGAAGGACCTATTATAATTATTGTATTGTAATGCTTGTCAGGCATGTTCAATAAACCATCTCCCATTGTCAAGTGGGCCAAACTGCCCAACAACTAATTTCTAAACAAACAATTTTCCGTGCTATTTACTTACAGTATGCTGATACATATAATTTATTGCCTAATATACTTTCTGATAAATTTTTCTCTCTCTATGTCCATGAACAAAAAAGCAAAGGAAATGCCAGATCTTCAGCCCCACGGTGTGAGGCCCTTTCTCTTTGCTGCTTGTCAGTATCCTATCTGGCTGGAGCAACAAGGCCTCCTGCAGCACAGTGGTGTTATGTTGGTAGATTGAAATAGCCATGGAGGGAATATGTATACCATAGACATTAGCAAATGTTAATTTGGTCCCCTCCTCCAACTATATCCACCAATATGCTACCACAGATATGAGTAAATTCAAGAGTATAGGTAATCATAAAATGGAAGATAATGAGGAATGATAAAACTTGAGTATTGCCTTTGCTTTTAAAATAATTTCTTTACTGTATATTTCTTTACTGTATATTTACATAATTTAATTCTTTTTTAAACTTACTGATTTGTTATTTTTAACTGAAGTAATATTTGGATATCCCCATCAGGTAATAACACCACAGTGCACTCACCGAAAGATCAGCCATAGTCCACCACCATAGTCTATTGTAATTTAATTCTTAATAATGATCACTTTTATTTTGTGTGTGTTTTTATTAAGGTAACACTGGTTTACATCATTGGTTGTAATTTAGAGGTACAGAGTCCCCCCCCTTCAGGTGTTGTTATTGTACCAACCCAACACCACGACGCCAATCTACTCAATCATGGCCATTTTTAAAAGCAGCTCACAAAATTCCTACAACTGTAACTTATACCACTCATAGGTCAGTATTTCATTTTCCAGCACACATATGATAGCACACAACAGGTATCACTGAATTTGTGCTGAATGAGCTTCACTGGCTTTCCCGAGCTAATGAAAATATCTGTCATCATTCATATACTAAAAAAGAGCTACTTTACCAGAATAGTCATAAATAAGCAATTAGTAAGCATTAGCTACATGTTCTACAACTGGGGGAATATAAGTGACATGTATTGAATGTTACTAAGTGCCATTCACTGTTCTAGATTCTTTATTAACTCAAGTAATCCATGCAACACCCCTATAAGTCACTACCATTAACCCCCTTTTATGAGGAAAATTAGAGCACAGAAAGTGTTGGCAGATTGATAACATGATTTGAACCCTTTCTCTAAAGTTAAGATAAATAAATAAAAATAAACTAAAATCTCTCCTTCAGCAATTTCATGCAGACACATGGGCAGATGTATGTTTCCTGTGCAAACAGTCATCTTACAGATCAAATTTTCTTACCCTGTTCAAATACTGGAAGGATTTTACCTTTTACATCTCAATACACTTGAAAGAATGGTTTACTTAATAAAATGTGCATATAGGTTAGACAGATAAAAGAATTAAATTAAATGATTATATGAGAAGCAATTATTTGATTCAGTTAACATGATTACTACTTGCATTTTTAATTAGCAGTGATGTATTATACATTTTTATGGCCGTTAACTATTCTTCATGTCACAACTTGTAGAGATTTAGGTTATATAAATAGTTATATGCCTATAAAAATCAAAGCTCAATTAAATGGAAAACAAAAAAGGTAATTTGTACTGTCAAACCATATATTTTTTTTAAAGATTTACTTATTTATGCATACAAGAACTGGGGTATAGGCCAGAGGTGCAGGGGTAGGGGTGTGAGAGGATTCACCAGAGACAGAAGGGAGCAGAACAGGTAGAGTGACTGAAATACACTGCTGAGGGGAGCAGCGGACCGGCCGGGAATCGAATTCGTGCTACAGAGGTTGTAGATAGCTTCACAGTGCTGTGCTTAACCCCTTGAGCCACCAGGGAGACCCCTCAAACCATCTTTTCAAACTTCAGTATAGGGATGTTAGTGGGTGGGAAGCTAGGGCTGCAGACTAAGAAATGTAAAACCTAAAGAATAAGCTCACCTTTTGAAATTATTTCTAACCCAACTCTTCAAATCCATTTCAAAACCACCATAAATGTACCTCTCAGAGGAAAAAAAATTGTTTTTATCCAAGTGCTTGTCACACTGGCTCACACCAATAGCAACTTTGCAAATTAACTTCACATAAAGCTTAATCACCCCATAAGACTTTTCAGAATCTTCCTGAATATAATAACTCAAATAATATTACTCAAGCATCTATATGTTTAAAGACAGACTTCATTAGTCTTTTGATTACTGATTGGTTTTGGATTTCCATAGTTTTATTTTAACTGGAACTTAGTTCCAAGTCTCAAAAAACCTAATTGCTTTCTCAACAGAATTCTCCACCTTTGAAGGGGAAGGAGTGACAGAGACTCTCCTCAGAGAACTGAGTTGTTCTGCCTTGTCTGGGCCACTTTTACTCAATTATTTTATATCCACAGCTCACAATTATCCCCCACCATTTCCAGGATCCCTTGTTGGAGTTTTCAAGGGCCTATTCTGTCCACCTTCGTAATAGAATTCTTCCCCTGGGCATGGAAATATTCCTGGAGACTCCTTTAATAATTTTAATGGGGTGTTGTGCAGAAAGATATTTATTTCTTATGGAGCAAAATGTGTAGGCAATGCCTTTCCAATGGTGGCTCATATTTTCTTCCCCATGAATTAACCTACTTTGGATTTGGTATGAAATAACTGGCAGCTGAAGGGTTTTGAGACAGAACAGGGCCCAAGGTATCAGTTTAGAAAGCAGTTGATGGGTAACTTCACCCATCCAGGGCCACCCCCACCAGTCCATTCTGACCAGGAGAAGCAGAAGATGGTGACAATGGAAGGATGAAGGCAAAGGAGCAGTCGCCATACATGGAGACACAGGACCTCACAGTGTTGGACACCCCCTGCCAAGAGGAAGCCTCCAGGTGGGCCTTGCATCTATCAGCAGGGCCAAGACACTATGGCCTGTGCTGCATCTTTCCAAAGTGGACCAGTGTCTTGATTCCTGAATTTTCTTAAAAGTCTGTTAGTGAACTCTGGAAGCAGAAGTCAGATTAAAGGGCTCTTCTCAGTGAAATAAGCCAAAAGGAAAAAGAAAAATAATGGGTGGTTTCCCTTATAGGAGGACTATAGGGGAACCACATAAGGGATCAGGGGAAAAAATAACAGTAACAACAACAACAACAACAACAATAATAATAATAAACCAAAAATAGCAGGCAACTATAAATCAGAGACATTCTGCAAGGAAGAGGGAGATAGAGGGATCAAAATAGGGGGGAGAAGAGAATTCTCTTCTTTGAATTCAATTCTGTGAATTGGTAATGGGAACTTTACAGGGAATACACCTGAAAGGAGAAAGGATACAAGCACACACTGTACAAAAATGAACAATGATGTAATTGTATACATACATATACATATATATATAATACAAATAAATGGCTCTTTTGCTTAAGCCCTTGGCTAGCTTTAATTGTTCTCGGGATACATTTAAATCTCTCCATAGGGACCAGGTAAGGGCCACCTCTTTAAGCCCTTTCCCTTGCTGCAGCCATGCAGACCTTATTTCTCTACTTTGGATGCCCAAGTCCTTTCCCCCACCTCCAAGATTATTTTAGATGGAAAATCTTTTGCCTGGAACTCTCTTCTAGTACGTTCCTCCTCAAATTCAGATCTCTGTTCAAAAGTCACCTCCTCATACACTCCTTCCCTTAAGTTTTCTACCAAGGAGGACAGTGAGAAAGGAGGATCCAAGCTAGGGAGTGTTAATGGGCAGGTACTACCACGGGCAACAGAAATTCAGTCACTCAGATCTTCTAAAAGACAATGTAGAAAAGACCAAGCAAGGGAATAGGGTGTCTGTCCTCCTACTCCAGTCTGTGCCTGGGCAGAGGGCAGCTCCCAGGGAACCTATAATGCTTCACCATCAGGACACACTCCTGTGGCCAGAGGACACCCTCACCCAGAGTCACAGGTAATCTAAGTGGCATCTATCTGCGGGACCAAGGCACTATGAGCCATTGGCGTTACCAATGTTTTCATGATCCTGAGAAAGGGCTACACACCTGGACAGCACTCCTGGAATATTGCCAATCTGAGACTTGGGCATCTCAGATTTGAGGATAAGCTCACTGTGTGTGCTCACTTGCATTGCACCTTCCCCCTCAGTTTCTTGGACTGTAAAATGGGAATTTGCACCACAGCAGTTTCCAAAGTGTGGCATGTGGACCACAAGTAGTACAGAAGATCAGTTTAGATAATAACTGATGGATATGTTCCAATTTAAAGGTATGCAATTTTATTAGACAGGGTAACTAACCGCTAAAACAAATACCTCTCAAAGTCTGAGTACCTTAACAAATTAAGAGCTGATTTCTCACTCATGGACAATCCAGCGCAGATTGGTGAACTCTCATCTTAAAATGAAGTTTCCTTCCCTCTACTGAGTTCTACCATTTTCAAAGACCCTGAAGTCTTAACCCATTTCTTTGCAGACAGCCTGCAGACAGGAAGAGAGAGAGGAGGTATGGGAGGTAGTGCACATTTCAGTGACCAAGTCTAAAAATGAGTCCATCTGATCTTACCTTTCTTGATCTAACCATTCTTGGCCAGAATTTAGTCATGTGGCCCTACCTAGTTGGGAATGTAATCTTTCTGTGTACCCAGGAAAATAAGAAGCAGAGTTTGAGAAGTGGACTCATAGAGTGTTCACTGCCATAGTACGCATGTACATATAGGTACTGGTGCTGGTACAGATGCAGACATAGATATGAAAAATCGAACAACACCACATCCAACTTTTGAGTTCATACATACCATGTGAAGGAATGAGAACTCCTGGGGAGCAAAAAATTGGGGAATTGAGAATAAAACATATGCTCTATTTACACAATTTTATCTATTACCAAAATTATTCTAATATTAATTTCTCTGGTCACGCAGTTTCTTACTACAGTTAATTAAGTGAGGGATACTGACAATATGAAGACAAATTAACAAAGAATGACATGCTCCCTTCTATTGCTGTCACAAGGCACTAATAAACTACTTTTGAATTCAGATTTAATTTATTCACTATTGGCTTAATTGAAACTTATATGAAGTCCAAAAAGGAATATAAGATTTCCAGTCTTAACTCTCCAAAGGGTATTTATCTTTTGACAAATTTGAACACTACTGAAATAAAAAATTGTCTTTTATCTAGCTTATAGGAGTACTATGCCAGAAAAAAGGAGATAATAGAATTTTAGAAAAAAGTTATTCAGTTTGAATTTGCATTTTTAAACTAGTAAGACAGTTCTTCTTCGGAACATATAAAAATGTATTGAAATCTATCCTCAAAGATGTATCAAGAATATTTTTATTCTTCTGTTTACTAAGATACAACTTACATACAGTGAAAAGCAAAATTCTGAAGCGCACAGCTGAATTAATTTTTCTTATCTATATATAAGCATCCATATCAAAATATAGACACTACTAGTTCTTTGAACTACTATTCACCTTCATGCCCCAAGCCAGTGTATACCCCTTGTAGGGCATGATTCTGATCTCTCAACATGTTGAGTTAGTTGTGCCTATTCTTGAATTCCATATAATACAGAATGTTGTCTTTTGTACACATAATTTTGCATTAAGCATTGTATCTGTCAGAATCATGCATATTGTTACATGTAGCAGCCAGCCATTACTTCTTTTTCATTGATGATTAGTATTCCACTATGTGATATATCAACAATTATTTATTCATTCTAAAGTTGATACATATTTGGATTGCTTCCAGCTGTTTACTAACTACTAGGAATAAAACACTGAATATTCTTTTTTTTTTTTTTTGCTAGAGGAGTATCTTTTATTTTTTTTTTTACTTCAATGAATATTTATTTATTTATTTATTTATTTTAAATAATAAATTTTATTTTTATATTACCCCATACAATTGCAAACCCCCCATTCTGACCCCAATCCCTCCCCTCCCGCCCCCCACCCCCCAAAAAGTGTCTCTGGTTCATAGTTTTTTGTTGATTTTGATTTTTACTTTCTTATAGTTACTCATTTTCCTGGTCCCTTATTTAAGTTTTCTAGATTCCTGCTATGAGTGAGACCATCCGGTATTTTTCTTTTTCTTTTTGGCTTATTTCGCTGAGCATGATCCCTTCCAGCGCCATCCATGTTGCTGCAAATTGCATGTGTTTATCTTTTTTGAATGCTGAGTAATATTCCATGGTATATATGTACCACATCTTCTTGATCCAGTCATCTATTTTTGGGCATTTGGGCTGTTTCCAAAGCTTAGCTATTGTAAATAGTGCTGCTATAAACATAGGGGTGCAGGTGCTCTTTGGAATTGATGTTTCTGTGTCCTTTGGGTAAATACCCAGGAGTGGAATTGCTGGATCATATGGAAGCTCTATGTTTAGTAGATCCAGAAATCTCCACACAGCTCTCCATAGTGGTTGGACCAGTTTGCACTCCCACCAACAGTGCAGAAGAGTTCCTTTTTCTCTACAACCTCGCCAACATTTGCTGTTGCTAGTTTTTTTAATATGTGCCATTCTCACTGGTGTAAGATGGTATCTCATGGTAGTTTTGATTTGCATTTCCCTGATGACAAGTGATGTTGAACATTTTTTCATATGTCTGTTGGCCATTTGCATTTCCTCTTCAGAGAAGTTTCTTTTTAGCTCTTCTGCCCATTTTTTGACAGGATTATTTTCTTTGTTGTTGCTGAGTCTCATCAGCTCTTTGCAGATTTTTGTGATCAGTCCTTTATCATTAGTGTTGTGTGCAAAAAAAAACCACTGAATATTCTTACACATCTCGTTTTTGTCAATGTAAATGTAACCATTCATTTTGTTGATTATATATCCCCTTAAAGGTATTTTAATTAAGGAAATTTTGTATAATATGTGTCCAAAAATAGAGGTTAAGCTATGTAAATTATGATATATTTATACAAGATACATTCAAACATTCATTCATTTAATTGCTACAGCAATTATAAGTTTTCTTTTAGAAGATTTTTAATGACCATATGCAATATGGTTTCAATTATGTTCCTGAACTATGTAAAAATATCTTAAAAGGTATGCAGACTATGTACTTTTGTGTATGCAAATATATATATGCATTCGGGGTGTATGTGTATGTATGTATATATAATCATGAAAGAATTATACCAGAAGGTTAGCAGGATAATCTTTAAGTAATAGAAATAAATATCATTTGAATTTCCCTTTTTTATAATTTTCCATATTTTAATGCTGAATATATTACTTTATAATTTCAAAATTACTTAGTAAAAAAGATTAAAAGTAACAACAGAACTATGGTGATGGTTCACAGGTGATTTGGTGTTGGAAATTTTATGGATTACACCTGAGGGGAGAAATCGAACATGATACAAAAATGAACAGTGATGTAAATAAATAAAATTAAAATAAAGTAACAACAGAAATTTTCATTCATAAGAACATAGTACAAACTACATGTTTGTAATGCTTTCTTTTATTAATTATATTTATTTAATCTAAAATCTCATCCCTTCCCATACCAGCTAATGAGCCAATATTAACACTGCCAGACCACGCAGACATCCTCCTAGCAGCTCTGCCTGGACTATTCTAAGTACAGTTTCTCATCAGTAGTGTTATCTAACTCTATAAGAACCAGACAAAATAACCATTGCAAAACAAGAAGAGAAGGAAGAGCAAGAGAAAAGGAAGCTTCTGAGAGCTTAATTGAGATCGTGAACGTTCTAGATGGAGATCATAAATGGAATAATTACACATAAATTGTCCAGAAAATGTCAGCACATTTATAATTGTGCATTGTGTTGCAAAATTGAGCCCTTCTATACTGAAATACAAGTCTACTATATTTTAAAATATGACCTAGCATTTCCTTTGTATTATTCAGTTTATATAGTCAACATTTTTATTTTAAATGTTGTATTTTTATTTTAAATGTTATCTTTAAGATTCTAACTGCTGTTTTATTCCATGTAATCTTCATAACCTCAAGTCTATATTCTCACATAAATTTGCCACAATCATCTGAAAGAATCTCAACCAAAGACAAAATCAACGAAAGAAGGAATCAAAGAAACAGAAAATTCTGTCACACACTTATTTTCCTCTTAGAAAGTCTCTAAGGAGAGACTTCATCCAGGGAGCAGCAAACTAAGGCACACAGGCCACATCTGCCCCATTGTCTCTTTTTGTCTCGACCCTGGTTTTTACGTCATTAAATGGTTTTTACATCATTAAAAAGTGACACTTTAAATGGTTATAAAAGTACATGATGTACTTGATTTTTCTTATCCCACAAAGCTGAACATGAAAACTATCCTGTCCTAAGTAGAAAAACTTGTTGACCCCTGCTCCATCTAGTCCATCCATGATACTACTTCCAGTATGTAGATAAACTTTTATCTACATACTGGAAAAGATAGGTCTTGTTTGTTTGCTTGCTTCATCTTCTTATATCATTTTTCTCCCCTTAGGTGTAGTCCCCCTAGTTCTCCCACCAAAATAGCACCTGTGAACCATCACTATATTCCCTTGTGTTCTTCCTTCCCCCTCCTTTGCTGTTTGCCTTGAATCTATGGTCAGCTTGCAAGTGTTGTTATTTTGCTGACTATTTGTTCAGTCATAAGTGAAACCATCTGATATTTTTCTTTTTCCTTCTGACTTATTTCACTGAGCACAATCCCTTCCATTTCCATCCATGTTGCTGCAAATGGCATGAATTAATCCATTTTGATTGCTGAGTAGTATTCCTTTGTGTCTATGTACCACATCTTCTTGATGCATTCATCTATTTGGGAGCATTTAGGTTGTTTTCATATCTTAGCTATTGTGAGTAGCACCACAATAAACTTAAAAGTTCAGGTTTCCTTTCAAATTAGTGTTTTTGTGTCCTTTGAGTAGATTCCTTGAAGTGGAATTGCTGGATCACAGTTTCCTAAGCAGTTCTTGGGTATTTTCTTTCTCTTTCCTCACTTGCTAGATAAAGGTGAGAAAATAGGCTAGAACATTCACAGCCACTAAATAGTCCAGGCCCTGTAATCAAGGGAAGCTGCCCTTTGAATACTAAAGTATTGTGACAGAGCAAGAAATAAATTTTTAATGTCTTAAGATATTAAACCTTGGGGGGTCGGTTGTTATGGCAGCAAATGTTACTTTCCCTGACTAAAATATAATAAATATGTAATTTGTAATATTTCTTAAAATTTTTAATAATGGTATGTTTGATATCATGATCATACCTTGTTTACACACACACACACACACACACACACAAGTGTGAGAACAGCTTATCCTTCTATCTTGATGAGTAACCAAACATTCCTTTAAAGAATTATTTGTATTTTTCGTATCCCCAACAAATAAAATCTTTATTTCCAAACATTACTTTTTGTTTGTTGCATAAGGATAAAACTGAGCTACAGTTTCAGAAGCAAGTTGGACACCAGGTAAATAAAGGAAAATCCCAAACTTGGTAAATAACAACCATCACAAATTTGAGCTCCAAAAATGTGTAAACCATTCTTTCATGCTTAGTCCTCCACAAGGCTACTTCTCATCTAACTTTCATCATCCTGTTTTGATGATGTTTAGATTCTCACCAACTGAGAATCTTCAGATTTCAGTTTAGACACATCTGGCTCACAAATGAGACACTACACCCTCAACCATTGTGAAATCCTCGCCACAAACATTGGTGATGAGATCTTGTGTTTATTAGTAAAGGTATGAGAATCAGTCAGTCCAAATCTATTTGGAGTGGAGACATCTCTGATGTGGCATCTTAGAGGTGTCAGTTTGGTCTCTCTCTGTGAGAGACTGTGGTCATTAAATTTGCTTCTAGATGCAAATTTGCTAGTTTTTGCTCTCTCAGATATAACCTCACCTGGAACTGTTGAAAATATTATTTCAACTTCTCTTTAGCAGTTCAAAAAAAAAGAGCTAACATTTCCAACTTTTTCTTCATTTGCTGAGCAAATTTTTTACCTCCCTAGGTATATCTGGGCTTTTATTTTTTAAAACAGTCATAAACTAAGACATTTATTATTTTTTAAATCACTAAAGGTGATTTTAACATCTTTAAATTTCCCTTTGTCTTATAACAAATCTAGCTGAGGGGGTGGAGTGAGGAGGAGAGAGAGAAAGCAAGAGAGAGAGAGAGAGAGATTGAAGCTGAACTGTAAAGAATGAATGGATAATGACTTTTGATTAGAGCAAACAGAAAAAAGTAACTAATTTATAAAGGAAAGTCAGTCTCTAACATGGTCACAGACCACTTTCCTGAGAGGACTGGACTGGGTAATGTTTACAAACAACTTTGAACCAAATTGAGTAAGTTTCCAGAAAATAGATAAATTCCTATTTTCTCTTTCCAACATATACAAAAAATATCAATATATCCAGCACAGCAACATGTTCTGAGTCAAGAACTTTTTCCATTACCTGACAAAAATGGCTCAAGATCTCTGCCTTTAGAAGAGCTTCTCCAAAAACTGGTAAATTGGCATTGTGGACCCCATGATGTGATGGACATTATCCAGCTAGTACCTTGCCAAGAGTGCATAATCTGAAATTAATCCAAAAGAAACAATCATGCAAGTATAAACTGATGGCTATTCTGCTAAATCAACTGGCCAAGACTTTTAAAAACTGCTAATGAAACAAAAGATCAAAACAAAAAAGGGTGAAGGAGAGATAGTGGCTGTTCAGACATAAAGGGACAGGATAATGAATACAATATGTAATAAATGATTCTCACCTCAATCTTGGATGGCTTCCATACTGTAGGACAATCAATATAATTTTAATATGGATTAGAAATTAGATATTATTGTTTTAATATTAAATAGCCAAAGCATAATAATGTTGTGATAATGAGCTCATTATTACAATTAGACCCGGCTCTCTTGGGTGGTTCTTGTGCTCTCCACTGGGTTTCCATATGTGTCTGTGATCAATGGCAGGTCAGCTGGGTGACTCTGATTCTGGGATAGGCTGATTGATGACTGTGGTGCCCTGGGCCTTGTCTCTCGTCTTCTACTTGGCTAGTTCTGGCTTACTCACATGGCAGTAGTAAAGTTGCAAGACAGACACAGAAAGAAAGGAACATGTGAGACTTCTCGAGGCCTAACCTAAAAACCAAGAAGACATCACTTCTGCTGCGTTTTGTTTGTCAATGCCAACCACAAGGCCAACGAAGAGTCAAGGGGTGATGTGTCCTTGTGATGGAAGCTGCTAAGTCACATTACAAAGATCCTGAAAAAACTTGGGCATTTGTACCACTGACCACAAGAATGTTGGCATTTAACCATATTTGCCACTTTTATATAGTTTTGAATTATTGGGGAGAGGGGTAGAAAGTGGGGAGAGAAGAAGGTAGCATAAGAAGCCAGATACCAGAGAATATACTACTAAAATACAGTTAAGGGGCTCCCTGGTGGCGCAAGGGGTTAAGACACAACACGATGAACCTATCCTCAGCCACTGCAGAATGAGTTCCATCCCTTGCCAGGGAGGTGACCCACATGGCGCAGCAGACCTCTTCTGACTCACCCTCTGTTCCCCTCAACTGCATATTTCAGTCAATCGCCTATTCTGTTCCCCACTCTGACTCTGGTGAATCCTCAGGTTCTTTGTATGTTTAGAGGCTCATAGGATGACTGGAGAGAGTCACAAGCATTCTTCAGCCTTCACACATTTTGTGTGTGTTGCAGCATCGGGAAGAGGAATATGGCTGGAGGTTTGAGTGCCCCATGGGCAGGGCTGTTGCTTTAAGGGTGGAAAACCTGGGAGAGCCTCTGAGCTTCTAAGGGTGGTGTTTTTCTCACTTCAGAGCACTGTGATCCCTTTACAGTTCAAAGGACTCTAATGAAGGAGCACATTGGGCTTTTTGTTTGTTTGTGCTTCTTCAAGGGCTTAGAGTTTCCCTCTAAGGCTCCTTTCAGGTACACTATTCAACAGATTTCTAAACGTCATATTCATTGAACAAATATTTATGGAGCATCTTCCTATGTGAATTCCGAAGTGAATGACACAGACCAGTCTACCACCCTCTTAGACACAACATGGAGTCATTCACCTGCTAGACAGAGACCTGGACCTCACCTGTCCTACTTATGGGACTGACAGTTGAACTTCACAACAGCCCCAGAGTAGGCATTCTTTGCTCCAGTTTACAAATAAGGAATCTGAGACACTGAGAGGTAATGTAACTAATCCAAGAGCATACATGGCTAGTAGGTAGACTCTATTTGACTCTGCTTTGCTCTAAGTCCTTCATATATGGTACCTAAGAAAAGGTTTGCCAACCTCAGAACAGGGGCTGGCAAACTAAGCCAAGTGGTTCAGCTACCAGTTTTCACAGTTTTATTAAAATACAGCCACACCTATTCATTCATGTGTTTTCTTTGATTGCTTTCCCACTGCAACAGCATAGCTGAGTAGTTTTCACAGAGAGCTATAGAACACAAAGACAAAAAAAAAAAATTGCTATAGAGTACTCTAAAGAAAAGATTTGCTACTCCTTCTTCTTGGAATATTATTCCCTATAATAGGGTACTGTAAGTTCCTGTACAAAAATTTTAGTGGCTTAACAGGTTTTAAAAAATAAAGTATAGTTCTTAAGCATACAAGAGTTCCGTCAGGGTTCTGGGCAGAGGTAGAAGTGGAGTAAGTTCTCTGCTCCAGGGATTCAAACTAATCATCTCTCTAAGGTCATCTTGGATAGAGACATTCAGACATTCAGAAAAGGTGTCCCAAGCACAGATTTTTAAGGGCTAGTTATGGAAGTGGCACACATCACTTCCATCTAATCCTACTGGCAAGGACACAATCACAAGGCTGTAGATACATAAGGATACTGGGAAATGTAGTTTACTGGTATGTCCAGGAAGGAAACAGGTTTTTGTGAACATTATAACAGACTCCACCATAATGTCTAAATGCTAATAATTTTTACACCCAGAAAAACATTCTGGTTTTGATTTCTCAAGTCTGTTTTAAAGCTCATGTAAAAGTATGTGTGTGTTACATGGCGCAGCAGACCTCTCTTGTCTCACCCACTGCTCCCCTCAGCAGTGTATTTCAGTCAATCCGTCAGTTCTGCTCCCCACTCTGTCTCTAGTGAACCCTCTCATCCCCCTCACCTTGTGCCTGTACCCCAGTTCTTGTATGCATAAATAAATAAATCTTTTTTAAAAACGTGTGTTACAATGTTTTTAATTGTAACATACATTTACCTTTTGAGACACATAAGGGAATATGTCCAAGTGAAATGATAAGATGCCATGAATTTGCCTCAAAATCATTTGAGAGGAAGGAAGTGTATGAGAATATAGATGAGACAAGACTGACCATAAGCTTTGTTAGAAGCTGGGTTGATGAAATGAAGATTCGTTATTATACATATATATATATATATATATATATATATATATAAATCTCTCCTTTCTATTCTCCCCTCTCAAACAAAAGTACTGACAAGGAAAATATATGTACTCCATAAACAGCTGCCATTTTTTTTAATGAGATGTTAGGCCTAATTAGAATTTAAAGATGCTCAAGGCATCTTTAGAGCAGTAACTAACCCTTCCTTCCCTTAACAAGAACAAATATATATAATAATATATGACACATAAAATATATTAAATATTATGAAATATCATATACATTTGTATATAATATACATTCAATATGTGTCATATATCATATAATATATAGTATAGGTTATATATATTATATTGTAAATCTCCCCATATGCAATATAAATCTCTTTATAATGTGCATATGCGATATATACTATGTATTATATAATAAATATCATATATAATTCAATAAATGTATAGTTATATAAATACATGTATTTTAAAATTTCCATAAATCTTTAAAAATACATGTATTTATATAACTATACATTTATTGAATTATATATGATATTTATAAATAAATATTTTTTTAAAAAAATTAAGTAAAAACAATAAAATTCTGACCATAATAAATCACAGAGTTCTCTTCATTTTTATTTACTTTACATGTTCTACCTTGTTACTAATTTCTCTTACTTTCTCCATACATTGCAGTCAAATAAGTTTGCCTGTAAAATAAGTGAACAGAACAAAAAAGAATCTAGGAGAGAAATGAGAGCATAGTGTAACCAAGAGACAGAAGAATTTACACTCATTATAGTAATTAATATTCATTATAGGTAATTCTTTTACAGTAGGAAACTTTCTAAGGAAAGTTAAATTATTGGGTAGGGTCTAAATAAAAACCTCATCTGTTATATTCATTAATATAACAATTGAGCAACTTTTCTATGTAAGGCATCATAACCAGATTTAGAAATAAAATGACGGGGTAGGTGTCCCTGCCTGGAAGGTTGTACTTGTCAGGATATGTAATACTAGCTGCTATAACAAACATCCCAGACTCACAGTATCACTGTGTAAGGTTAAAAGCAGATATTTCTGGTTTAGTAATTCTCCTTGGAGTAGTAACTCACAAATTTGGGCTCTCTCCACTTTGGAATCCCTTTTATGGAGAAAGGAGAGAATAAGTATAAATGATCACTTGTGGCATTTTATTGGCAGACCTAGAAGTAACAGAGATCTTTGTAGCCCCACTTAGACCTGCTGTTGTGAACCCAGAAGAAAAGAACTGAACTCTGGGGAGGGAGAGGGACTGTGGTGTGGGTGAAATATATACTGTGGAATGTTCTATCACAAAGGTGATCTATGTCTGGGATACAGACATGCAAAGAGACACATTCTACTAGGAGATAGTAAGATTGATAACAAAGATATGAATAGGTGCTATGGGAACTCTGATGAAGGAAGTTAGAGTTTCTAAAACTTTCATCAGCTGTTGGTATGATTTCATAAATACACTTGAAAATTAATTTGTTTAGGCTGTTAAATTTATGATTCTTTTTCCACAAACATTGTAAGTCTTGCTTATGACTTTAGTCACAGAGCATGGACATATATCAATACTAGTTGATACACGTGTGCTTACCAGAGTCATGTGCGCTCACTAGAACATAAACTCACCTGGAATTTGTATCTCACAGCGTGAAAGGATTTTAATAGGATTCATTCATACATTTGTTCAGCATTTTATAAAGACTTCTCTCCCTCAAATTCAATTTAAAAATTTTACAACATTTTACAAAGACTTTGATCTCCAAATCTCCCTTTACAAATTTACAAGAGTTTACACTCACTGCAAGGATTTCTTTCCAGCGTCTTTAGAAGTTATTTTTCCTTAGGATTCAAACATGTTAATTTTAGACAAGAGGAAAGGCAGTTGAGGTTCACATGTGGGGACTATATGTGATGAAAATACAGGACACAGCAAGCCCCTGGATTCTAATTTAGACCAGGCTGCCTGAGGCAATTGGAAAGTCATTTGTCCCTGTGCACCCACATCATATTCCAGCGCTGCTGGATGGACAGCCTTAAACTTTCTCTGGTGCTAGGATTCTAGTTAGCCTTCATAATATATGTATTTCATCCAAGTGTTGATGCTCCCTCTCTCTCCCACTTTCTGAGTAACTTTAATTAGAAAACACACAGGAGGATCCTGGTGGGATCTCAAAGCTCCTAGGATGCCCTCTTTGATCTCCCATCTGAACCAGCCATGGTCTATTGTTTCAAATTCTTCCCCAGCGCTCCAGTTAACCATTATTGGCATTTTAGAGTGTGGATATTGCAGTAAGATGTCTGACAGCACCTAAAAATTCAAAGTAAGCACTCCTCTGAAACAGATCCTCTTTTTACCCCCCCCCCAAATTACTAAAAAGAAAAATACACTGTGTGCTCTATAAACAACGGCAAATTCATTAAGTTTGCTAGTTCTGGTTAAAAATAAAGACACCCAAAGAATCTTTAGAGAAGCAACTAGCCTTTCCTTCCCTTCACACAAATAAACCCAACCAGCTCACCAAACCTTAACCACTTCTAATTTAAATTGTACCAAATGCCACGGTGATCTGCGGAACTTTCGAATGATGAAAATGTTTCTTGTCTGATTAAGTCTCGGCTGCTGTGTCTTGCATGAAGGTATGAACTTGGAAGGTAGCTGATTTAAGTATCTTCAGTCTGTAGCAAGGAAGGAGCAGGAGCGCAGAACAGAACAGAAGAGGAGAGAACAGAGAGGGGAGCGAGGAGAGGGGCGTAGGCAAGAAAGGTTTATTTCATTTCAGTAACCAAGGAAGACCCCGGAGGACTGGAGTCTGGGAATCGGGATGAGCACGGCAATTAGTGACCGGGACGTGTGCGAACGCCTAGACCGAGTGCACCACTCACGGGAAGGGAAGGGCTGGGCCAGCGCGGGGGTGGAGGGAGGGAGGGAGCTGGGTGGGAGGCGGGGGAATCGCAGTATAAAAGGTCCCAGCCAAACAGCGCGTCCGCCACTCAGAGCCACTTTGGGAAGGCGGGAGTCGGAACAAGAACGCGAGGGAGAAACGAGAGATGCCACTGCAGTGATCTGAGCTCACCGCCCGCGCTCAGTCCGCTCTTGCGTCCGAAGTGAAGACCGGGAGCCCTCAGCTCGACCCAGCAAGGCTTCCACTCGCCAGCTGCTCCTTTGCACGGCATGAGCGGCGCGCGGGAGCCGGAGGCTGCAGCGCGGTCATGAGGCGATGGCCCAGGAGCAGCGGCTGCGCGACGGCAGCCCCCAGGTGCCCTCCCGGCGCGGCGCCCCCGGGATGAGCCCCCGGACCCGCGACTGCTTAAGCTGAGATTCACCCTTAGTTACCCACCTACGCTCCGAGCGCCCGAGCGGAGGGCACTCGTCCGAGCGTGACACCTGCGAGCTCGACCCGACCCAAGCCCAGCGAAGCGGACTCGCCTTGCGCCGCAGGTCCCACCGGGAGTCTCCGCCCGTGAGCGTATTTTGCGCTGGGAGCGGGCGATCCACAGCCCAGGACAAGTGTCAAGACTCTTCTGGAACGACACGTTATCGTCTCCCTCCATTCACACACTCACGCCTGCTCCAGACCAGGGCGCACAGTCCTAGACACCTGGCTTATCCGGAGCCCCCTCGGTTCTCCATGACAACTCCAACTCCATTTTGTCAATAAAGCTTCCCTAATTCGCCCGGGAACCCACACCCACCCACAGCCCCGAGCCTCAGTGCACACCCCGCTCTGCCCTCACCGACCACAGCGACCTCAGCAGCAGCGGCTCGCACTCGGCACACTCCGGCAAGCCGGCGCGGACTCCCGAGGGGCGCCCAGGTCACCTCCAAACAGTGACAACCCCCGTGTGCCCGGGAACCCCATCTGGAGCCGGTTCACCCCAGGATTCCACCGCGGGGCGGCGCGGCCCACGGCCCGGAGGAACTCGGGGGAGGCGGGGAGGTGGCTCGTCGGGTGAGTGGCTCCGGGCGGCAAGGGCGGGGGAGCCGAGCGTGGAGGTAACTCCGGGCTGCCACTGAAGCCCTCCTCCGCCCTCTCCTCCTCCTCCTTCTCTCCTCCTCCTGCTCCCCGCGCTCCTCTGGCGGCCGCTCCCGCTCCAGCTGCGGCGCCGCGGCCACATCTGGGGCGCCCATGTGCGCTCGGGGGCTCGGCTGCGCCCGCCCCGCCGCCGCCCCCGCAACCCCCTTCCCGCAGGGTGGTCCCCGGCCCGGTCCGGGTCCCGGGCAGCCCCCCGACCCCGACCCCGCCGCCGCCGCCGCCGGGGAGCGCCGGGGTGTGCTCCGCAGCCGGCTTGGACGCCCCCGGCCCCGCGGTGGCTCCGCCGTGGTGCGGCGACGGCGGCGGCTCCTGCTCCCCAGGCCCGGCGCGCCCGGCCGCACCCAGCGCCAGCCCCGCGGGCTCCGGCAGCGGGGCCCCGGCGGGGGCAGAGGCGGGAGCCGCGCCGCCGGGTTCCCGGGCTCCGACTCCTCCTCCCCCGGCGCCACGGCCGCCGCCCGCCGCGCCGGGTCCTAAAGCCGCGCGTCTCAAGAGGATGGTGCGCCTGGCGGCCGAGCTGCTGCTGCTGCTGGGGCTGCTGCTGCTCACGCTCCACATCACCGTGCTGCGCGGCTCCGGAGCGGCGGACGAGGCGGACGCAGCCGCCGGCAAAGCCAACCGGACCCTGCTGCAGGTGAGTGCGCTGCGCTGCCGGAGAGGGGCGCGCGCGGCGGCCGGCCCCGGGCGGCGGGGTGTGGAGCGGGCGCGCCAGATGCTAGCGAGGAGGCGGGTCCCCGCCTCCCCGCCGTGGAGCAACTGTTTTGGCAGCAGATTTGCTGGGGCAGCCCTTCAAAGGTAGAGACGAAGCCGGGGTCTGTGCCTGGAGGCTGAGCCCGGCTCCAGGATCTGGCAGACGTGCTCCTCCGGGGCGCTCTGAAATCAGGTATCTGAGGGTGCGAGGCTAGAGGTGGGAGAAGGAAGTGTGGCGTGTGTATGTGTTTTCTTTGGGGTGCTGCCAGTCTTCGGTTGCCTTTTAGAGGCTGAGTAACATTGAGGGAGAAGGGGGTGGAAGGCGACTTTACAATAGGATGTGGTCCCCAAAGTTTAGAAGACAGACCATCCCGGACGCCTTCGGAAGCAAGGTCAAGCGTCAGAAAATAACTTCCCAAGGAGGAGGGGTAGACATCCCTTCCCACGTGTTTCCGGAGCCCCGGTGTCCCTCTGGGGTCTCTCCAGTCACCCCGGAGCTCGTCCACCGCGGAGGCTTTGAGTCCAGGCACCTGCCTTGTTTGGCGCAGGGGTTATCTGTATTTTTAAAACTTATAGCAAAGTTCTGTGACCTTCACCAGAGGGATAGGATTCTGTTGATCTATTTCAGCTCCGAGGCAGAGGAAGGGATGCTAGTCGCGAGGGTATAGTGGGCGACAGACTCACGGTAGAGATTGTCTGCCGCTGCCTTGGAAAGCGCCCTTCCTTGCGTTTAGAGGTGTGGTTGTCGGCTTGGAGCTTGGGTAGATGTCAGCAGGGATTTTCCCAGTAAGCAGTGGGATTCTGTGATTCCTAAAACGCCTCCTTAAATTAGCCGCTCAAAAACTGTAACCTGCAATGTGGAGAGAAGCATTGTTCATCTTCCCAAAGGACTTTACAATCTTTGACCCTGCTGATTCATGTTTCACATCTTTAGGTATGTTGTAGTGGGAAAACTACTATTAAAAAGAGAAGAATTTACATTTAAATAGTTCCATAGTGCTTACTATGTGAGGCAATTTTATGTGCTTTGCAGAATTTAACTGATTTAATGAGATACTATACTGTTAATATGCCCCCTTTCAAACACAAAAACTGAGGTGCAGAGAGGTTAGGAAACTTGCGAAGGGTCACACATTGCAAACTATTGATTCATAATACCAAGTTTTCTCTCTGCCAAGGTGTCATAGATTCAAACACAAATTAAAAATCTTGTACACGAATACAAAACTCGGAATTGGAAAGAATACCCCTAGACCCCAAAGTCCTTTTAAATTTGGGACATTTATGAAAATGGCCTATCTTTTGGGGGTCCTCTCAATTTCTCCTGTGAGCAGACAGGTAGAGTGACAGAAGTTTTGTGTTTCCGAATTGAAGGTACCACCTTCTGTAGACTGTGGTGCATCTGCCAGTCTAACACTGTGGGAATAATTCTTAATATCTTCAAGATTTCTGGAAGTCATATTTTTTCATGATGCTTTCTTTCCTCGTGGACTCATGAAAAGCCATAAAAATGATGTTCTATGGAAAAGCAAATTTGGCAGATTTCTTTATGAGGTGTTTGCTATCATTAGAATAACCTGGGGTTGGCCTTTTTTGGCCTGAACAGTAAGGTAATGAGAGAAGCAGCTGGTGGAAGTGGAAACTGCAAAGAGGAAGTGGATTAAATTCTCACAAGGGCCTTTGGATGAAGAGCTGCCCCAAGAGGGCAAAAGAAATGAGGATTCAAAAAGAGTAATGCTCCTAGGAGTATCTTGGATCCCAAGTAGTTACTAATGCACTAGCTTCAGTTTACCTTGTGATAATGTTGCCTTGTTCTGTCCATGCAGTATACTGATCCAGGCAGAATAATGAGTTTAACAGTTTAGTTTATATTTTGACTTTTTTTTGGTAATTTGTTATTATAAAAGTTTTATATTCTGCTTGACTGAAGTTATCCTTTGGCCCTCTAACTCCACGAAGGCATTGCGTTTGAAATGAACAAGTTTGTACTGCCAAGGGAGGAGGTCTGCAAAAGACATGTATTTGTCTCTTGTTTCCAGCCCCAGAAACTGGATTCACTAGTATCAGGCATTCTTGAAAACAAAACCAGGACCCTGTATTCTTTCTCTTTACTGGATGGTTTTTTCACCCATCTTAAATTCTCTCTCAATCTGCTGACTCTATGATTACTTAAGCTGCTAAAATCATTCTTTGCAACTAGGAACCTAATCAATCCTTATATGCATTATTTTCTTAGTATCTCTGACCGAAGAAGTACATCACAACTTAAAGTTGTAGTATATTTGGGGGGTTATTTAAAAAGCGATGCACCCTTATTTAAGATCTGCTGATTTTAACATATCAAGGACATCCAATAAAATAATAGTAAGAATAAAGATAATTACTGTAGCTGAGATTTGTCAAGTGCCTTTTATATGTCAGGCAGTCTTCATAGCACTTCATATATATTAACATTTTAAATCTCCTTGAAAGTGCCCTGAATTATACACAGTCATTATCCCTGCAAAAAACAAAAAAACTGAATTATTAACTTGCAACTTCCAAAGGTCCGCAGGTAGAAGCTGCTTAATACTTTTTGTTAATTTATGGTGTTAAAAAAAATCTTTGAAGAAAATTTATATTCCAATTCTTGGTAAAGTCATCATATCATGCTGGCTACAAGAGAGAAAAAGTCTAACAATTATAGTTTCAAGCACATATTCATGTCCTATTGTGTCAAATATGAATATATGTGTATATACATATACATATATACATTATACACACATATTTATATGAACATGATCTAACATATTTTTTATCAGTTTCAGCATACAGGAGGATATATCTTTTTTATTCCCCTTGCATTCAGTAAATAGCTTAACTTTTACTCAGTGCTTCAAGCAACGCTAACTTGTACTCAATACAAATGTGTTAATCTTTGTACTCTTAGGCTTTGTACTAAGGAATGTGAGATTCCTAACAAAGACCTATGGGATAGAAAGAATTTATATACCCATTTTACAGATGAGGAAATTGAAGCCCAGAATGAATTGACTAACTTGCCCAAGACCACACAGCTGTGGTGAGAGGCCCAGTATTCAGATCCGGGCCGGTTGCTTGTGTAGTCCAAGCTCTTGTTCCAGTTCATCACCAAGTCTCTTCCAGCTTTGATTCAAGTCAGTAACTTTGACTCAACAACATTTTTTTTTGCTTGTTTCATGACTTATCTGACCGTTTTGAGGTACTATCTGCTGTTTTTACTGGACTTCTTCATAAATTATGGACAACTGTCCCACTTAGTTAATGGTACATAACAAACTATCCTAAAGCTTAGTGACTTAAAACAATCATCATTTCATTTTTTATTGAGATTCTATGTTAACAACATGCCCTGGGATCAGCTGGGTGATTCTTGTTCTGATCTTGTTCTTGTTCTGATCTTAGGGTTACTCATGTGGTTACAACCTGTTGGCTTGACGTGGGTTAATTGGTTCATGATGACCTCACTTGTTGTCTGATGGTTGCTGCTCTTTGTCACTTAGGCTCTCTCCACAGAGTCTTTCATCCTTGAGGGTCTGCACACAGGTCTATAAGGTGGACTCAAAGCAGCAAGAGAGTTAAGCAGAAATTGTAAGGCCTCTTGACCATTTTGCACAGTCACTTCCACCACATTCTATTGGACAAAGGAATTGCTTGGGCAGCTCAGATTCCTCCTTTATAGGAGAACCAGTAAAATAACATTGCAAAAGCTCATGTATACAGGATTGGGAGCAATTACTCCAGTCCTATCTTTGTAAAATATCCACCATGTTGACCTTTTATTTCATGTACTTTGTAAAAGTTTCACCAATCTTGTACTTGTCTTTTAACATTATTTTGGTCGTGCAGAAACTTTGTATTTTAAATGTAATCAACTTTGGGTCTTTTCCCTTATGATTTGGTTTTCTTATTTAAGAAAGATATCCTCAATCAAAGATGGTCAAAACCATATTTTGTTCTAACACTTTCATTGACCATTTTTTGCTTAGAATTGCAGACTACTTTGCTTTCTATTACTATTATTATTATTATTTCCTACATCTTTGTTAATTTTTTGGACAGTATTTGATTTCTCCCCTTAGGTATAGTCCCTGTAGTTCTCCCTTCACCACAGCCCCTATGATCCATCACCATCGTTCCTTGTGTCCTTCCTTTCCCTTTTTTTGGCCCTTGACCCCTCAATTCTGTTGAAAATGATTATATATTTCATGCTTTCAATAGCTATATAATACTTCGTGGTATGTATATACCATATCTTGATACATTCATCCATCAATGGACAGTGAGGCTCCTTCCATATCATAACTATTGTAAATAATGCTTCTGTTAGCATTGTAGAATAGATAAGGGGGAGTTTATTAATACTTTCATCAAAAGTGGGGTTGCTGGATTGTACAGTATTTCTATGTTTATTGTTTAAAGTAAATCCAGATTACTTCCACAATGATGGACCATTTTACAATCCCACCAGTGGTGTAATAGGATTCTTTTTCTCCTCATCCTCTCTAACACATGTTGTTTGAAGTCTTTTAATACATGCCATTCTCACAGGTGTGAGATACTATCTCATTGTAGTTTTGAATCTGTATCTCTCTTATTAGAAGTGATGATGAGCATGCCTTTTGACCTTCTGGATATCCTCTTTGATAAATTATTCATATCTGCTTCCCATTTATTAATTTAATTATTTGTTCTTTAATGTTGAATTATATAATATGTTTATATATCTTAGCTATTAATTCCTTACCAGTTACCTTCTGTAAACATTTTTTTTTTGTTCAATAAAGTGTCTCATTGTCTTGAATTTTCTTTTACTGCGTAGATTTTTAACTTAAGGCAATCTCAATTACTTATCTTTGTTTTTAATTTCCTTGCCACAGATGGGTTGAGTCCCCAAAAAAATATTTATTGTTGGTATAATGGAACATATGGCCAATGTTTTCTTTCTTGTATTTTATTGTTGCAGTTCTTATATCTAAATCTTTAATCCATTAGAGTTTATTTGTGTGCATGGTGTTAGCAGGTAATCCAGCTTCATTTTTTTATGTGTGATTTTCCAATTTTTCCAACACTATATATTAAAGAGATTATCTTTTCCCCATTGTATGGTGATACCTGCCTTCATCATAGATTAGGTGATGGTATGTACATGAATTTACTTCTGGGTTTTTAATCCTGTCCCATTAATCAATGTTACCATTCTTAGGCCAATGCTATGTTTTCTTTTAAAGATTTATTTTTATTTATTTAGGCATACAAGAACTGGGGTGTAGGCCAGAGGTGCAGGGGGTGAGAGGATTCACCAGAGACAGAGTGGGGAGCAAAACAGGTGGATCCACTGAAATTTACTGCTGAAGGGAGCAGGGAGCAAGACAGGAGAGTTCAGCTGGGTTAATCCCTGGCTGGGGATCTAACTCCTGTTGCAGTGGCTGGTGATAGCTTGATAGTGCTGAGACTTTAACCCCTGCGCCTATGCTGTTTTAAATACTGTTGCTTTATAGTAGGATCATAGGAAATGTGATGCTTCCTTTTCCTTTTTTCTCATTGCTGCTTTTGCAATGTTTTATTCCCTTTTTTCTTGAATACATTTTTTGTTTAATATTAAGATTGTTGCTCTTCCTTTATTTTTTCTTTTGATATTTGTGGTGATTTTTCCTCCAAGTTTTATTTTCAAATGTTTCTCTTCCTGTTTTGATTAAAATCTCTCTCTTTAATAACTAGTGGCTAAATTTTTTTTCCATGCAATACATAAATGAATTTAACTCATTTATATTTATTGTAATTACTGATAGAGTTCAAGGTTTTTTTCATTTTGCTTTGTATTCTCAGTTTTCTGCTTTTTTTCCCATTTTACCCACCCATCTCTGACCCTACAGCTATCTGTGTGACTTTGACATGAGTTAGCCTCTCTTGTCTAAATGTTCTCACCTGTAAAATAAATATATATTATCTACCTCTTAATGTTGCATTATAACACTGAATGCAAAGTGCTTTATTAAATGTTTTATGAGTATTTTATTTTGTTTGAGCTCCCTTACATTTTGAAAGTTTACATGTTCAGTTTCTGTTACTGTTAAACTTTTAACATATTTGAACTTAAATTTTTCTGTTATTCTACAAATACTATATAAATCAGTAGTTATAACCTAGCCCACCATTGGAGTCTAACATGCCTTATCTTCCTCTTTTACAGTGCTCAAATTTTTATAACATCATCCAAATATTTAGCATTTGATTATCCCTCTTCCTTTATTACTTTCTCCCTTCTTTTTATTCTTTCTTTTTATTATATCCATATTAAGAGTCATTTATTAGCAGTTTTATTATGTTCTCAGTAGTTATTTTGACTTAACTATAAGGTTTGCTTATATACCTGCTGCTACTGATGCTGCTGTTACTCATGTCATATTTTTAGCCTTTATTTTACTGGAATATATATTTTTTATGTTATCTCAAAAAGGTATTATCAAAGGGTAAGGCTGAGATCCCAAGGTTTTAGCACATCATTATTTGGTTTTTACACTTAAATGCTAATTTGGCTGTTGGCTATGTTCTATTTGTTTCCCCTCAGAATTCTGAAGATATAGTCTAATATTGTTATATCATTGCACATTTCAGTGAAAACTCTGATGCTATTTCTTTGGAGGTGATTTTTTTTAGAATGGAAGCTTTTGGAATTTTTCTCTTTATCATAATATTTTGAAATTAAATCAGGTTGTATTCAGATTTAGGGTTTTAGTTGTTAGTGAACCCTTTCAATCTGAAGCCTCAAGTTTGTCTTCAGCTTGAGAAAATTTATTGGCAATTCCTTTGTTTGTTTCCAATATCCCTGTACTATCCTAGAACTCCTGTTAGAGTTCTAAACTAAATTGGAATTTAAACATATATCTTTCACATCTTTTAGTTTTTTTTCCTCTCATGTTTTCATCTTTTTGTGTTTTTTTCTAACATGTTTGTATCTTGGCACTCTCTTTCAGCTTTTGTAACCCCAGGGCTATCTTTTCTACTTTTTAATCAGTCTCTAGTCCTTACTTTCTTTTCTTAGATTCTATTGCCTCTTCTCTTCTCTCTATTCTTTCTTGTCTTCATTTTTTAAAAGATTTTTTAATGAGTAATTAGCTTATAATAAATGAATGAATATCTCTCTATTCTTTCTTGTCTTCATTTTTTAAAAGATTTTTTAATGAGTAATTAGCTTATAATAAATGAATGAATATTAAGTGTTCACTTCCAGTTTTGCCAACTATATATGCCTATGTAGCCACCATCAAAATTAGGAGATATAACATCCCCATCATCTCAAGTGCACATTTATAAGCAATTCACTCCACATAGAGACAATCAATGTTTTACTTCTATCTAAACAGATTAGTTATGCCTGTTTCACTTCTTCATGTAGATGGACTCGTACTATATGCAGTTTGGTGTGTGACAGCTTCTTTTGTTCAATGTAATGTTTTTGAGATTCATTTATGTCGGTGTGCATATTAGTAGATTTTTCTTTTTTATTGCTGAGTGGTAGTCCTTTGTAAGACTATCCTGTGATTTATCCTTTTTCCTATCAATGGACATTTGGGTAATTTCCAGTGTTTTGTATATTATGAATACACCATGTTAACATTCTTTTATAAGCCTTTCTGAGGACATATGTTTTCATTTCTTGTGAGTAATTACCTAGTAGTGAAACTGACACAGCCTCTGTTCTTGATATTATTATGGGAATTCCCCTAGGGAAACCCTCTTTAGAGATCTTTATTTCACTTTCTCTATTATGTAATGCTTTTTACCTTCAGTTACCATTTGTTTCATCTCTACCAGAAATTATTTCTTCTTCTGTACGTAACTCCCTCTCAACTTTGCATTTCTGTTGTGAATTTATTTTTATATTTTGTCTGCCTTTTCAGTACAGTTTTGACAAGGAAAAGAAGTAAATGAAAATACTTGGCCCATCACCTTTATCTGAAACACTAAAATTTTATTTCCTGTATACAAACCATAAAAAGTTTGATTATTTGTGCAACATCCACCTCCCACCCCCATTCAGTCTCCTCATCTTGTTCGAAAAGACATTGAGGCTTTGTCACCTTCAGAATTCATGAGCACTCTTAACTGAGTAAAGAAGAATCTATTTACATTTTTTAAAGATTTATTTATTTATACAAGAACCAGGGTACAGGTCAGAAGTGTGGGAGGGTGAGAGAATTCACCAGAGCCAGAACGGGGAGCAGAACAGGCAGATAGACTGAAGACATTGCTGAGGGGAGCAGCGGGCTAGGCACCATGTGGGGTTCTCCCTGGCCGGCGGGGAATCGAACCAGCACTGCAGAGGCTGCGGACAGCTTCACAGTTTGGGGCTCAACCTCTGTGCCACCTCTATTTACATTTTAAAGTCTACAAAGGAACAAATCCCACAACCATATTTTATATTTCATACAAGTATCTTTTGAACATCCTTAATGTCAGAATATTCTTCCTCTGATAAGTCCTTTAAATCTTTTACACTACATCCTAATTCATGTTTGCTTTTTCTTCCCAGTAATCATGAGCAGGTGACTGCCATGTTTTCATGAAGCATCTCATGCAGGATTTGAAAATTATTGTTTAATAGTTCCTCTCTCTTCTCCAAGTCAATTATTTCAGTTTCTTTAATGTGTCATCATTGCTCTTACTATACAATGTTTTAGTGATTTCTGTGGCTCTTTTGTTTCTCTCTAATTTTCTGAAAACATTTTCTGCAATCCTTGGCTTAGGATTTTATGTGTCATGAAGAAAAGGATGATGATGAATTCACTTTCTCCAGTAACAGCTAAGAGTAGATCTCTGTCAGTACTTATTGTCCAGAAGGTAGAATATTTAGGGTATGGGATAGGGGTGTCAGTTTAATGCACAGGATGATATACTTTGAGTTTAAAGAAATAGTGAGAGAGTATGTTACTAGGTAAAAAAACAAGTCTTATTTTGCATTTTATTTAAGCCTTAGCTGTACTTCCATAAGAACTTCATAAGAAACTAGATACATAAAAGATAGAAAACTCATATATTTCTTTCTGTGGCCTAAGAGTCCAGAGGTTAGATGTATGCAATGCTAATAAAGCCAATATGCTAGTGCCCAGATTCCTCTTGGGACCAAATACTCTCTGCCTATTGTGTTTACTGGATTGAAACATAATCTTTCCCATTTCTGCCTTTTTTTCCTCTCCCTTTACCAGAGCTTCCTAAACTCATCTCTCAAATATACCATTGGCTCTTTGTCTCAGGGTTTGCTTCTGGGGAAATGAAAATTAAACAAAGCACTGGTGATAGTGACCACTTCATTAGGTGGCAACCAGGTAGGAAGATACAGGTAGGTAGAGCTTATATGAACCAACAGTTACTTCTTGTAGTTAACAACAACAACAACAACAACAACAAAAGAACCCTATTAGCTCCAGAAAGGAATGGACAACAAAAGAATCGAGCTATACTATGCCTTCCCAAAGCAGTTGGGGAGAAAGGAATCCCAAAATTAGGAGAACTGGAAAGGTCAGACCTAGGTACAGACTACAAATTCCTGATGTTTATAGAGTTAACCGGTATTTTTTCCTGAGAGCCTGATCCCAGGGTTGTTTCCTATTTTATTTTAGGTAGGAGGATGAGAAACAATGGGAAGTCCTGAAAGGTGTGTGGGATTGTCATCTAATGCCTGAAAAGGCAGAGGCCAAGGTGCTTGGATAAATATAGTTTAGTATCAATTCCCCAAGTACAGACCAGCATGTGTCGCTGTAAAGTTGTTTCTGTAAATTGAGTAGAAGTAAAAACAGTAGGTTAACTATCCCTTCTTCCTGTTGGTCTGACCCATGCACATTTTAATAAACTGAGTCACCTCTCATAGAACACTGCCTGGACTAATGTACTTGCAAAAGAGAGCAACACCCCCTCTTTTCTCTGGAAGGGAAAGTGCTACAGAGCCCATAGAAAAGAAGAGTGATCTTCAAGGTTGGCAATCTGGCCTGCTAGATTGGCAGTTTTGGACACACACCCCCAAGCCCCAGATGTTCAATCGCAGTGACCTGGAAAAAGGCGAATAGGATGTGAATGCAATAGTTCGCTTCCTGTTAAACACAACATCTCTCTTTTCAAAAATAACAAGTAGATTCTATATGAAGGATGCAGTAATGCCACAATGGTGGAAATGGTGTCATAGCCCACCCAGGTGTTAACTTAATCCCACAGGCATCCAGATTCAATATTCATGTCAATACCAATGAAACAAAGAGAAAACATTCCCTGGCACCCATTCACTCCTTGGAGATAGTGATGGAGAGAGAGTAAGGGGAAATTGGCAGTCTATATGTATGTTTTTTTTTAATATTGAGGTATAATTTACACACAATGAACTGTACACATTTAAGTGAACAATCTTTGACACCCATAAAATCATTCACACCATTAAGATGTTGAATAAACTTACTTTCTCCAATAGTTTCCTAGAGCTCTTTTATGATTGCTCCCACATTCTACAGCAATCTCCAGGCCACTGCTGATCTGCTTTCTGTCACAATAGATTAGTTATTGCTTCTCCTCGATTTTTATATAAGTAGAACTACAACATGAAGACTAATATAAGACTTCTAGGTCACTTCTTTGCTCACCATAATAATTTGAAAATCACTCATGTTGTTTTGTGCATAAAGAGTTTGTTCCTTTTAGTGTCAATCAGTATTCTGTTGTATTATTTACTATGGTATGTTATCCATTCATCTGCTGTAAGACATTTAGGTTGTTTTCAATATAAAAATATTGGAATAAAGGTGCTTTGAACATTCAGAACATGTGCTTTCTTTTCTCTTCTGTGAGTACTTTGGCTGGGTCATATAGTAGGTATATGTTTAGCTTATAAGGAAATTGTGACAGTCTTTTTAACATACTCACATAATGTGTTTAGAATTGTGATAACCTAGGGACACCAATGGAAAATGTCAAATTTGAGTCCCGCAATGATATTTTCTAACAGTTAAAACAGGTGTGTGGTATGCAATATATTACAAAAAGCTAAAAGAAGGAGAACAGATACTATTTGAAAGGAACTGTCTTATCTTTTCAAGATGCCCAAAGTACAAAAGTCTCATGAGGCTTATTTCCGCAGATGATGGTGGTGATGATGGTCTTGATAATTTAGGAAAATTAGGTCTTGTACAAGAAAACGGGTTAGAGTCTCTGCTTCCTCTCCAAACTGCTGTCCAATGCCCCCTTCATCTTTTGTCCCCATGTCCTACATAATAGAAATTAAGAAAACCAGAAATAGATTTTGTATCTCCTGTGTAGGAACTCAGTCACATTGTGATTTAGAAATCTAGTACTGGTTTTGAGCCCAAAATTAATTAGAAGCCAGGAAATAGGAAGGGCAAAAATTAAAAAGGGAAAATTTCATTATTAAATGTTTTCAATTATTAGCCCTGGAAATGGCCTGACCTTGTGGCCACACAAGACATTAGGAAAGTGCAGATCATGAGAAATCCATGCAGCATTTTCATGCAGGTCAAGGACTGTCTTTCCCTTACATCTAAGGTGGCACATCCACCAACCTGGTGCTCAACAGGTACAGAAATAATAACAGGTACAGTCATGGTCCAGAAATAATGAGGAGAAATTTGGGCTGACTTCTTGTCCTTGTACCCAGACTATGAGAGCTCATTATAAAATTAAAATCTCAGGCCCCACCCATAACTACTGAATGAACATCTACATTTTAACAAGGTCCCCAGGTTAATCATATGCACATTATAGTTTGAGGGAAGCTCTAGTCTTGATGTATGCTTTTCTTGCAATTTGCAGTCCCAAAAAGCACTCAGTATAGGTCAAGTTTAACTTAGCCATTGTCCAATATTGCTGTACCACAATAAGCATGGACTCTCATGCTCATGGGTCTGTTGGTCACATGGGTTCAGTAGATCTAGGCCAAGTTGACTCCAAGTTGTGGATTGGTTCCATGTATCTGCCATTATCTGCAACCTACAGATTACCTGCCATGCATTTCTTTTGTCACAATGAAAAAACAAAAGGCAAAGTCAAGTCCAAATGGACAAATACTCTTTAACCTTTGCTTGGGTCATACCTTTTAACATCCCATCAATGAAAAGAAGGCACAAGACCCAACTGAGTGGCCAGAAGAATAGGCTTTGGATTAATTACACCTCCACTTCTGCTTCTCACTTACATACATACCTTTAGGCAAAAGTCTCACAGTTTTCTGCCTTCTGTGTCTTTTCAATAAAATGGGATAAAAGTTTAAGTATGGGTGATGGTATTATAGAGTAGTATGTCCCTTCAATGAGACTTATCCCTTCAATGAGACTTATCTATCCTTATCTATGAATAGATACCCTAGTAAAATAATTCTACTAATTTTTGAAATTTGCCTTCATAATATCATGATGAGGAGGATGAGGATGATACAAAAACTAAATAAGTATTAGCATTTATTCTGTGCTGGCCACTGCTGTATGGGCTTAGGATTTACTCCTTTAGCTTTCATAATAGCCCATGGAAATTATCTCCATTTTGCAGAGAACTAAAGCAGAACAATGTCATGAAATTGAGGTTTAACATTTGATTGTGCTGAGCACCTCATATAGAGGGAAACATCACAGAACTGATGCAGTCCAGTTTGACTCCATGTGGCTGACACACATTCTGACTCATGTCCATTAGGGATGCTTCTAAAAAGGCTATTCGTGGCCTCTTTGAGAAGGCAAGGAAAAGGCAAGTGTGGCCATAGCAAAGAGAGGGCAACAGGCCATAGCAAAGAGAGGGCAACTGGCCTCCTTGTTAAACGGAGACTTCCTCACCACCCACACCCTATGCGAACACGTCCCAGGAAGGAGAAGCCTAGTGGTTGTGCCGCATGTTTCCAGGGGGACCCAACCATCACCTGGGGCTATGCTGTGGAGCTGCTGCCAGTATGGCTCCAGGTCAGAGTTGGGCCAAAGGAACCTGCCTCTGAGAATTGAGAGCTGAATAAAAGCTGGGGCTTGCTCCATCAGCATGGGGCTCCACCCACTGAAGTTGTTTCTGAGTCAAGATACACACGTCCCTCTCTTCTTCTTTCTCAATAGTCTCCCTTGTGTAGTTTCAATGTTTAAAAACCGTGTGCTCCATGGTGGGGATGGAACTGTGCCCACAAATATGTTATTCATCACTCCTAGAGTTTTAACAATTTAAGCCTGCAACCACTTTCGCCGAAGAAGGGGCACCCTTTCCTACCTTTCTTCCCAGACATAACAAGAAAAATACAACCTGCCTGGGGACAGGAGTTCCCTAAGTTCTAGGAACTGTATAATCTGCTTTTTAATTATTGTCACTGGCCAGAAGAATTTCTCCTTTCTGCCTGATCAGATTTTTCCTTTTCTCATTGTGACACCAACCCCATTTCTTCAAGGTCTTCTGAGCTTTTAAAATGTGCCACATAGTTGAGAATAATAATGTGACATTATTTTTTCAGTTATGGCATTACATTGATAAAGTCTAATCAGCTTGTAGCCCAGTCTCATTCCAGATCTTTTTCTGTTAATCTTCCCAAGTCCTTGGCTATTCTGTATCCCCAATGAACTTTGTCCTGTGTCTTGTTTTTGATAAGTTGTACCTCATAATTCAGGTGTGTTCTACAGAACCCTCTTTCTCCTTTTCCCTTTGCACCCCAAATGTTGAATTGGGATCAGTTTCTTATTTTTTTAATTTAAAAATAATTTCACATTTGCTTATTTTTATTTTCTTATGTCATTGTTCATTTTTGTATGATATTTGATTTCTCCCCTTAGGTGTAGTCCCCATAAATCTCCCAGCACCACATCACCCATGAACCATCACCATAATCCCTTGTGCTCTTCCCCCCACTGTTTTGACCCCATACCTCCCCCCTCCCCTGCTGTATGTCTCAGATCTATAATCTGCCTGCTAGTTGTGTCTTTTTTTCACTAAGCCTTTGTTCAATTTCCCTATATTCCTCCTATTAGTGAAATAATCCAATATTTTTCTTTTTCTTTCTGACTTATTTCATAACAGCATAATCCCTTCCAGCGCCATCCATGTTGCTATAAAATGGCATCAGTTTATCTTTTTTGATTACTGAATAGTACTCCATTGTGTATATATACCACTTCTTGATCTATTCATCTGTTTGGGGGCATTTAGGTTGTCTCCATATCTTAGCAATTGTAATTAGTGCTGCAATAAACTTAAAAGTTCAGGTTTCCTTTTGAATTAGTGTTTTTGTGTCCTTTGGGTATATTCCTTGAAGTGGAATTGCTGGATCATAAGGTAGATACATTTTTAGTGTTTTGAGGATCCTCCACATAACTTTCCATAGTGGCTGGACAAGTTTGCATTCCCACTGGCAGTAAGAGAAGGTTCCTTTTTTTCTCCACACCCCACCAGCATTTGTTGTTGTTACCAGTTTTGTTTTGTTTTGTTTTGTTTTGTTTTGTTTTGTTTTGTTTTTAATATAGGACATTCTCACCAGTGTGAGGTGGGACCGCATTGTGGTTTTGATTTGTATTTCCCTGACTATAAGTGATGCTGAATATTTTCTCATATACCTCTTGGCCATTTGCATTGGGACCAGTTTCATTTCAATTTTCTTAACAGTTTATTGGCTTGATGATTGTCAAGAATTGAGCACTGACTGACTGACTGGATAGATAACTAAAATAGAAAGGGAAATTAACTTTTAAAAAAGCTAAGGCCACTAAAAATGTGAAATCATAATATGATCCCAGCAGAATGGCAAAATGAGTAGGTAAATAACTAAAAATGCCAAGTGTTTGGTGAGAATGTAGAGTACCTAGGAAGATAAATTGATATAAACACATTGGAAAGTTGTTTTTCCAAAATAACTATTAAAACAGAATATATATTCACACCCTCTCAAACAGCATCCCATTCTGGGTATACATACCAAGGAAATATATTCATCTATACACTCAAAGACCTGAGAACCTTCCTAGTGAAACATACCCCCAAGATTGGAGGGTAAGGAGTGAAAAAAACAGAACAAGCCACCCCTACTCCAAGTCTCCATGGAGAAACTGCATGGTCAGTGCTAGGAGGAGGGGAAGTGATTGATGGCCTGGTATTGGATCTGAAATGGATATTTTAAACCTGGCTGGCCTTTAAAAAATATAAACAACTGAGTGAGAACTTAAGGAACTCTGTGAGTGCAGGATAGAATTTTCTTAAAAATATGAATAAATATTTGCAAGCTTAAAATTGGAAGGAGAGCCTTGCAGCAACAAGGGATGTAGCCTTGAGGTCAGGGACCCAATGATAAACTCAAATAATCTGGGAAGTGGCCCCTCCCAGGATTTAAATCCAGGATGATCTTTCCTTGGACTTTAGGAAAAGTAAAATTAAGCATCTAGGTTTAAACTATTTCTCTCATTGTTTCCTTAATTCTTTAATAAATCTTCCTACAAGCTTGAAATAAGAGGGCCTGTGCCATAAGAAATAGAGGCGAGTAGATTGTCTCCACTTGTTTTGGAACATTGCATCAGAATATGACCTGGTCCCCAGGCCCCCACCAGCAGGGCCTTAGCTCAGAAAAGCCTGGTTAGTATATGTGCTGCCAAAGCGAGCACAGAAAAGCCTGGTCAGGACAAAGCAGCATGAAGAATAAGCAGTCGAGAGGACCCACCAAGAGTAGATGTAAAAAAAATTCTCCACTCTGCTCCCCACTCCTGTAAATACACTAACACAGCAACTTTCAAATCCCTGTTCCAAGACCCACTGTTAAAATCACATTTTGCATCATGGCCTTATACACATGTACACACATAACTGATTAAGGTTTCATGAATGAAGTCAAATGAAGTCTACTATGAAGTCAAATGAAGTCTACTGTGAACAGTAGAATGAGTAAGACACTAAGTGTACACACTAGGAATGAACAGCAACTACCCACAGTGTGCACAACTGCACAAATGTAATGTTAAATGAAAGAAGTCAGACATGAAAGAGAAGGTGCTGGATAATTATGTTTAAGTGAAGTTAAGTGAAGAAACTAAGCTATACTGTTAAACAGAGTAGGAGAAGAGGACACTAGCTACCCTCAACAAGGAAGTGACTAGGAAGGAGCAGCAGGGGCCATCTGGGAACTAGTAGTATCCTACCATCTGAGTTTTACTTATGCAGACATATTTGGCTATGAAATTCCACTATATACTTATCAAAATACATTTTTCTGCATGCATATAATTCTTCAATTAAAAATAAAATGAAGACCACAGCAAGCAGTACAGTAGTGTAGACGAGATGGCCATTTTTTACTGGGAAAGGAAAGGAGCAGTCCTGAAGCCTGCTGTCTACACTTCCTGATGTGCGCTACCCTGCAGACTAGTCTCCAAAATTTAATGAATGTGGACTAGCTTCAGTGTTATGAGGATCCTCCTCTGCCTCCATGGCCCAGTGCTATTGTTACAACATCAAAGACCAACTGCTGGCTAAGATACCATCCATATGAAAAGAGTGACCAGCAAATTTACTGCTTGACTTCATTCCCTTTAAATGGAACTGGCCTCATGGTCCTCTTTCAAAGTTCAATTGTGGACATATATCTTCTTTATAGGACATCACGTATAATAAAGAGAAGCAATAACTTAAAATAAAAAAGGAATACCTTTGACAGAGCTGTGAGATGAACATTCCATCACTGTGGTTACATGTGCCCAAACACCAGAAGTCCAGCCATTGATCTGAGTACCTTCTATTAGACATGATGACTTTTTCGGACTAATTGAGTTATGTTTTTATGCTCTCACCCTTTCCCTGGGTTCTGCAAGGTCTTGGGAAAGTCATTAATGAGAAGCCATCTACTTCACACTAGAGGACCACCTGGCTGAAATCAAGCAAGATGGCAAAGTTCATATCCCATTACTCATTAACATATGTGGAGCTGCCTGCCCTTCCATAGAGTGAACATTTATTAAGGACTGCATCCTAACTAAATGCCTGGATCAATTACATGCAGTCCCCCAATATCCACATTGCCACACTCCTTCACATACCCCTCGCATGCAAATCTTAATATATATAAAGATAGTCGAACTGGGTAAGGAAAGAATGGAGTTGTTTTATGTCTACCAGAAAATTAAGAGCATTAGTATGTCTTTAAGAGAAAAAACAGTTCTACAACATGCAAGTCAAATTACTTACAACATAAAGAATGGCTTTAACTTAATTTGGAGGCTGACCAGGTGTTGGAGAAAGAGGTACCTACAATCAAAAGTACCAGTGTTCTAAAAACTGAACAATACATAATGACCTGTTTGATATTCAAACACTTATTATAACTGTGAATCAGTTCACAAGGGATAAAATATTTTAAAATGTGGCCAAGTCACCTGGCTTGTAGCTTCTACTTCTGTTTCATCCATTACTCTTGAAAGGTTCAGCACTTCACACTTGACTGGAAAAAGGCCACTATTGAATAGATTATTTCCTTTCTGCTCCCTTCACTACCTTTTGGAGACAGCTGTGATTTTCCTGCTAAGGTTTTGATGGAGGTAAAACATGCAAGTCAAAAGACATTATGAAATGAGATAAATCTGGGGAATTAGCATTGACTGGATGAAACTGGAAATGTTTAGAGAGACTGAAATACCACGGAGAGTGACTCTAAGTATGGACAGCACATGGAATTCACAAGAGCCAGACTCTTCAAAGGTACCTGTGGCAGACAGCTTTTCTGTTCCAAGTTCTCCATGCTGGCCTTGTTCCCTTGAAGTACAGTCCAGTGCAGCTCCCATGCGCACAGTGGTTCTTTACAGCTTATTCTCCAAGCCCAGGCCCAGTGCTAAGCTCTGGGGTAACCCAAAAATGAACATTGATGTCCTCGACCTTACATTTGCTCAGAAATGGAGAGAAGGGGGGAGAAATGGAGAGTGGGTCCATGCAGACCCAGGAAACTCAATTACAGAATGGCCTGGCCCCAAACAAGGGAAAAGTTGTGTGCCTTGGGGCCTAGAAGAGCAGGATTCCCACCTTCCTAACGTGAACAAAGGATTCAGATGTGAGCAAAGAGGGAAACAAACTTCAAAGAGCTGGCCACTAATTAAGGAGGCTGTGTCTTTTCTCTGGATCTCTGAATGGTTGCTCCAAGTTGTTCAAACCATTAACTCAATTTACTTTACTTGAAGGGCTTCTGTATGTGTCTGTTGTTCCCTTGGGTTGGAGTTTGTCATGCCACTTAAGATGCGATGTAAGCAGAAGTGCTGTGGAAACCTGCCAGTGAGATGCAGCCTTCCTGGATGGCAGCAGCTGTCTTTAACACAGACACCCTTGAAGAGAAAAACTGGGCACCCGCAAAACCCAAGTGTTCAGCCTGGAGCAACATCAGGAGGCCATCTGCAGTCTCCCACTTGAGATTTGAGAAAGGTTTTTACTTGGCTATATTTTATCTTAAGCCAGATGCTGGCAGAAGGATGGCTTTAACCATGCCCCTGCATGGTTCTGTGTCTTGGTCTTAGCAATCTAAGTGGGGCACCTTTTGTGTTACCAGGATATATTCCCATGGGATAGGTAGGGGTTAATGTCTGTGTACAGAGCTGAACCAGGGCTGATCTAAGCCCTGTACCCTCCCCCCAACTTCAAAATATCACTCTGCTTAGACGGCAGGTTGCAAATACTCAAGTCTGAGAATTGTGTTACTGGCAAGAAACTAGAACATGAAGTCCCAACACTTCATTTCACAGATGAGGAACCCCAAATCCAGAGAAAGGAAAGGATTTGCCCAAAGCCATTATATTATTCAGGTTAGTTGGTTCGCAGGCCAGTCCTCTCTCACAAAGTCACACAGCCCCTCCTTCCGAACAATTTGAAGAATGTTCATGGTTCTGCTTTGCCACAGACAATTAGAACAAATGTGCATCTAAAGTGTCCAGACTCTGTGATGTTGCAGTTGCTATTAGGTTGTTAGAGAAGTTAAAAAGAAACTGAGTGAATTAAATTCTCTTTTATTTCAGAAACAGTCACCTTGCAGTCAGATAAATGAAATAATGTTCATATAAGTATGAAGTATGGCCTGACCACAGATTAATCATTCCATGAGTCCCTTCTTTCACTTACTCACTAGTTACATAGTGAAAGTCTGTTTTCATAGGTTCTGCTAGATTTCAATATGTATCAATATGGAATAACCTTATGTTCTAGAAGGGGAGATTGAAAATAAGGCATGAATAATTACATTGATTTGTAGTAGGTGGTAGCATAATCAAACGGGGTGCAAAGAGAGGGAATACCTGGAAATACCAACTAAAAAAAGTATGACCAAGGAAGGACCTGGTTGAAAAGCTACCCTTAAATTCCCAGTTGGGGAATAAGAATAGGTCAAATTGTGAACAACGAGGAGAGTGTATCAGGCAGAAGGAATCAAAAAATCAAAGCCTTGAGTTAGGAAGGTAATTGACTTGACTAAGGAACATGAAAGAAACTGGAGAACAGCATATAAGGGCAAAAGTAATACATGAGGGCCTCCCCTGGTGGTGCAGTGGTTGAGCACTGGGCTGCAAACCTTCCCACAGCCTCTGCAGCACCGGTTTGACACCCAGCCACTGGCGAGGGTCCCACCTGGCGTGACAGATCTCTCCTGCCATACCCGCTGCTCCCCTCAGCAGTGTACTTAGTCAGTTTGCCTGTTCTGCTCCCCTCTCTGGCTCTGGTGAATTCTCTCACCCTCGCATGCTTCTGACTGTACGCAGTGCTTGTATAAATAAAAAAATAAATCTTTAAAAAAAAAAGTAATACATGAACTTATAGAATAGGTCATAATAAAGAACCTCCCTTTTCTGTGATCAGAGTCTTTATACAAGTACGCAGTGCTTGTATAAATAAAAAAATAAATCTTTAAAAAAAAGTAATACATGAACTTATAGAATAGGTCATAATAAAGAACCTCCCTTTTCTGTGATCAGAGTCTTTAAAGAGATTTTAAATGACGACTCTGTTGGTTTTGTGGAGAATGAGAGTTAAGGGAACAGACATTATCATAATAAAATAATCCAGGCAATAGGTGAAGGAACTCCAGCCAGGGAGCAGAGGAATGGACAGATGTAAAGCAAAGTTCTAAGACAGAGTAGACAGGATGTGCTATGGCTCAAGTTTAAGAACCGGGAAGTTAGAAATTAAATGTAACTTCCAGTTTTATGAAGTGGGGCCATAGAAATGCATGGATGTATATCAATCATATGGAATTTGAAGTGCAGATGATGAGCAGGTAAATATCCAAATGGACTGGGAACTCAGAGTAAGAACATGTCCATGTCCATGACCGTGGCCAAAGCAGTAGGAGGAAACCAAGGATTGTGGTGTCAATAGAAACCCAGAAAGAGAGTTTCCTTAAGGAAAAAAAATCTTAGGAAAGAAGCATTAAGGCAATTGAGGGACAGTAAAGAAAAAAGGCTGGTGCCAGTGAGGAGATAAGCAGCTAGGAAGGTCATTTGCATAGTTTTTGAAGTCACCCAAAAGGATAAGGAGGTAGATGGTGAAGAAAACTGAGCTAGAAGTTTAAATGTTCAATGATGAGTGAGAATAACTAGAAACTCCATATAGCAGTTGGAACATACTTCATCCTGAAAGGATCAGGTTATTTTTGTTTGGGGTGTGTGTGTGTGTGTGTCTTTTAGGAGGCCAAAAGGATATTCTGAAAAGAGGTTGAAAATTAAAGGAGATTGCTTATCATGGAGTGAAAGTCCAGAAGGTCTAATAGAGGGGTTCAGAAGGGTGGACACAGACAAAATGAGTCCAGTTAAGAGATGGTCAGAGTGGTGTGGGGTTGGGCTGCAGAAGGTTTCTCTGTGGCAGTTGGAGAAGCCATGATGGGAATAGTCTTGAGCTTCTCTTGAATGGAAGCAATACCATTTGTTCAAAGTCATGGGGGCCTCTGGGCTCTCGTTTCATGATTATCTAGGTTGGTATAAAGGTATCAGATGAAGGGTAGGGGTTACTTAGGTCTCACCCGGTGGCTGTGGTCATAGCTTGAGGCTTCTGCTGCCTTGGTGTTCATGTATGGATTGATAAAGCTGGTAGTCAGACAGTCTTCACCTGATTTTATTTACTTTTGTCAAGCATTTGCATAGTGCTTACAGTGAGCCAAGCACTTCTCTAAGTATTTGGCTAATGTTAACATAGTCAATCATTAAAACAATGCACTGGGAGGTAGTACTACTATTATCCTCTTTTTACACAATAAGGTTGTGTAACTTGTCTGAGTCACACATTTACTAGAGTTAGGGACAGGATTGGAACTTTGGCTGTCTAGATTCCAGAGTACAGGTTTTCAATCCCTAGGACCACAGTGATTTAGGGTAGAAGTTCCTATTCCATTGTCCAAAAGAGCTCTTGCCTTGAGAATCAGAAGACAAATTTGAGTCATGACTCTGCCACTTTCTGGCTGTGAACTTGTGTACACCACTTAACTTCTGTCACCCTCAGATTTCTTAGTGGTCAGTTCCATGCAGTCATTCAGGGACCCAGGCTGATGGGGTTTCTGATATTTTAACGTTTCCAGGTCAGAAGGGACACATAACTTCTGCTTGCATTGATCATGCCTTGATAATCTATCACTGGGAAATAGATTCCTTTGCTGAGAGTTACCTCTACTCTTGAGCAGGGGCACATACTCTCAGTGGACAGTCAGCCTTCTGTCTTACTACCCAATGTGACTTTCTGTTTTCAAAACTCTGTGTACACTTCTGTGTACCACCATTGGATCTTTGTTGGCTTTCTGTCTCATCGCTAGGTATTTTATTGCATGACCAATAACTGACCCTGATGCCATGTAACCCATCACTTCTCAGAATATAAGACATGAGTCAAGAAAAGATGTAATCTTTCCCCAGTACCAAAACACAAGGAAGAAATTAAGCATGCCCAGAATTTCAAGCCATAGTCATCAATGTAAGCATCTATTTGTACTGTGAATATTTATCCAATATGAATCAGCAAAACATAGTTTGGTTAGTATTCATAGTATTTGGTATGAAATACTAATTTGGTAGATTCATAGTATTTCTGTCGTTAGAGGAGCAGGTACAGATTCCCTGAGATAGATATTTGAAGGAAAGATGAACTGAATTTCTCACTTACCTAGTTGATGTTTGCATGAATGAAAGTGCAATAAGCCTCAAATCTCATGGTAATTGCAGAAGAGAATGAGTGTCCCTCTGTTACCACAGCTGCCATGGAGGAGGTGCTGATCCACCTGCAAGGGGAGAGCAGTTTCAAAGGTAACACTTACAGACAAACCCAAACAATATGCTTTTATCTTCTTCACTCACAGACAAGCAAGGTAAACTCAAGCAGAGAGAAAAACTTGCCTCAACCTTGAACTAAATGCAGCGGTCTGCTTGCACTTTCAAAGACCTTATGAAAAGGCCACAAGAGCTGGAGACTAGATTCAGAGCATTGCATCTCTGAGTGGCTGGCAGGGGATCAGTTACCTGCCACCATGACTACAAACCTTACCTAGGATTGACTTAAGCCTTCCCTTGACTCCTAGGAGGAGTCAAGTTCACATACTGAAGCTCTCTTTTCCACTACTCTGGAAGGTGTTTTCTGGAAAACCCAGCCTTAGCTAGTAAACATAGAGTGGGGTTAGTTATCGGGACATTACATGCTCCTCAGTCCTACAAGTTTTGTGGAAAGGCAGTTTTATAAATTGTTTTTCTCACAGCAAGAAGACTGGTGAAAAGAATTTAATTATAAGTAATCACGTTTCACATAAAACATGCTAAAAAGGTTTAGCATGGAGGTTTATGCCGCAGTTCACGGCATGGTATTAGCTTTGCTAAATCCCTCCATAATTCAAACATAAATAGAGAGATAATGTGGTTTCTTAAAATTCCCTTCACCAAGTTTCTTGTTAATTATCATTGGAGTATTTGGGTGGCGCTAATGCATTTGCTGAATGGCTCATTTCATATTGAGAGGCCACTTCCCCTTCCTAGGCTTCTGAAAACCAATGAAAAATCAAAAGAGAGCAAGATATACAGAAAGGAAAGGTGTGTTTCACCTACGTGTCAAATTCAGAGGCATCTGCCTTGCCTGCTGTGTATGGCTTTCATTTCCTGCCGGTTTTCTATTGGAATGCCCCCCTGAGTGGCTTGAAATTGAAAATCAAGTCATGTTTCTTTAATCAGCTCAAGGAAACAGTGAAAGAAAGGGGTGGCAAAGAGGTTTCTTTTTATGAAAAGTTTCTAAAATCAACAAAGCATAGGGAAAAAGAGTCCTGGGTCATGAGTCTGGGATTTTAATCTCAGAAAACATTTGTGCCCCGCCATCTCCATGTTAGTGAAGTATCATCCTCCTTGTAGAAGTTTCTTGTTTCAAAATTTAGCTACTTAAGAAACAGATATGTATTATCTTAGAATTTCTTTGGGTCAGGAATTCAAGTGCAACTTAACTAGGCACCTCCAGTCCTGGGTCTTTCACAAGGTGCAATTAAGTTTATTCAACTCAACCAAATGTCTTCTCGAGGTGTGGCTGAACCAGGACTGGCTCCCAGGCTCACTGGCTTGATTATTGACTAGACTGACAGCCAGAGGGCACCCTCTGCTCCTCCCCAGGTCGGGGGTCTCTCCTTGGGGCAATTTAAATAGGGCAGCTGCTTCATCAGAGCAAAGTGAATAAAGCCAGAAAGAGTGTGAATAAGACAAAACAGTCTTTTGTAAACTAATCATAGTGACATCCTACTTTTGTCATGTCTTCTTTGTTAGAAGCAAATTATTTATTGTGTCTCAAACACAAACAGGGGATTGCACAAAAAAAAATGAATTTCAGGAGATTTCAGGGACCCTGGAAAGTCATTTCAGAAACTGCCTACTATAGTCCCCTCCACACCCACACAGGCTCTTGCCCATTCTTATTGGTCCTGATGCTGACAATTACATTCCCTCTCTAGTGTGGTCACTTCATCCTTACTTTCTCAGGTCCCCTAGCCTCAATTCTGCTTTTTCTCTTCTCCACTCATTTAGATAATATTGCTCAGAGCAATCATTTTAAAAATTGTTGCCATCCCCTGCTTAAGCCCTTCCAATGGTCCTTCCATTCCTGGCCTTAGAACAGGTATCAAGGAACTGCATATCTGGAATTAATCAACTTTCCTTGCCCTTTGCTTTGTAGACTGCATTTGCAGCCAAATTGGACTCTTGCTAGTCCTTACGGGTGCCCTCCCCATGCTCTTTTGCTTCTCTGCTCATCATCATAATGCTTTCTTCCCTCTTTTCAGTTTCAAACATTCTGGACAAACCATAAAAGTTTTCCTGTCAACTGTCAAGGTGGAATGGGATCAGTTCTGAATCCTCATAGTACTGTATATCCGTTAAGTGAACCCTCATAATACTTTACATTCATTAAGTGATGATTACATTCTTCCTTATATGTAATTGTCTGGGGATATGAAATGTCCCTGATCCCCACTCTGCTCACGACACTATAGTAAGGGTCTGGATAGCAGGAATTGTGGCTTATTTCTTTGTTACACCCCACACCCCAGAGTGTAGTCCCTTGTATTTCACACTTGTTTAGTAAAGTCTGGCATGTCATTTGGGAAAGTATTGTGATTTCCCAAAAGTCTTCACTGCACTTGGGAGATAAGGTGGTTATTTTATTTATTTTTATTTTATTTTATTTTGTAGTTGAGGAAACTGAGATCCAGAAAGTTAGCCTGCTTGCTGCCAGTGGAAAATGGCAGAGCCTAGTTAAATCCCAAGTTCAAGATGGGGTCCTGTCTCCCAACACCTTGGCCTACAAGAAGGAAGTAACTAGTTTGGGCTTCTCTATTCAGAACTATTTTTCATTTAAATATAAAACTACCTAACTTGACCTGATTTTTAATGTAGTAATTTGTAGAAATAAATTGTAATAGAGATCCTACTCTTTAATTTTATTTTTAACCATTGTCCAGGGCAAAAAGAGAGCAGGACAGAGATTTTTAAAAATAAATAAAAGCGCATCTGGGGCAGAGTACCTCAGTCTGCAATTTCTTGTTCCTTTTATGAATTAACCTTCTCAACCTACCCCCCCCAAAAAAAAAAAACCACCAGTATCAGGAAATAACTGTGTTTTTAAACATCACCTTGTCCCTGATCCATATCTGACCACATCATGAAGCTATCATGGAGCTTGTAGCCTGCTAGGCCAAGAGGCTTCTAGTGACCTGGATAACTCTTCTGGATCCTTAGCTAGAACCACAGACATTTATATTTGGAAAGTGGGGTGTGGGGTGTGTGTGTATGTGTGTGTGTGTGTGTGTGTGTGTGTGTGTGGGAGGAGGAGGAGATGAGAAAGATAAATAGAAAGAGAAAGAGAAGGTACGGCTTAAAAGGGAGACTTAGGTGTAAGGGATAATAACTATGTCTCAAAACTAACTGTCCAGACCCCTGTCGGCAATATTCTGAATTCATAATGACTTTTGGCCAAGTCATGTTTGCACCTGGGAACTGTGAGAAGTATTGAAAGCTTTATAAAGGAGATGAAACTTGACCACGACAGGAAGTAACTTACATCCCCAGAGGCTCAGATGTATTGACATAACGTAGTGGGGTAGGAAAGAATTATGGTTTTCAAAAAGAAGCTGGATCTTGGTTTCTCTTTTATCTCAGTTTGCTGTGTGTGCCCTGGAATAAAATCTTCTAACCACAGTGCACAAGTGACATTCATGCAACAGGCGTGGTCTAAATCCTTTGCTTTTGTGGGTCTAATGCTAAGGGAAGTCAGAATTTCCTCTGTGACTTGTTCATCATGTGTCAGTATTGTGGTTTCCAAATACTGTATGAACCTGATTTTCCAAGTTCCAGGTGGGCTGTGGATGATGGCAATAACCAAAAGAGCTGAGGGAATTAGAAACACTGGGTTGCTGAGACCATGGCTGCATGGTTTTAGTACATTTCTTTGTGTATAAACTATCAGAAACCTTTATTCTATAGTATTTCTTTAATCAGTCCTCCTTAAAAATGTTTTTCACTGCTTCACTTAAATTAGGGGACCAGCAGCCAGTGATTATCCAGAATTAGAGTATGAATGGTATAGCTGGTGTATAAACTGATTTAGAGGGGCCATGATCTACTGGAAAATTTGATGTAATTTTGACAAGGTGGCAGACCATTCAACTCAGCAGTGAGATGTCTGCACTCCATTGAAAGCTCTTTTTATGCAACATTTTGCCTAACATACTGCCTCCGGGTTAATCTCAGGAGGATCTCCGGGTGAGTGAAAGCACACTTCATCATTTCCCTGCAGGTGACTTCGTAATAAATGAAACAATTAAACTTCACCTCTTGAGCCGGGCCCCACAACATTCATTTCTACCAGTGTTTTTCTGTTTCCTGAGGAGCTGCAGTAATTTTCTTTCCCCTTTCAGCCTCCTTCTCCCTGCTTCTTCACCCCAATTTCAGTTGGAATGATAACTTCAGAGATGTCCTATGGTGGCTTCTGATCCCTCGTTTTCTTGTTTTGCAGTCCCAGCCATTGGGAGGAGGGGGAGCAAAAACAATGCAATGAGTATATTTTTGTCTACAAAACACATCACTGGCTTTGAATTGAACATGGAGATGCAAACGGAAGACAGGGTAAAAGTATATGATATAAGGAAGACAGTTGATGAACGTGAACACAGTAGAAGGGGCTGTTATTTCTTATGCTGCTTGTATAGGAGAGAAAACTTTATATTTGGGTGAGATTGGCTAAATACCACGGGCCAAATTTTGGTCTCCGGTAGCGTGTGGTCAGCCCATAAGCCCTGGAAAGAATCTGGCTTTTGCCTTTATACAAATATTAGTCATTGCTGGGTAGATTTCTCTAGGATGCTTTTTGAAAAGATAAATAAAATAAGGACACAAAGATCTGGACAAAAGGCCAAGTCTCATAGGGAATAAGCCTTCTAATACTCTTCCCCACACTGAGAGGTGACAAAACAGGCGTGAATGGTGAACCTGCCCATTTCACAGATGCACCAGGCAGTACTTGAGTCGGTGTGGCCAATCCAGCCCAAGCACCTCCCATCTCCAGTCTCTGGTTCTGCCCACTGCTGCCACCACCAGATGTAAAGCAAGAGCTGGCCAGCTTGACCATCTCTGTGTCCCGAGTGAATGGACGGAGCAGGACCACACGGAGTTCATTCTTCTCTAGCAAAGCAGTGATGTGTTCCAGGCAAAAACTCAATCTGGGATGTTTTGGCCCAAAGGAAACATTTACAACCAAATTATACACCTCGGAAAATAAATGAGCTTTCATTTTGGAAGAAAACCCTGCCAGGCTCTTTATTATTTGCACCACAATCATAAAGTTGGTTTTAATCTCTGTAGTGGAATGCCGCTGGGTTGGCCAACTGGCAGCCTCTGGTGGTTTGAGTGGGGACCACTTCACCCTTAAGAATGCACAATGGGAAGCAGGGGGAAGTACTTCTCTCTCCTGAAACTTTTTTCTCAGGATCCATCATTTTTTGGATTTTGGTTGTTTCTTGTTTTTTTTTTTTTTGTTGTTGTTGTTGTTTTTGGCTTGTTCCTTGCAATTTCAAAGCAGATGCTTTTTTTCTTTCTCTTTTCTTTTATTCTCATTTTTGAAAATTCCTGGGACCTTCCAGAAAAAAAGAAAGACTTAATGTAATGTTTCCTTTCTAAATTGATGAAAATCCAGGAGTAGGTCCAAGAGTCTATAATGAATTTCCATTGATCACTTGAAGGGGAATTTGATATAAAAGCTCAGAGAGAAAAGCGAGAAAGGACTTACCAAGCAAGTTCTCTTTTTCTACCTTAACAAAGAAATTGGGTGATTTAAACCTGCTGGGAATCTACTCCCAGGATTCACGCCATGAAATGACCTGGTGGCTATGGTAGCCAAGAGGCTTAGGGTTTCTGGAGTGGCCTGGGTTTTGAATATTTTATACCATTATCAGATTAGATGCTGGGTAATGTGTCCTGAATTAGTGGCCAGAATAAAGAGGGAATAAAGAGGTAGCTAGAAATCTTCCCTGGAAAGAGTCAGAGAGAAAAAGCTTACAGAGAATTTTGCACTTATTTTGAAGATGTTGGAATGAAATCCTTGTGAGCACCTGGAGTTTCTGAAAGCAGAGCAGGAGCCCCTAAAGGTTAAGCGATGGGCAATTCTTAAGTAAACACAGTAAAGAACCCTAAGTGGTTGCCAAAATTTGCTACATGTGATTAAGATCCCTAGGGGCCTTTTAAATATTGTACAGATGCCTATGACCTAGGCTGCAGGAGATGAGCATGATTTGGGAACCCCTGTTGGAAACTATATGCCCCATGAAGGCAAGGCCTGTATCTGTCTCCTTCTTACCATTATTTTCCCAAAGTTTGGAACTGAGCAACTGGCTCTCAATGATTATATGTGGAATGAACAAATGACTAAGGTTCCTGAAACCCCAAAACAAAATCCAGCTACTGGGATTTTGAAATCAGCACTTACATATTTTGGGTGGTTTAGGGGGGAGTGTGGCTTAAGTTTTAAATCTTTCTTGCCCCATCTGTTAGAGCCTATGTGTCTCCCTACTTAAAACTTACTGGGAATGATTTTATAAGCTTTTCACAAATCAATTTTAATATTTATAACTTGGTGACCTCATAACTTGGATTACTGATTGCTTTGTGTTTTCTGAAAGTCAGGCATTTATATGTGAGCTATTCTGCAAGTTGCATTTCCCTGTCCCCCCCCAATAATATCTTAATTATTCATATGGGTCAGTCCTTTGCCAGCAATGTGGGGGGCAATCTTTCTCCCACGGATGAAGGGACAGCACTTGTTCTCTTGTTGTGACACTGGACGTTTCTACTTCCCACTCCTTGCCTCCATCCCACCTCACCCCCTCCCACAGACACCAAATTCTGGCAGTGGATAAGTCAGCTTTGATTGTAAAAATGTTTATGGAGACTGTCAGTTCTTAACCTTAAAACTGAACCATGCTGTTTGTATTTTTTCCAAGTGATGGAGAGTGTGAAGGACTAATGAAAATGGAGCGTGAAGAGATCAAACATGCGTCATGAAATCTTTGTTCAAAACCTGGAAAGGCAGAAATTCTACTTGCGGTGGGAGGCAGGAATTCCAGGGAACAGAAGCTCCCATTAGTTGGGCTGAAGACCTGAGATCATGATCTGGCATGAGAAAAAGTGGGGTGCGAGAGAGTGAGGGAACCAGCAGTGGCATGCAGGAGGGAGGGATCACAGGATGCTTGCTTTCTCTTTTGAAAAGCTCGAAACTATTTCCCTTGGTCAGAGAGACAGCAGATCCACTTATAACAAAGTCTATCGTCTGATCTTCTTGAGCCTGCTCTCGAAAGTCAGGATTTTGAAAGAAACCATTCATGAATTTGGATAACATGCCATTTTGGAGAACTTGCTGCTTACTGTGTGCCTTTTCTGTAGATCACCGGGGAGGGTGAACCTTTGGAACTCTTAGTGATTGAATACCAGGGCTTTAGTGTAAAATATGTTTGGCGCTATTTAAAAACCAGACTTTTCTGTCTGCAGAGGTGAAGGAGACAGTCAAGCTGGAACAAACAAATGGCATTCTCATAGGGTGAGGTATAAATTTTCTGAGGAAAGCAAACCTCTGGTTGTACATGAGTCTTTCCAACCAGGGTTTATGTGGCTTATTTCAAGAAAGCCTTTTCTTGGGTTGGATTCTGAACAGCAGTAAATCCCGTCTCCAGAGCCTTCAGACACACAAGTGTGAATGTGTCCATCAGGCTTCTGTTTTCTCGCAGATCTTCCTGGAGCAATAAGGAACAAGTGGGAAGAAGAGTTAGTGAATAAGTGCATTTTAGGTTTTTTCATCCTTTGCTGTAAGGCAATTGGGTTGTAGTGGGGACTGCTGGGATTATACACCAGTCATTGTTTGTGTCTCCTAAAAAACTGTGAGTCTGATGTTGAACAGTCTGAGATTTATCCTTACTGATGGGTTGACTGGAGATGAGGGTTAGGGGGGTGCAGGGGGTATACCAGGAAGCTCTTAGGTTTAAAGAGCAGCTTTCTTCAAACTATGGGAATAGTCACTTGGCACTTGGGGCACCTTAAACAAACTTTCTCCAGCTTTCTCTTCTGTCTTCCTCTTTCTTTCTTCCCACTTCCCTCATCTATGATTTCTCTTGTCTTGTAGGCCTGCCCAAGGGCCATCTCTCAGATCTTGTTTAATTTTCAGCAGGTCTTCTAAGCTAGAAATGTTTATCCTAGCCATAGCCAGTCAAGATGCACACCCCACCCTGTCCTCCCCCGGGGTTCTGAGGGGCTTATTTAGAGAGAAGCACGCAATAAGGAGGAATCAGCAGGAAACACTTTGCTGCCCCATTTGGACCACTTGTTACCTAATCAAGAGTTTTGAGGCCAGGATATATTCATGCCATGTGGTGGGGGAGGGGGGAAGCAGGAAGAGAGTCAAATCCTATAGTTCACCCTCCACCTTCAGGGTTTTATCTTTCATTCCAGGTGTTAGTCTATAATGTCACCTGACTCAGCAGCAGCTTCCTTCACTCAAGGAGGTGAGGTGAGTTTCCCTGTCCATCCTGCGATACCTTAATTATTCAGAGATGGGACTACCCTGTTCCTGGCCAGCAGTGCCAGGAGGGTGAGGAGCTTGTCCTTCCTCACAGTGTCTTCTCCGTGGGGGATCCCTGAGGAGCAGGTGAGCTCAGAGGACCCTCCCAGACCAGACTGGACATCTTGGACTCTTTTACTCTTTGCTTGATTACATTCCCTGAGGTCAAAGTACAACAACAGTCTTAGAGCCCTTCATTTCCAGGCGGTCTTTCCCTTTCTTAAAGGGACCCTCAGAGTCATGTGCCTCTCAGCCACTATTCTGCATCTTCTCTGGCTTAGCCAAGATTGAGCCAAGATTGAGCTTACAGAGAATTTTGCACTGATGCTGAGAAACAGCATCAGAACCACTGGGAGGGTGGGTTAAAATACCAGCTGCTGGGCCTCCCCAGGATAGATTCTGCAGGTAGAGATGGGACCTGAGAATTAGAAAATGTAATACATTTCAAAATAATACTGATGCTACTAATCTGGGGACCCCACTAGGAAAACTAGGTTAAAGTGATGGCTCAGCACAATTAACAGCTTTATTTGAGTTTGTTTAGGAAGAATGGGATCCATAGGATACCTTAACATAAATGAAAAAATTAAAACAGAACTTAAAATTAAAACACACCTATATAGTCATCTAAATATGTGTATATATTATGTAATGATAAACACATTTTGTAAACAAATATACACAAATTTATATTATCTATGTATACATGAGTATATGTATATATATGTATATTATATGTTTATTTAGATAGATGTAAAATCATTGCATTTGTATTTGACATTGAAAAGAAGCAAGCAGATTCAGAAAATACTCAGAATCACAGTGGCAGTCAAGAGAACAAAGTACCTGGCCACCCCCCTATGCCTCATCTCCTTCTGAGTCTCCTTCCTGCCCCTACTTCCTGAATTCCTACTGACCCTTGTTGCTGTACCAGGACTGATCCCTGGAGCACTTTCTGGATGTGAAATCGGTCACGCACAGGTACCTTCAGTGCAGCCTCTGCATTTTCTCTCTGTGCAAAGGGAAGAGCCAGGCACTGGTCATAGCTTTGCTCAGTAGACAAATGTGCCCTGGCATGTTTTGCCAGGATGTGGGGCTACTACACAAGTGGAGACCAAACCAGGAAACTGGGTCAGAGAGAACTTTGTCCACCCAACTTCTCATCCCCCAACATCTCAGGCCCCAAATATGGATTCGAAGATATGGGTGAGTCAACTGTGCCCATGGCTCCTGGCCTTTGAATTCTTCTTTTCTCTTTCATTACATCTAGTCTTTCATCCATTCATTTATGCAGGGGGAATTTAGTGCAATTCTGCTATTTGTCAGGCTCTGGACTAAGCTCCAGTGATAGAGGTAGCAGAATAGACACAATTCCTGCTTCAAGCAGCTGACTCCTTAGTGGGGGTAGCAACAAAGAAGAAAATCCATAAATGCAGTCATTTCGGTCTGTGCTAACCACTGGAGAGGAAATAAGCAGAGTGGTGGAGGTGAACTGTTGGTCGGGAGAGACTACTTATATATAAGATGAGCTTTGTGGAGGTGATATATAAGCTGAGATTTGAAAGCAGAGAGGGTGATGATGGTAGCCTTCACTAGGCTGTTAGCAGAGGAATTTCAGAAATGGACAAAGCATTGTATTATTTATTTAACAATACTGTTTTTATCAGATAAGAATGAACTTGAGCAAATTAACATGACTAATTTAATTTATCCTTTGTGTGGTTGAATATTCAGTATGTGCCTTTATTAGCCATAAATTGAACAAAAAATAATAAAGCCTAATAATGAAATGAACATAATAAAATGTGTATACAGATATAATAAAAAGGAGTGTATAAGAAGTCATGCAAAGGAGGAGAGATTAATTCCACTGAAGACCAAGGAAGATGTCAGAGAAAGCATTTTAAAGGACACATAGAAAAAAAAAATAAAATAAAGACACATAGGAGTTTTCTGTGTTCACAGAGAAGTAAAGGTTTTTCAGGTAAAGAAAACAGAAAGAGGTATGATACTCCAGGTCCAACAGCACCACTCCTCTGTATTGAGTTACTTGGTCCTCCTTTGGACAGACAGCATCCTTTCCTGCAGTCTGAATTTCACCCCATACTTGTCCCTCAACAGACTCATTTGTACCATGTACAGATTTCTCAATGCATATAGCAGCCCTGAATGAAACCACGGGGAGTCAATTATGTCTGTTCATTCATCCATTCAGTGAGGGCAACACAGCAGTGTCTCCAAAGCAGGCTGTTCAATAGGAGAGACCCAGACAGTGTCAGGGACCCTGTATTCTGGATCGGAGCCAGCTACCTCTCATGTGCCACCCCCTCCGCAGTGATCCCCTGGACCATGGTCTGTAAAAATAGGGAGTTGAATCCTAAGTCCCCCCTTCCAGGCAGGTGTGGTATGATCAGTCTCAGATCTAGCTGACGCAGATCTGTATTTTATTTTATTTTATTTTTTTTTTTTTAATAAATTTTATTGTTATATTCCCCATACAATTGCAGCCCCCCCATTCTGACCCCAATCCCTCCCCTCCCACCCCCGCCCCCCTAAAAGTGTCTCTGGTTCATAGTTTTTTGTTGATTTTGATTTTCACTTTCTTATAGTTATTCATTTTCCTGGTCCCTTATTTAAGTTTTCTAGATTCCTGCTATGAGTGAGACCATCCGGTATTTTTCTTTTTCTTTTTGGCTTATTTCGCTGAGCATGATCTCTTCCAGCGCCATCCATGTTGCTGCAAATTGCATGTGTTTATCTTTTTTGAATGCTGAGTAATATTCCATGGTATATATGTACCACATCTTCTTGATCCAGTCATCTATTTTTGGGCATTTGGGTTGTTTCCAAAGCTTAGCTATTGTAAACAGTGCTGCTATAAACATAGGGGTGCAGGTGTTCTTTGGAATTGATGTTTCTGTGTCCTTTGGGTAAATACCTAGGAGTGGAATTGCTGGATCATATGGAAGCTCTATGTTTAGTAGGTCCAGAAATCTCCATACAGCTTTCCACAGTGGTTGGACCAGTTTGCACTCCCACCAACAGTGCAGAAGAGTTCCTTTTTCTCCACACCCTCGCCAACATTTGTTGTTGCTAGTTTTTTTAATATGTGCCATTCTCACTGGTGTAAGATGGTATCTCATGGTAGTTTTGATTTGCATTTCCCTGATGACAAGTGATGTTGAACATTTTTTCATATGCCTGTTGGCCATTTGCATTTCCTCTTCAGAGAAGTTTCTTTTAAGCTCTTCTGCCCATTTTTTGACTGGATTATTTTCTTTGTTGTTGTTGAGTCTCATCAGCTAAATGGATTAAAGAACTAGACATAAGACCTGAAACCATAAAATATATAGAAGGAAATATAGGCGAAACACTACGTGATTTGCACATCAAAGACATCTTTACAGACACATCACCCAAAGCAGTGATAGTGAAGGCAAAGATAAACAGCTGGGACTACATCAAATTAAAGAGCTTTTGCACAGCAAAAGAGACAATAACAAAAACAAAGAGAAACCCCACCAACTGGGAGAACATTTTTGCACCCAACACTAATGATAAAGGACTGATCACAGATCTGTATTTTAATAGGAGATTGAGCATATGAAAATAGTTTTAAAACTTCAAAGACTAAAGAACAGTCTATTCCCTACCCCTCCCTAAAATGGATCTTTTTGAGCAGACTGCTAAGCAGTCATCTAAGTCTTCTTTCTGCATCCTGCCCGCTCTCTGTGCACTGGGGCGATTGGAACATGTATTAATATTCCTTCCTGTGGCTTAAGCCAACCCAAGCTGCCTTGTCCTGTCTCCACTGATGACATCAACACCTGTAGCCCCTGTCAGTCGACAGGGATCACAGTGATGCCAAGCCCTATCTGTACCCTTTATGAACTGGGAGGCTTTGGTAATACTGTCAACTTCAGTTTTCTCATCTATTCAGCGGAGGTGATGATAATTGCAACCACCTGCTGGGGAGCTTTGGGAGGCGTTAAGATGATGTGTGAAGAGCACTTGGACAGGGATAATGCAGAGGAGACACAAAAGATGGTGGAGATGGAGGTGTGGCTATGATTCTGGAAGATAGGAGCTAAGTCTGAGGGAAAATATTAAAGAGAAAGGATAACAATGTAAGAGAGTACTTGGAAAGGCTTAAGAGAGATGGCAAGAGCAAAGAGAAGAAAAAATGAGTTTTTAAACCACAACGATGCTCCCATTTTACAGGTGAGAAGACCAAACCCAGGGAAGTATTTCTCCAGGGTGGGGTCCCTCTTTTCTCAAATACCATATTTTCCCACACCCTTTATTATTCTGAAAATAAGTCTTTAGGAATTATCTATGACCTTATCAGTTGCCACTTCCCTCTTTTCCATTTTCTCTTGTGTTTTGGTCTTTTGATGTAAGTTCCATGTATAAGTAACATGCACACAAAAGGAGCAAAGTTCATGTGTGCACAACTCAATGCATTTTCACAAAGTGAGCATTCAACTCCCAGACCAAAAAAGAGAACATGGAACCCTACTATGGGCTCCCTTCCATACGTTGGCCCTGTGGTCATCACCAGCCTTGCTCTTAACCTCGTGGGTTAGTTTTACCTACTTTTGAACTTTACAAAAATACAATAACGAGTTTTACATGCTTTTGGATCTGGCTTCTGTTGTTCAGCATTACATCTGTGAAATTCACCCCTGTTGTTGGGTGTGGTTTCCTCATTTTCCTTGCTGTATTGTGTTTCATTCTGTGACTGCTGACCATTTGCATTTTGTTTCCACATTTTACTGCTGATGGTCATCAGGACCCCAGACACTTTCAGAGTCACCCCAAATGTTTAGCAGGTCTGAGGAAAAATACAAGATCTCCAGGGCCTCCCTGGTGGCACAGGAGGTTGAGCACCGCACTGTGAAGCTGTCTGGAGCCTCTGCAGTGAGGGTTCGATCCTGGCTGGCACGCAGACCTCTCCTGCCACCTGCTGCTCCCCTCAGCATTGTATTTCATCAGTCTGCCTGTTCTGCTCCCTACTCTGTCTCTGGTGAATCCTCTCACTCTCCCATGCATCTGGCCTGTACCCCAGTTCTTTTCTAAATAAAATAAAATCTAAATAAAATAAAATCTTTAAAAAAAAAAGAATACAAGATCTCCAAATGTTAATATCCAGAGCAATATGACTTTAGGGTCTGGCTCTTTGTGACCTGTTTCCTCTGGCCCCTGCCTCATCTGTCCCACTGAATGACCCCACAGTATTTGCCTGCAGCACTAAGTATCATTTCATTCCTGCCCAGACACCATCCACTTTATTTCCTCCTCCATATATCAACTGTTTTGGTTGACCAGACGTACCTCACTAAGTGAAGCCACCAGATTATACAGCTGAACAGTAGTAGGCTGAGCTGGTATCTAGATGTGAGTTTTCCTTAGAAAGTGAGGCTAGGACTCCCCCAACAAAACAATGTGGTAGAGCAGAGTTGAGGAATAAATGAATAGCATGTGGCAGACTAGAGTCCTGGAGTGAGTTCTTCTGATCCAGTACTCCTGGATGGAGCCTGCCGTTGGGGAAGGACAGGGACTCTAAGGTGGCTATAGACTCTCTAACTCTAAACAACTCCAGGGAATAAATTCACACCACCCAGCACAATGGGAGGAAATAGTGCTGTGACATTTATTAGCCAAGGGCCCTAAGCTAAGATGTTCTCTTAGATTTAGCCTCGTGATTGCATGGTTTCTCCCACACCTGTTCTGTGCATCTGATAACTTCTAGATCTATTTTTCATAGTTCTCCATTCTAAGTTATGGCTTGGATGCTAGATCTGCATGCATTACATCAATGCACTCCCTTGCTCTGGGGCTTCTGTTTGGATTTGATCTGTAAACATGGCAGGAGATCAGAGAAAGAAGAGAAGGAAGTTGCAGTATTTAGTAAACCCTGTTTCCTCCCTCCATGCATGGGTGCATGCCCGCACATACACACACTTCCCGCCCTTTGGGTAACAGTAACCTCTCCCTTTCCATGCCTTTTCAGGCCTGGGGTGGAATATCTCCCCAGGTTTACTGGCGATGGATCCTGATGCTTCTTTGGTGGTTTCCGGCCTCGTTGCTAAGACATTTGTAAACTTCTTTTATTAATCTCTCCTCTCTCACCAAGTACCTCAGTGCCATTCATTTCCTGCCCATATTCAGTCTGATACACCCTAGGAACATGTGTATACTGGAGAGAGTAGTAAACATGTAAGAATGAATGCTCTTGTACCCTCTTTCACGGCCAACCCCAAAACAAAGCCTCTGGAAACTTGTTCTCTTTCTTGAACTGCTGCTAATTGAATGAATTCTAGTGGGAGAATTATTTTTGTGAGAAGAAAGTCAAGAGGTACTTTGTTTCTCTATGGTCATAGTAGGAAATTGTATAAAGACAGAGAGCAATAAAATGGTTGAAGGCCGGGTGGGTGCCCTCTGCCACCTGGCACTTAACCTTCTGGCCTCTCCCTTAGGACCTCTCATAAAAGGAAATCCAAGAGATGTCCTGCTCACCAACCACGGGTTTCTGGAGTTGGTTCAGATTGCTAGTGCCTTGGGCCACTGTCCAGTCGGGGCTTCAAGAAAAAATTAAAGAACATAATATGATCATGACACAGATATAAGAGATACTGAGCTAAAGAATCACAATTAGGAGTCCTGATAATTTTTGCATTGAAAAGTTCTATTCCTAGAGGGCTTCTTTTGTTCTACCTTGCATTTTATATGTGTGCTGGTCTCTGAAGTCTGGAATGCCAAACCCTATTTAAACACAATTTTCACAATGTTAGTTACATGATTTTTATACAAATATTAAATAAATATATGGTAAGTATTTATTTAACTATTTAATGAGGGATCTAAGAAGATGTTAATGCTAGTTCAGCGTAACGGATATTTATAAAATTAGTTGGGAAATCATGAGAAAATAAATTTGTAAGTTAGAAACAAAAACTGGTTAATGTCCATTAGGGCAATAAAACAGAGTAAACTTTGTAGGGTTTTTTTGTTTGTTTATTAAAGATTTATTTATTTATACATACAAGAACTGGGGTGTAAGCCAAAGGTGCGGGAAGTGAGAGGATTCACCAGAGAGAGTAGAGAACAGAACAGGCAGATCTACTGAAATACACTGCTGAGGGGAGCAGCGAGCGAGGCAGGAGAGGTCTGCTGTACCATGTGGGTTTGACCCTTGCTGGCCAGGGATTGAACTCATGTTGCAGTGGCTGGGATAGCTTGATAGCGTTGTCTTTAAGCTCTGTGCCACCAGGGAGGCCCCAGAACAGAGTAAACTTTGAGTTGATGTTTCTATTGAGCAAAAAATAATACTGTATTTCGGCAGGATGAAAATCTACAATTTAGCTTGTAGTTTTTAGTCTGGGCCCTAATCAACAGTAAATAATAGGTGGAACAAAGGCACAGTCTCCTAGAGAATTAAATAATCTCTGATAGGCCTGTCATATCATACTCCAGTGCGTGTTCAAGATTCTGTTCTAGGTAGTAGGGGTATAGCACTGAACAAGATGAACAAGGAAACTGCTCTTCTGGAATTTATAGGGTAGGAGGGGAAAATAAGTACACAAGTATACAAACACATGCTTGCTGTTCTATAAATTCAAATAAAATAGGCTATGGGCTAGTGACCTGGGGTTATGTGGGTTCATCGGGGTGATCAGAGAAAACCCCTCCGGGAAGGTGGCTTGAGCTTAAGCCCTAACTAATGAGGGGAAGCCAGCTTAAAGAGTGATCTGTATATCAGCGAGAGAAAGAAAACTGCCAAGACTTTGAGGTAAGACATCTGTTTGATATATTTGAAGAACAGAAAAAGGATCAGTGTAACTGCAGTGGTGGGCCATAGGGCAGTGGTAGAGGATAAGGGACAGATGCAGGCAGGAACCAATAAACTTGCAATTATCCTTTTTGCTTTATTTCCAAGTTTGGCATCATTTGTTTTAACAAGCCATGTATATTAAAGTGTCTCACTCCTACAGCACTGGCACAAAGTAGATGCCCAGTAAGTGTTTGTTGAGTGAATCCATGAATAAAACAAACACCCCAGCCATTTATAGAGAAAGGTTAGCCAAACTAAGTCAAGGGCCCACAGTCATATCAGCTGCCAGTTTTCCAAGCAGGAATCTAACTGTTTCCCTGGAGGAGAACAGAACAACTGTCCAAATAAGAACAATCTGTACAGGCAGGTGGCAAAAGGAACCAGCCTGATGGTGTACAGCTTTCTCTTCACCCCAGGCCATAGTTGTTGGTCTATGATAGCTCTATAATTGTTTTATAGTGTCAGTAGGGGTTCCCTAATAAATGAGAATTACAAGTTTCTGGCAGCCCACAGAGCTGTACAGGTGCATCATGAAAGTGTAAAGGAGAACTGTTAAGTCTCAGTACCAAATCTTTGAAAATCTGGCCATGGCGCTGTTAACAAAATAGCACATGTAAATCACAGAAAGAGTAGGCAGGGGTTACTTTCCAACAGATTTTATCCAGCTTTCAGTAAGTAGGTAAAAGTATGGGAGAAAGAGGATGTTCTAATCACTGAAGAGAGTATTTGCATTTTATGCATTTAGTACCATCAGGCTTTTTATTGAATCTTTCCAACTCTCAATTTGATTTTTTTTTTTCGTGGTTGGAATATATTTTCTCCATCACAAGCGTCTCTTGAGATTCCATTCCTAGGCTATCCGAACTCAATGGACTTCACCTTTTTACACAATAAATAACAGGTTCTGCTATTATTTTGCTTTTGCTGTGTAACAGACCACTCTGGATACATTCACCTAAGAAATCCATCTTAATTAAAATAATAAATTTATTTGATTCAGTCACTCAAAACCACAAGCATTTATTCTTTCTCATGATTCTGTGGCTCAACATTTATTTTTTCTCATGAATCTGGGACTGCATGGTCTAGGATGGTCTCCTTTTGAGTGACTAGTTACTGGCTGGCTGATTTGTCTGGGATAAATTGTTTCTTTTCCAAGCATCTTTCGCCATCCCACAGGCTAGCTCAGTCCTTTTCACACAGCAGTCTCAGAATTCCAGACAGCAGCAAAAACAGCCAGGCCCCAATGCCCAAACACTTTGCTTACAGTTGTCCCATTGGCCCAAATAAATGACACTGTCAAGTTCAAAGACAGTGTACAGTAAACTACCCAAGACATGGATATTTAGAGCAAGAATTTGTGGACAGTTTTATGAACCAATCTAACCTTATAGAACCTGGCAGTACTGGGACCTAAACCTAGACCTTCCACCTCTCATTCAAGGCCCCTTCTATAACACCAAGAGCCTTTTTTCCAGGATTCTGAGGCCCATTCCCCATCAAACCTGTTTTAGAGGTACTTCAAACACCTCCAAGTACTTAGAGATACTTGTATTAGGTTTCAATGAGGGGTTTTGACTTTGGCTGTTGAAAGAAATCCATCTTAATTAAAATAATGAATTGAGCAAGGGTTCTCAGGCCATGCCACCTCCAGCCAGATTTTGAAATCTGCTGTCTCGTGCTCTTCAACTTGTCTTCCTGATTCTTCCTTCAGACAAAAGGATACTAGTTCCGACCTGGTGTTTGTGTCCCCCTTTTTATGTGGGGAGACACAGAATCACTACATGGGATGTTCACCTCCTGGGTCTTCTTGTCCTGCTCCACACCTTCCCTGCCTGATTAAAGATGGAATTTACAGAGTAGGGTTACTTAGGCATGACAATAATTTGGTGACCTTTCAAATAGGGTCCTGGAAAATGGACCCTTGGATAATTAGTTGCCACTCTGTTTTATTTGCCAACAATGGAGAAAGCACAAATTGAAAAATCCCCAATAATCCATACACATTAAATATTTGCTCAAAGTTTGACTTAAGCTGAGTCACACATGGCTGAAGAGCAGGGATCGTTGCCCCCTGGTGGCCACACTTGGCCTGTTCTTTATAGCCCTGAGCAATTTAGTCTTGCCTCAAATTCAGTTATCTCCTCAGCGGACACAGCCTTCCCTAACCTTAGTCCAAAGGAGGGTTGTCTCACACCCAAAGAGATTCCTAGTGTCCCTTGCAGACAAAACTACCATTCTCTTGGAGAAAGGCTCCAGAAAAATATAACTTCTCCATTTCCTACATTTGCAGAGATGTTTTAGATGATGAGTGGAGGTTTCTTTGGCTGAGTCGGGCTTTCAGTTCTTGTACTTGTCTTCTTACATATTTTCTTAGACTCAAAAGAATAATTAGCGCTTCATTTCTGTTCATTCTTGAACCTAACAGGACATAAAGGAAATGGGTCCTAGATAGTTCCCACTGTTTTCTTTGCCAGCAGTGGAGAAAGCACAAGTTGAAAAGTCACAAATAATCCATGTTTTCAAAATCAAAGTTGTTTATTGAAAGATCAAAGATGAGTCAGTAAGGTGTTAACTTTCAAGAAACTTCAATTAAGAAAGAAACATGGGTGGGTGACCTCTCTCTACCCAAGTGCAATGAGTTGACCACACTTCATTTCTTCTAAAGCTTCACCTGAGATCTTAAGTGAGATCCCAACCCTCAAGTAAACATCCTCATGATACATTCGGCCACCATAATGCAAGATTCCTCAGCTATTAGTCAGACTTTCAGTAGAAGGCTCCATTCCCAAGCATGAGCCAAAACTCTTAAATTCTTGAAACATGTGTGACTGTGTGACTAGCTGCCAGGGTTGTCTTCAGAGCCCTTCCTACAATGAAGCACATTTCTGGCCATATTCCCATCTGCCAGGAGTGGTTCCTACAGGGACTTGGCATTTTTATGCTCACTACAAAAAGAGCCATAGCTTTTCACTCCGTTCCTGCTGCCTGAAGGGGATGACTACCATCACCCACAGGGGAGGGAGAGCAGGAGGTGGGCAACCTTTTAATCTGTGTATTCGCTGGTTCTCCCTGGTGCTTTCCCTTTGCTTCCTTGGAAACTTCTGAGAACACGCCTCCACTCCCCCCTTCCTGCCACTCCCATGATGAAGGTCTTCTTGCTCTTGCTGTCTTCTTGAGCTCTGAGAACAAGAGCGCCTCCTTGAGAAAGCCTGTTTTGCAATCTGAAACTCATTTCGTTCAATCTCCTGGCTCTCTCTTCCAAGGAGCACTCTCTCTGCAATCATGTGTAAAGATAATCAGTATGCCCTTTTATTTTTTTTTATCTCCTCAAAGAGGGAAACTTTTGCTCTTCCCTTTGAAATACCACCAGTGGCATTCTTGAACTTATTTTTAGATGTGTGGAAGTGTTCCAGACAAAAATCGATGCCCAGCACAGATAAAGCTTTGAGTGTGTTTACCGTGGGTAGAAGAAAACGGAGCATTTTAATGTGAAGGAGCATGGCCATATGCCTGGGTGCAGTATGGCTTTCTTTAATCTGGAAAAAGGAAATAAGCATTGTTGATAATAATATGCAGATGTCCAGCCCCAAATGAGGACATATTGCTAATTAGCTATATTGTTAGTATGTTTTAAGGAGAGAGGCTGCAGTGACGTTAATTATAATCTCTGTTGCTTGTTGTTCAAAGTCTATGAGACCAAAAGCATTGCTAATAATATCTTCTTTAATATCTTCAGTAGAAGATTCCTGGATTTTTTTTTCCCCTTAGAATCCCACATAAAAGTCACTTTAGGGGTAATGAGGCCTGTAGCCTGAGCCTAATTAAAACAAAATCTAAGTAGGCCCATAGCCATCATTATCATCAACTAGTACTTATTGGGTGCCCCCTGAGCTTGTAGAATTGGAGGGTGTGGGGTTGAAAGATTGCAGATATGGCCTATCCTTTGCCCTCCAGAAATTTGCCATCCCGTCTGCCTCCAAGAAGTCTGCCTGGTTGTGTTAATCTGGGAGTAGTTACCACAGCCTTTTTTTTTTTTTTTTTTTGAAAGAAAGGCACCCAAACTGTCCTAGTCAGCCACAATTTGTTATTCATTTGGGCCTCTTCTGGGGGCCTGGTAGGAATCCTGATTTTCATTTATCATCCTTTGGTGAATGTTTGTGGAATAGGGCAGGTGACTATATGCAGAGGTCAACCCATTGCCCATTTCCATACACTGGTCATCCCCTTCAAGCCGATCACTCTATGTTGCCCTGTCACTTGTTTCTCCAAAAGAACCCACCCTTTGCTTGCCAAACCTGCTGGGGAACATTGACCATTGTGACCACTTTGAATCTGATGTGCTATGGCGATCCATCCTGGTCATAAGGAGGCCCAAAATTTTGATAGAAGCTCCAGGCATGCATGACTGGAGGCAGTGAGTGAGCATCCTGGGTCTCAGGCCGGTGATATACCAGGAGAAAGGACACAAGTGATGAAGGGCTTGTCGTCTTAGCCATTGTACCCAGTGTGCAGATGAGAAATTTTTTTCTTCTCAGTTCATCCTGGAAAGCTAGGCAGCAGAGTGACCCCAGTCCCAAGACTCTATCCATCCTTGGTGTCCAGGCCCTGTCAGGCCATTTTCTTCCCCAGGACAGCAGTGTCCCCTAGCCCACTTCCCTTCTGCTGTTCTCATCACCTATTTTACCTGCTTAACTTTCATCTGCTTTTTTGATCTCAGCTTAAACATTGCTTCCTCAGGAAAACTTTTCTGTCCTCTTACCACCAATGCTCAAAGGAAGAAGTCCTAGAGACGTACCTCAAAGGATAACGGTAGTTTCTCTGGCTTTCTCTCTTTTGTTGCGAGAAAGACAAACTTTGTCTTTGATTTTTAATTGAAGTAGCTTTGTTTTATGACCTTATGTAGTTTCAGGTATACAACATTATCATTCAACATATGTATACTACATTATGATTATTAAGAAAGTTTACATAGTTTCCACCTGCCACCATACAATAGATTGCCTTAACCCAGTTTATATAACCCCTTCCTCATACCCCCAGTAACCATTTTATTCTTAAAATTTAAGAGTTTGTTTTGTCTACTTCCACATATGAATAAAGTTATGTGATATTTGTCCTTCTCTGCCTGATTTATTTCACTTAGCAACAATTTCTTTTTTGTGCTCCACCTTTCTCATCTTCGTGCAATGGGGGGCTCTACAAGCTGACTCCTGTGTTCTTTTAAGAGGACACTGTTAATCACTGAAAACTTCCTTGCTTTCTGGTGCAGTAAAATATCCCAAATTCACCTGCCCTGCCTACCCTCGGGAATCAGCGATTTGTCCAGGAAGCTCTGGTTCCTTTCAGTGAAGGAAAATCCCTTCAAATTTAATAATAGCATTTTAGGACAAATTAAAGGAACTATTACATTGCACAGTGGCTATGAGATTAAAGAAATGTAATACCTAGGTGCTAACACAATGAGAAGATTCTGTAAGTATATGAATAAGGATATAGATGGCAGATCCAGGAAAAGGGATTATGAGAGTGAGCAGCGGAGCTGAACATCAGTAGCCTGCCATTGAGAAGTTCACTGTGATGATTCTTCAAATGCCCTGTCGGTACCTCCATCAGCTGGGGATTATGTTCAGTTGCAGAGAGCAGAAAAACCACTTTGAGTCATTTAGCTAGAGGGAAACCTCTTTATGGGCAGGCGCAGCTCTAACATTAGGGAACGATATCGATGCTGCAGCATTGTCAGTGTTAAATTAATGTTCACGATCATGGTAAAAGAAGTTCAAAGGTCACCATTCCACATCTCATGAGGGATATACAAAGCAAAAAGGGACCCAGACCCTTGCACCTTTCCAGTCTGCCTACTCTAGAATATAGTTGTTATCCTTCTGCTTGCCAGCTGCCTCATTTCACTACAAGCAACAGTTTCCACATTACAGGCAGACAGTGGAAGACAGAAAGGCAAAAAGTAAACCGAATCTGTCTCTACTCAGCAATTCCATCCAGCACCTTCCACTTTCATCCATTGTGCAGAACTGAGTCACATAGCTAAGTCTCAGCGTTATCACTCTTCCAGCCTAAGTTTTATCCCCAGCAAGGGAGCTAACCCACATGGCACAGCAGACCTCTCCTGTCTCCCCACTGATTCCCTTAGCAGTGTTTTTCAGTAGATCTGCCTGTTCTATTCCCCACTCTGTCTCAGTGAATCATCTCATCCCCTGCACATCTGGCCTACACCCCAGTTCTTCTATGCAAAAATAAAAAAGAAATTTAAAAAAAAAAGAAATAATTTCCCAAACATAAGCAGGCCCCCTTATGTCACATGACTTTAGGTAAAATAAATCCTGCTGCCCCTCGGAAAGAGTGGTGACTTTCCTTTTCTTCAATTCCTGGACCATTCCAAGCTGATGGCTTCAGGGAAAATTTTTGCCTTTCTGAATAAAACGCAAATTATTTATTTTTTTAAAGATTTATTTATTTATGCATACAAGAACTGGGGTGGAGGCCAGACATGCGGGGGGTGAGAGGATTCACCAGAGACAGAGACAGAGTGGAGAGAAGAACAGTTGGATGTACTGAAATACACTGCTGAGGGGAGCTGCGGGCAAGGCAGGAGAAGTCTGCTGTGCCATGTGGGTTTGATCCTGGCCAGCCAGGGATCGAACTTGTGCTGCAGTGACTGGTGATAGCTTGATAGTGCTGTGTTTAACCCTGCACCACCAAGGAGGCAAAAAACACAAACTATTTTAATCTTCATTTTGAAATGCAAAGTGAGACTTCCTGAGACTCTTCACTCCACTAGAATAATTGAAATCAGGACACTCAACAGTGAGCTTGGTGATAGATGAAGTGATGCCCATCCACCAAGACACCAACAGGGCCTCAGCAGAGGGAGCAGGAGATGTGCTGTATCCACTTGAGAAAGGATGGAGACAAGACTTTTCCTGCATCGTTAGAAGATCGCTACCTCCTACCCCCTGCCCTGGTCTTAGAATCTATATTGCAACATATAGGCTACTGCCAGATATTATTATAGATGAATAAACTGGAGCATCATTTTCTGTGAGTCATTCTAAGCCACCCATCCTTGATCCTAGAACTTCCTGATTTTGAACAGTTTGGGGACATACCATTGCTGAGACCCTGATTACCAGATAAATCCATTGGATCAAGATGCAAGAGTAATTCAGATATTCATAGGTCATGATCAGCATTCTTTATTACTGCCCAACTGCTAAATATTTTTAAAACACTGAGTTTGTAAGGGGCAGCCGGGGGTGGAGTGGGGAAGATTGGAGAAAGACAAAGAAATGCCACAATTGTGTGCATAACTCAAGCCAAAGTATACTTTAGCCCCAGTCTATTCCCGGCAGAGGCACTTGTGGTCTGAACTGTCCAGCCAATTACCCTGACTCTACTCCTGTCTTTTCATGCGCACACACAAGCCAACCTGAGTTCCCTTGACCATCCTGCCTGGAGGGTATAGGCTCTTCTTATTAATTGCTCTGTTTGACATGGAGGATCATTGTACCACAGGCAGTTTGAGGGGTTTCATGGTTGTGGCTAAGCCAGGGTCACCCTGTGGTGGTGTATTTCCTACCAGGAAACATTCCAGAGTCAGACCAACAAACCAGTCAGGTTCGGTCCTTGTTTTTTTAGTCATCTAAACAAATGCCAAACAGCAACAAAAAATGCATTTCCACCTCTTCTTCTAAAATAGAAGTTTTAGGAGTAGAAAGAGCTCCAGTTGCTACAGTGAAGTTAGGACTTGATTTGCAGGGGGTTTGTCAAGCAATTGGCAAGCAAATCCTAAACTCCTTCTGAAAAGTAAACTTACATTACACTGTTTTAGGTTTGGGGATCTAGGGAGAAAAGTTACAAAACAATTGCATTCAATTACCCTCCCTAAGGCTGTTATAGTCTTATGTTGAGAAAAGTCTGTCTCCGTCTCTCTCCTCTCCTCTTCACTCTCTTTCTCTCTCTACTTGACTCAATCTCAGCATAATACATTGGCCTACATTGCATTGAGCAATGCCTGGGAATGCCAGGGCAACTCCCACCACAATGATGTGCCAGGACAGAAAATCTATGGCAGAGAGGTGAGCGGAAAGGTGAACAAAAACACTGCCCCTGGCCACCACTCCTGAGCAGAGAGGGAGGGCAAGCAAAAAATGATGAAGAGCATCCTGCCCGCCCTTCTGTAACTGTAGATATGCTGTCCAATCCCAGTCTTGCTCTGAACCCCTGGAGCATTCACGAAGGTAGTCTCTGTGTCAGTGAGTTTATTCCTAACCCCATTTCTGTTGAGGTATAAAAAATACAGAATCTGGGCCTCCCTGGTGGTGCAGTGGGTTGAGCGCAGCTCTGTGAATCTGTCCGCAGCCTCTGCAGTGCTGGTTCGATTCCCAGCCGGCCATGGAGATACCCACATGGTGCGGCAGACCTCTCCTGTCTCGCCCACTGCTCCCCTCAGCAGTGCTTTGGGTCCATCTGCCTGTTCTGCTCCCTGCTCTGTCTCTGGTGAATCCTCTCACCCTCCCATGACTCTGTCCTGTACCCCAGCTCTTGTATAAATAAAAAAAAAAACTTAAAAAAAAGAAAATACAGAACCCATTGGCTCAGGTCAGCTCTTTATTGGCTGCATGAGTTTCATCCTCAGGCCATTCTTGACCTTAGGCTATCAAAGTCAGGAGATGTAACCCTCTGGCTGGGTCAAAGGCACTGTGGTGGGGGGTGAGGAGTGTGTGTGGAGATAGTGTTCTGGAATATACACTCCAAAACTCCCTAAACATGCCCAGGAAAACAAGAACATTAACCACCGACCCAAACACTGGTGAGATTCCATCTCTACATCCCCCTCCACCAGTAAACATGAAATTGGCATTCCTGGCAGGATGGCGGAAACCTCCAATGAGGGGTCCAGGGAGATAAAGGAGAAGAAGTCCAACTACTATAGTCTTCAATCACTAGAAAAAGTTTCCCCAAATGCCAACTAAATAGACATTTTACAGTAACTGTGGAAAACAACAGACTTGCACTTTTCTTTTCAGAATAAAACATTAAATTTAGAATGCCTTTGTGCCTCTTTTTCTTTGGCTAGCCCCATGTGTTCATCCTTACCCCAGCTGCTCTTTCTGCCTTCATTCCATACCAGCTTCACTGGCTGCCTTTCTGTTTGCAAATGAATGAAGTTCATCTTCATTTCAGGACTGCTTCATTTGCTAGTCTCACTGCTCGAATACCCTTCCCCAGGTTTCTGTAGGCTTCCTCCTCCTCCTCTTCAGGGGCCTCATATCAAATGTCCCCTCCTCAGGGAAGCTCTCCCTAGCTACCTATGTAATGTCATCCCCAGTCACGTGCCATCATTTTCCTCTTTCTATTCTTCTTAGTGGTCAGCACTTTGATCTCAAAGAACCGGGCACATGCCTGTTTTGTTCATGAGTGTATCTCTTATGTCTAGAATGCAATTGGCATTTGTTGGATGGATGGATGGATGGATGGATGGATGGCTAAATTACTAACATCACTGATTTGAGTCAAGAATTTTATCTAGTTTGGTCAGATCTTTTGATACATGTCCCACACCAAAGAAACAAACTCTGGACACAAGGGCTATAACTAAAGCCAGAGTGGTTACACAATTGAAGCTATGAGAAGGAAATCATAATTTGATTTCAGTTCTAAATGAGCACCTATTCACCTTTTCACTTCTCTGTTGATGTGCTTTGGTATCTAACGAATAGTCCATAGAAGTCTAGGGAGTGTTCTGATGATTTGGTTGTTCAAGATGAGGAACTGAACCATGAGAAATGAAAATGAGTTGGCAATACTGTCTTGGCCTAATTCCAGCTGCTGCAATTATACTTCCTTCTGAATTTAATGATTGTTAAGAATGGCATTTTTAAATCACATATCTCCTATTTATTTGTTTGGTTGCTTATTTGTTTGTTTAGAATAATCTCAACGTAGAAAGTGATTCAGCATCAGAAACCAGCTTTCCTCTCTCCAAAGAAGCACCAGGGGAGCATCTGGACCACCAGGCCGCACACCAGCCCTTCCCCGGACAACGATTTCGGCAAGAAGCTGGACACCCTTCATTGCAAAGAGATGGCCCCAGATCCTTTCTCCTAGACCTACCAAACTTTCCAGATCTTTCCAAAGCTGATATCAATGGCCAGAATCCAAATATCCAGGTAATGCTTAGAAGTTGAAAGATAGAAAAAAGTGAAATTGTTCATCTCTTTCTTTGCTGATCTGATCCAAGGCAACTGTGCCTTACCTCATTTTTCTTCTTAACTCCTGAATGAATCCTGTCTATGGTCATGTGTTTTGTCTAAGGATACTGTTGTATTTCATCTCTGTAACACCCTGTTGCTTATTGTAAGATGTATTGTGATTCTGTGAGCCACTAATAAAGGAAAACAATTAAAATATGATACACTAATGAGGAGCTATATATCTGGTTTCAGAGATGCTGAAATGTAAGAACAAACAAGAAGTGAAATAATATACCATGAAACTGATGATATATGGCAGCTATAGGAAGCAGCCAGTCCAAGATGGAGTAGACGAAGCAAATCATGGTATGAATTCAAAGGTACTTAGGAAGGCGCTTGCTCTCAAAGCCTCTCTAGCTTGCCGTGGACACCAGAAATTCCTTCAGGAGGTGACAACAGTTGTAGAGCAACCCCGATACAAAACGGGGTACCTGACTGTGGGTCCTCACCCGCGCGCTTAAAAGGACTTATCAATGCTCTACTGCAGGCACACGCGAAAGGTTAATAAAGGTTTATTTACAAGGGAAGGGGAAATGAGGAAATGTACAGCTCAGGGAGAAAAGTGGGAGACAAAGTTTTAAATGAGTCCTACCCGATCCGCCGATCAGGAATCCCAAAATGGCACTCTGAGAGCTGGCCGCGAGCCAGGAGCTGTGTAGCCAGGAGGCCAGCGAAAGCGAGCCAGCCCAAGGCCCACGTGTTTGGTTTTTATATCCAACCTGGCTGCCCAACTCCACCCTCAGGTCCCAGCCACCCTCCCTTTGGTGGTGATGGGATTTGTCTTTCCCAATGTCCTGATGGCTTTAGTCTGGAGTGGGGGTGGGGTCCACAAAGCCTGTATGGGATTAGCTCAGGACATCCTTTCCCCCTAACAACAACACTTCATTTGCTCTAAATGGTTAATAGAAAAAAATGTGATCAGAGGAAGGAAGGGGAGAACTGAAACTCTTAGGGAAAAGATGAATCCTGAGAGATGAACACTGAGATGGGAGGGGGTGTAGCTGATGGAAACAGGGGTTAAGGGAAAGGGAGCTTGAGATGACAATAACACACTTATCTACACTGAAATAGCACAGTATTTTTCAAAGCAAATGTAGTGAGATTGGACTTTCTTACACCCTCCTGAAGGAGATGACGCACAATTCCCCAGTACTATCAATAATGCAACAGGTACTCAGGAAGAGTTTGCCCAGTTCACATGGCTAGTGAACAGTAGTTGTGAGGCTCAAATTCAGGCTCTCAGGTTTCTATGAATATTTACCCTCCCAATCCACATTTCAGAAACAAATTCCTAATTTTGATTTCTGTATTCATTCCCTGCCCACCCTGTTTCTTCCAGAGGTTGTCTGGATGATGACAGAGGGATATTCACCCTTCAGGGGCAGCCTAGCCCCTTTGTAGTCATTTGCCTGCTTCCACACTCTTTAAGCTTTGTTGTCAATTCTTTTCATTTGCAGAGGGGCAGCTGTTCCTTATTCTTCCTCTCTATATCAAATTCCAATTAGTTTACATGACAGAAAGTTCCTGAATGTAATCTCAGAACAACTGATCCTTCATTAACATTCTCTCTCTCTCCCCCCCTGCTACTGATCCTTCATTCTCTCTCTCTCTTTCCCTCTCTATACACACACACACACACACACACACACACTGCATGGCGCCATCTTAGATCAGATTTCCACAACCACAGTTGTTCTGCTTCTAACACTAGTGTCATGGTGGCTGGTGAATGTCACTGAGAACACAATTCAATTAGAATACATTGACCAGCCCTGATCTTGTGTAAAATGTATGTTTGATTGTGGGAGATTAAGAAAGGTAAGACTTTTTCTCTCAGGGATGTGACATAGATGTGAAGACCCCAGCTACCAAAGACAATGTCAGAGATTCATGAAGTCATAGGAAGAAAAAACATTGTGTTTCACAGTGGTTTTATATGAATAGATGGAAGATCTAGGGCAGGGCAGGGTTGATGGTACAGAAGTGAAACATATTTTGGGTCACTCTGAGAACTCGTGTCCAGCAGTCACTGCATATACCCCAGTTCATATTTCTGATGAGTCTTGTATTATCCTAAGTGGTTAATTAGAAAACAGACCCTTTTCTCCTCTACCCTCAGCCCAGGAACTCGTCACATGGCTTTCCCAAAAAAGAACAAAGGACCCACTGAGGGGTGGGGCAGATTGGCAAAAATTCACAGACATATTCTTACAGTTGCTCAACAGTGTTGCCATCATGCCTTCATCTGCAGAAGTGATTTTTCCTTGTCATAGATTTTATAATTTTTTTATAGAGGCATGTTTTATTTATCTATCTGTTTGTTTGTTTTGTTTATACATGCACTGGGTACAGTCAGAAGCGCGGGAGGGTGAGAGAATTCACCAGAGCCAGAGCAGGGAGCAGAGCAGGCAGACCGACGAAATACACTGCTGAGGGGAGCAGCGGGCGGCAGGAGAGGTCTGGGCGCCATGTGGGACCCTCCTCCTGTGGCCGGGGAGCAGCCAGGATCGAACTGGCACCGCAGAGGCTGCGGGCAGCTTCGCAACCCAGCGCTCAACCGCTGCGCCACCGGGGAGGCCCGATTTTATAATTTCAGGATGAAACTGCCCTTATCCAATGGCACTTATACTGTGCCCAAGAAAAGTTTAAGTTCTGTAAGTCTCACACACTTATTTTGAGATAAAAAGAGGGTGAGAAATGTCACTGCAAGACTTTATGTTGAGGATCAAGCTTAGTGTACAGCATTTGAGAATCACTCATATAAAGTTATCAAACTTGCCTCAGTGCAGGGGAATGGAAGGATACAGGGGAGAACGAAAACATACTGAGTACTTGGGACTCCACCTATAAACCAAATTTTGAGAATTTTGAGAATTTCTCAGGATCCTCCTCCTTTCTTCTAAATGACACCATTCATCAGAAAATCCCCAGGCCAATCCTGCCCCTCTTGGGACTTTTTATTTTTTAATTTAAATATTTTATTTTATATAATTCTTACATCTTATCATAATGTATGCATTTTCATTTTGGTTATATTCCCTATACAATTGCACCTCCCCCCTTATTTTGACTCTAGTCCTTCCTTTCCCCTCTTCTCCCTCCTCCCCCGCCTACATAGTGTGTCTCTGGTTTATAGTTGCTTGTTGATTTTGATTTTTACTTTGTATTGATTAGTCTTTTTCCTGGTTTCTTATTTAGGTTTTCTAAATTCCTGCTATGAGTGAGACCAGCCGGTATTTTTCTTTTTCTTTCTGACTTATTTTGCTGAGCATGATCCCTTCTTATTTCCTAAATATCAGGGAAGAACAGTGGTACAAAGGCAGCTAGGATCCTCAGAATTGGAAACCCCAGATTCGTTTTCCAAAAAGAACAGGGCAGCTGCAAAGTGCTGCGCTCACACAATGGGTTTGTGCATAAGGAGCTCAGCAGAGCAGCCAAGGCTGTGATATGTTTTTCATCATAAGAAGCTGTGTTGTGTAGCCAGACTGGAAGTAAAGAATGCTTCAGAACCATTTTGTCTGGCTTCCTGAGGGTGAGGGAGCTGTTGGAGTTTAAAGTTGTGAAAAAGATATGAGGGAACAGAGAATAAGTGGAAGGGGAGTTGTAAGAAGGCCCCAGCTGAGATTCTCTCTGGTAAAGTCTCTGAGACATTTTTAAAATGCAGCTTCCCCATGTGAGGTCACAAGGTCTGCTACAGAGATGGCACAAGTGCAAAATGATCTGCCCTTGTCCCCGCTGAAGCCCCGAGCCACATATTTACATAGAATATTACAGTGAAGAGTAACACTCTGTGTTTTCACTTTGTCTTACCCTTGTCCCAGTGCAGGAACATGCTCATCTCCAGTGCTGCGTCCAAAAGGAAGTCTTTGAGCCCGGGGTGGGAGGAAGGATGAGGTCACTCCTGCAAAGTGCTCACATTTTATTGAGTTAATCTTTGTACGGCAAAGATCACCATCATTCCAAAAAGTGTAGCCTTCATCTATCAGAGGTATTAGAAAAATGGGTTGACACTATGGAAATTTGTGTGGAGATTCCTCAACCTGCTAAAGATGGAGCTTCTATATGATCCAGCAATTCCACTCCTAGGTATTTACCCAAAGGACACAGAAACATTAATTCCAAAGAGCACCTGCACCCCTATGTTTATAGCAGCACTGTTTACAATAGCTAAGCTTTGGAAACAACCCAAATGCCCAAAAATAGATGACTGGATCAAGAAGATGTGGTACATATACACCATGGAATATTACTCAGTAATCAAAAAAGATAAACACATGCAATTTGCAGCAACATGGATGGAGCTAAAAGGGAACATGCTCAGGGAAATAAGTCAGAAAGAAAAAGAAAAATACCAGATGGTCTCACTCATAGCAGGAATCTAGAAAACCTAAATAAGGGACCAGGAAAAAGAATAACTATAAGAAAGAAAAAAGCAAAATCAACAAACAACTATAAACCAGAGACACACTATGGGGGGGGGGCGGGCAGGGAAAGGAGAGGTTGGGGTCAAAATAAGAGGTTTGCAATTGTATGGGGAATATAAAAATAAAAATAAATAAATAAATAAAAAGAAAAGAAAAATGGGTTGAAACTATTGACGCGCCAATCTGATACCATTAAAGTTAAAAACCCAATAAGACTCTGGCAATGCCTATTTTTGCCCACTCCCTCTTTGGGTCATTCCATTTCTGCTTTGTCCAATCCTTGCATTGAAGGACCATCCTCCAGGCAGTATGGAGGAGTTGGACAACTTATGTTCTATTGATCTGATGACTTCCTGTCCACAGAGAAAAGAAAATTGAGCTGTATTTTAACCTTCTCTTTCTGAAAGACCACAAAAGGATAGTGTTAGTCACTCAGAAAGATGTTCAAAAAAAGAAGTAAGCAGCTGCTATCCCTGGAAACCCCAGCCCTCCCTCGGTCTACCTGTCTGTTAGTGTACACACCCATTGCACACACACATCATGCATACACACATACACATATGTGCACACACAGTGCTAGTCACTGCAGCCCCATTCACCACTGCTCTTGGGTAAACTGGCTCCCCAGTGACCCTTTAAACGATAAGGTTCTTTCCAAAGGGTGGGGGGAGCTTCCATGTGGCAGTTCTCACCCCTTCTTAGAATGCTGCTTTTTTGTTGATTTCCATTGGTTTGACATGGGCCTATTCAGGCAAGCAGTCAGCCCTGCTGGTCTCCCTGGCCCTGTCTAGCATCTTCTCTCCCTGGGGAGCAGTGAGGACAGATGAAGTGTGCCTCAATGGGATGGATTCTGCTGCCTGGGTCCCTGTCCTTGTCTCCCCCCTCCCTTGGCTACCTACCCCTTGTCTCCATCTAGTTACTCTAACTAGAACTGGGGAACTGAACAGGATACCCCTCCCTCTAGGCCCTCCTCCTCAACCCCTACAGTGTCTGGAAGTGTTTCACACACTCCAGGGTTGAGTCGTTTTGTCAAACAGCCCACACCTTTCCAAAGTGGCAATGCTGAGGGTTTGCTTGGGTCCACATCCTTCTTGGACCTCTTGAATTTTCAGAAGGAAAATCCTTCAAAAAGCCCTGCGTTTTTAAGCGTTTTTTAACCCCCTCCCCCCAAGCCAGGTGGCCCCTGTCCCAAGTGCATCAGGCTCCCCTTTGTAAGAGTGGCTTCAGGCTGTGGAAGTGAGTGGGAAAAAAACAGCAATGTGCAAAATAGAAAGAAATAGCCTCAAACTCTTGAACCAAATCTCCATATTAAATTTAAAACAATACTAGAAGTTGGGTTTTGTTTTTCAAAAAATCATTCAGGAAAGAAAGTAAATCCCCCAGGACAAGTTAAACTTGAACTTTAGTATCTATCCTTGGCTGGGTTTTTGGTCTGCAGCTGATGGCCAGATAGCAAAGACAAAAATTTCTAAAATAAACTCATTATTAGGCTTACTGCATCAATTCATTACCACAGTAGCTATTCACAACCAAATATTTCTCTTTTCTGGATCAAGCTGAGATTAGTATTCATTTCAACCAATATACTTATTTCTTTTCTTCCATTGAGGGAGACTTAAAAATAGTCATCTAAAGACCTTTTTTCCCTGCATAGAGTTATTTGCATGGCCATAGGCCTCTTGAGTGCCACAAGATACAATCAGATGAGTTGGCCAGGGCTACAAATGCTGTGTGTGCTTCTACTTATGATTTTCCCTCCTTTTTCTGTAAATCTTCTGGAATGGCAGATCTTTCTGAATAAGAACTAAGAAATGTCTATGTCCAAGATATGAACCCCACACCCATGGGCCTGTATTGGTCAGCTTTTCATGGGACCCTGCTATCCAGAACCTGAGATGCAACTGTACTGACTTGTTTTTGGGATCTAGAGCCACCATTCAGTCAACCAGGCTTGGCCTCTGTGGCTTCATGCAGGTTACTTGACCTTCCTATGCTTCTGTTTCCTTGTCTATGAGTACCTATGACTATTGTATTGCTACACCGATGTAGGACTGTTAAGAGGATCCAATGAGATCATCCACGTAAAGTGCTTAGAACTGATATATGGTAAGCTTTCCTAAACTGGTAGATGTTGGTTGACAATGGGGATGAAGAGGGCTGAGAATAGGTGTATAAAATAATTCAGAATCAGAAGACCCAGTTCTGAAACAAGCTCTACATCTTCCTTGGTATTTACCTAGGGAAGCTGAATTCTCCAATCCAGTTTCTGTGCTTGAAGTTTGGGTATAACTGGTGTAGAGTAAGCAGTAATATTTGGATAAGCACACTACACAAGTCTCAAAGCATTTAACACAACTCACTCAACTGGGGTTGCTAGAGTTGTTTTTAGGGCATTGGTCTGAGAGGAGGGAATTATATGTCATCCTAGACCATTTTATGTTCTTTCTGTGGTAATTGTGAAGGAGTCTGGGGCCTAATCTTTCACTGGAGACTGTTTTCCTATCCCCGGATGGTCAGTGTTCCTAAAGAAATCACCTCTCAAGGCTCACTTTCCTCTCTGGGAAATACAAATCTATGCCTGCCTAGTCCCCACAGCTCACAAAACATAGAAGGCCAATACACTAGAAAATTCTAGCAGATTCTTTTGAATTTCGAGTGTCAAGACTTCTGGGTACTCAGTGTCCTTACTCTTTTATCAGTTAGATTAAGAATTGTGTTAGTTTTCCTATAGAAAGTGCTTTTTAGAACAAGAGTAAAGATTTTGTTTCTAATAAATGTTTTATTGTCAAGAGGAGGGGAAAAAGCTGATAATATTGCATAGGATCCCCATTTCCTGCCTTGGACAGAATTTCCAAAATTGGTGTCTATTATGTATTCTCTTTCTTGGGAACTGGTGATAGATATTTTGCCAGAAGTTGGACTTGGGTTATTTGAAAGCAATCTCTTTCTTTTATTGTCATGATTATGGTATGGAAGAGTCCAGAAGAAACAAATGTTGAAGATACATAATTTATGTTTATTAAGGAAAAGAAAGCATGATAAGATCTAGGATCTTTATCAGCTCGGAAATCTGCTGGGCTCACTCCCACACCTTCAACTCATCACATTGTTTATTATTCAAGACATCTTTATAAACAGATTCTCTGAGGGTAGGGAACATGTAAATAGAATGAAAGCAACAGGAAATATAAAACTAATCCCCACCATTCAAGAAGTCATTGCTCATTAAGTCTTTTTAATTGAATGACTATGAAATTTCAGGTTCCAGATTAGATTTCTCCTTTTGATATTAAAAAGTATGAGGTTTCCACATTATTAACTGTAGGGAAGGGCGGATCCTAAGGATTGTGTGTTTTTTGCGTTTTTGTTTTTAATTCAGTTGGGGCAATGGCTAGAAATTAAAGGAGAAAAAGAAACCTCTAAGCTGTTGAGATTTAGTCATTGATAGAGTTTTTGGAGTAAATTCGCATTTCGTTACTCATTGCCTGGCCAGGCAATAAATCTATTTTGTTTGGATCAGAGTATAAGTTTGAAAAAAAATCGTATTGACGGTAATAGCTTAAAACATAAAATTGTTTTTATTCCCAGCTTGAAGAAATTGCAGGGCATGTTTTGTTTAGGCAATCCCTTGACTCCAGCCTGAATACAAATGGAATACCAAAACTGTTGGGCATGTTCCCCCTTATCTACTACCCAGAGACTGATTTCATTACCATAATTGCAGGCTTGCCTGGCTCTTGGCAGCTTCTCTCCTCCAAGACCCTTAATAGCCTTGCAGACGATTGTTGCGGCTCAGTTCTGTCTGCAGGCAGAGGGGAACAGCACCGCGCAGAAGGATTATGTCTCCAAAGACTCAGCATTGCCCTGTCATTGCTCAGCTTAGATTTACACTGCTCTACTGTGCCCTCCTTCTCAGGACAAGTCCTGTCCAGTCACTGTGATTCTCCAGCAACCGTTCTTTCTAGCACACTGTGGTGATACAAGACATAAGACGCGTTTCCTCTCTATTCTTCCCTTTTTTTTTTTCTTTTGAGGATGACTGGAAGCTCCATACTCATTTATAAGTATACAAGGGTAACTTAACAGACTGGGGTGAAGGTGTGGTATAGAAGAAAGTCAATAGTGCCCTTCCAGGCAACTTACCCCAGTGGGGAAGATATACTTGACCTGCTGCAGCCTGAGTATGCTCTAGAACTGAGTGTCTCACACTTGACTTTGTGTCTGAGCCACATAAGGTCACTTAGCCCAAACCCACTGTACATTGGGCAACTTCCTTTGAATGTCAAAGTAAGCAGAATTCAGAGTTCACGAATCCTAATACATAAGGAAGGGGCTGTTTATCTCTGGGTTGGGCACACCCTGGTTCAATTTGGCAAAGCATCCCAGCAACTCTCTCAGATGTCGAGTTAGGGCAAAACTGGAAATGCATCTGCCCAGTACATCTTGCGCTGATTACTCGGAGCGCATGTTTCTGATTCATTTGCACATAACTCATCCAGGGGGTGTTGCAAGAGCTATGTGATGGCCAAAGGAACCCAATGAGTCTTTTATGGTATTTTTTAAAACAAGTTTCTCTATGTTGATTGTCTCTGAGAGCCAAGAAGCTGTATTCTTCCAGCCCTGTGACTTCCAAACTAGACTCTGTAAATCCAAGAGCAAGTTCTGACCTTGTCTCAGGTCTTTCTACTCTGACCCTGAGGATAGGTTGAAGAGTTGGCACATGAGGTCTGTGCTATGGGATGAATGCAAATTGCACCTCTGAAGGCCTGGATCTTGGGGAGTTTGTGTGCATAACTCCATACAACCTGTGACATGCAGTCCCCACCAGCACCTGTGACTTCCTTGCTGCCATGGCCCCATGATGGGATAGTCCCTTTGTTGCCTCTTGAGGGGTTGTGTGGCCATTTGGTTAGAGCTTGGCCTTTGAAGTCAGATACCCATGTTTGACAGTTATTGACTGTGTATCACTAGACAAATTGTTAACTGCTCAGTGTGCCACTTTTCCCAGTCTGTAAAAAGTATCTGTGGTAGTCTAGTACCCACTCCAAAATTTAATAGCTTGAAGCAACCACCGTCAGATTGTCATAGTGCTGAAGTTCAGGTATTTGAGCACAGGAGAGCTCATTTCTTCTCTACATGGTGTTGCCTGGGGTGACTCGACTGGGGCTGGAGGATTCCCAGTGGGCCCATGTGATTGGCTGAAACTGCTCGGTCCTCATCTATGCAGCCTCTCTCTTCATTTGGCCTCTGTGTATGCAGCAGTCTAGGCTAGGATATCTTACACAGAGGTCAGACTAGTCCATGAAAATTAAGAGAAACTGCAAGAACTCATAAGACTTATCACAGTGTTATTTCTACCATAGTCTAGTGGCAAAGTAAATCACAAAGCTAGCCCAGATAGAAGGGAAGGAGAAATAAATTTCACCTCCTGTGTAATACACACATACACAAGGACAGAAATGAATTGCCAGGGACATCTTTGCAGATAATCAATGACAGCAGTTGTTATAAGGTTGTTATGAAGACTACATAAATGAATATGTGGAACATTTAGAAGACAGCCTGGGACAGGTTTGGTATCAGCAAATGATCAGTTTTACTCTAGTGTCACTTCAGAAGCATATATATTACATGTTTACACCTTGAATGAAAGACTTCTCAACAATGTAGTCACCAGTAAATCAAGGCCATTCATTATGAATTGTCTCTTGGATCCTCCCAACCCAAATCCCATGTCCACCAGTAAGTTCACTGCTCACCCCTGGATGTTTTCCATTCTGCATCATCATGAGTGTCAGCTTTCCTTTGAGAGAGATGCGTTCATCCTTTCCTTCTGCTCTACCAAACTTTCTTCTAAGGGCCACCCAGTTTGGAGGCTGTTGACTCCTCATTGACCCTGGCCTGTTCTGAATTCTTCAGGTCACCATAGAGGTGGTGGATGGCCCTGACTCTGAAGCAGATAAAGATCAGCATCCGGAGAATAAACACAGCTGGTCAGTCCCATCCCCCGACTGGCGGGCCTGGTGGCAGAGGTCCTTCTCCTTGGCGAGGGGCAACAGCGGGGACCAGGACTACAAATACGACAGTACCTCTGATGACAGCAACTTCCTCAACCCCCCCAGGGGATGGGACCGTCCAGCCCCAGGTCACCGAACTTTTGAAACCAAAGAGCAGCCAGAATATGGTGAGTTTACCACCCAGTAATATAAAATTGGTGGGGAGACTAAATGACAATGATGAGGCCTAAAAGATATGGAGCCAAGCAAAACCCAGTTTATAGTATGTGGCTTTTGGTCTTCTAGGAGGCAGGCCTCATAAAAACTGTTCTACAGAAGTCCTAAGGAGGTACCAGTAGCCACATTTTTCTGGAAAGACTATAATTTTAAAATCATACCAATTATCCTAGGATAGAATTTTTTCTTTTTTGATTAGGGTTCTTTGAGTTTCTGCCTTTCCCCCCAAATTTTTATATTTTTTTACTAAAAATGAAGAAATCACCAAATTTACCCTCTTATATATTTTAGACTGTAAACTTTTACAGTGAAAATCAATTTAATAAAAGAGATGTGTCTATCTAGTTGCTTCATTTGACCAGGCAACTATGTTTTATTTGACACTGGTGGTGAAATGGCCCTTGGGAATCCACATGAACATCTATTTCCCAGGCTGTCAAAGGCCACCCCACCAACAAATTTCAAGACCCCAAGTTGGGACTCTTAGCTTCACAGTTTTTTGGGGTGGTTTTTTTTTTGTAGAATAAAATGATCTAACAAACAACTTCCAAATGCAGTGACTTAAAATAATAAAAGTCCATTTCTCACTTGAGTTATTCAATCATTCAGAAACCCAGTACTTCCATTTTGGAGTTCCAACTCTAGTAGACCAACTACTAGGGTCTAAGAGTACTCCACCCAGTGTTCTCCATCTAACTGGAAGCCAAGGAAAGAGGGGGGCCTAGAAAAGACATGCATCCTCTTAACCCCCAAGGCCTGGAAATGGTACATATCACACATGCTCAAACTCTATTGGCAAGACCCAGTCACATGGCCCCACGCAGACACAGGGAGGCTGAAAATGTGTTTTTTGTGTCCAAAAAGAAAAAAAAAGCTTTGGCAAGCATCTGGCTAGCCTCTATGGGGAATCAGGCATGTGCCCTATGTTATAAGAACATTTGCTGTCTTACAAATGCTTCCATCAGGGAGATGTTCATGTGGCTTCACCATCAGCAGACTTGGGAACAAATACTAGATGATAAGGTTGATTGAAATGTGCTATTTGCACTCTCACCCAAAAATCCTGATTTTCTGCAAACTAATAGATGATTCTAGGCAATGGCCAAAGCAGCAAGACAGTTTTGTTTCTAGCCACATGGTTTAGTTGTTTAACAAGCATTTATTAAGAGCTAGAAATTCAAAAATAAGGTACAGTCCTCCCCTAATGAGGATCTTAGTTATTTATGGACACGGGAGAAAAATTAGCTAACAGAATAGAGATACACATCAAATGTTAGAGAACAGAAAAAAGCTATCAGACCCCTTTCAGCCAGAAGGCTTGTGAAACCTTCCCCTTTTCTAGGGGAAATCCAATTATTGTGTTTTCCAAGAATAAGAACTGGGAATAGTAATCAACATTTATATAGCATTCACCCTGCATCGGTCCTCTTCCTGGCATCTCACATATATTAGTTCACTCAGCCAGCTCTGAGACACAGACTTCATTTTACAAATGAGAAAACTGAAGCGTGGGAAATTGAGCAACTTGACCTGAAGGTTCAAGATGTAGGATTTATCCCAGTAATCTGGGTCCAGAGTCTGTCTTCTTAACTACTATGCTATTCTGCCTCTCTGAGGGGGAAAAAAGCACCCCCTGTTGGGATAGTAGAGTGGACCCAGCAATGGACACTTAGATTAGAGGGTTAAGAGTGGGAGGAGGGGTCTAATTCTGTTCAACAAGAGAAACACAAAGGATCCCCAGGTGTCAGCCTGCCTTTGCACAGACTGCAGCTTGGCCTATTTGCCCCCTCCACAGCAGAACATTGTTTCTAAGAGCAGGGTTCGGACCCTTGATATCAGAATATCAGAATCCTTGTTTGCATGTTCTCAAAATGCAAGTCTTGGACCCCAGCCCCTTCCCTGTATCCAGTAGTCTTCAAAGTGTGGTCCCCAAACCAGCTGCATCAGCATCATCTGGAATCATGTTAGGAATGCAATTTCCAGGCCCCCACACCAGGCCTACTGAATCAGATGGGTCCCCAAAACCTATGTTTGAAGAATCCCTCCAGGGGGCTCTGGTGCATTGAGTACCACTATTCAAGACAATGATTCTCAGCCTTGGTTGCTAATTATACTAACCTGGAAAAATGTGTTTAAATCTTGATGCCCAGGCTTTTCTCTAGACTGGTAAATTGTGATCTCTGGGGGTGGGGCCCAAGCATCAGCATTTTTCAAACCTCCAAGGTAACTCCAAAACGCAGACCAGGTAGGGGGATGCTGCTGTCCATGTACTGAATCAGAATAGCTATTAGTGTAACCTGGAGTTTGTCTCTTTTTGCTTTTTTGTTTCTTTTTTAACAGAGATCATCAGGTGATTCTGATGCTTACTGAAGTTTAAAGAACACAGTGTTGAGAAACAACTTTCTCATCTAAAGCTTTTACAGAGTACACTCAGCTGAATTCATGAACATTAAGAATATCCTTCCATTTTGGCCTTGAGGATAGAATTTGCTTCTACTGGAGCAGTTACTATGACTTTTCAAACCCTCACCCCCTCCTTCTAGACCAGAACACCTGGGAAATCCCTGCATCTGGATTTTACAGCATCCCTGGGTCATAGAGAAACTCCCATCTTTTAAGATTTTGGAGACTGTCTTAGGAGCTTCCCCATCATTAGATCAGATATCAGGGCTGCCTTTATAAAGAAAATATTGCCCCTATAATGCTTCTAAAGCAGTGCTTCTCAGATTTTTTTAAAAGATTTATTTATTTATGCATACAAGAACTGGGGTACAGGCCAGAGGTGTGGGAGGGTGAGAGGATTCACCAGAGACAGAGTGGGGAGCAGAACAGGCAGATTGACTGAAATACACTGCTGAGGGGAGCAGCGGGCAAGCCAGGAGAGGTCTGCTGCGCCATGTGGGTAACTCCCTGGCTTGGGATCGAACTCGTGCTACAGTGGCTATGGACAGCTTCATAGGTTATGTCCCAACCCCGTGCGCCAAAGGGAGGCCTGCTTCTCAGATTTACTATGCACACAAATAATGTGGGGGTCTTATAAAACTGTAACTTCTGATGCAGCAGATGTAGGAAATGGGCAGAGCCAAGGTAAAGCTGACATTGATGGCCAGCAGACCACACCTTGAGCAGCTGCACCCTAAGCATATTGTAGAGACTGGGCAGCATTTGCCAAATGAATACATAAGCGCTGCTTCTCAGATGATTTACAAGGAGCATGTGATTTCCAGAAATCCATACAGTATCAGATGTGCGGAGTTCTCTTTTTATTTCAATCAAATAACAATGGAGCAATTTCTAAATATTTATCCTGATGTTGGGTGCTATGAAGGATACAGGCAGAGAACACATAGCCAAGGAAGGTGAGACTCACGCACTAGCAAATAATGCAAGCCACTTTGCCTGAGTGCTTGCTGTCTTACCTGAAACAGACAAAATTTACAAGTTCCAGAAACTTGTCTTCATAAAGAATTTTGATCTCAGATTTCTGTGGGTAGGATTTTTAATAAGAACTTAAATGTTGATGGCCAGGATATTTTTTTTAAATCCTTGATGAAATAAAAATATTATAATGGAATCTTTAGACTAAATTATAAAATACACAATAGAAGATAGACCTAATTTGCTATTGTAGGAATATATAATGTGATCATGAGTCAGCTCAAATTTGGACTATATATCTGAGAGACATTTTTATGAAATGTGTTTTAAATACTTTCTATGTAGATTCTTTTTTTTAAAAGATTTGTTTATTATTTATGCATAGAAGAACAGGGTGAACAGGGTGTAGGATAGAGGTTCAGAGGGTGAGAGCATTTGCCAGAGACAAAGTGGGGAGCAGAACAGGTGGATCTATTGAAATACACTGCTAAGGGGAGCAGTGGGCGAGACAGGAGAGGTTTGCTGCACCATATGTGGGTTAGCTCCCTGGCCAGGGATTGAATTCAGGCTGCAGGGGTGATAGCACTGAGACTTAACCTCTATACCACCAGGGAGGCCCTATGTAGATTCTTTTTTTTTTTTTTTTAAGAGGCATGTTTTATTTATTTGTTTGTTTGTTTATACATGCACTGGGTACAGTCAGAAGCACGGGAGGGTGAGAGAATTCACCAGAGCCAGAGCGGGGAGCAGAGCAGGCAGAAGGACCAAGGTACACTGCTGAGGGGAGCAGCGGGCGGCAGGAGAGGTCTGCGCACCATGTGGGACCCTCCTGGGAGCAGCCGGGGATGGAACTGGCGCCGCAGAGGCTGCGGGCAGCTTCGCAACCCAGCACTCAACCGCTGCGCCACTGAGGAGGCCCCCTATGTAGATTCTTAAGGTATCACCCAGGGCAAGGAGAGAGTCAAAGCAAATACTTTTCTGTTAAATAGTAGTACACCATTCCCAAAATTCTTAATAATCCATATAATGAAATCAGATGGACACTGCTTATTGTAAGTTGGGTTGGGACTCAGTTATTTGCGATTCTCTATGTCCTTAGTCATGGTTCTGAGTTAATAGAAGATTTCAGTGTGATTTTTTTCAAGGTTATGTCTTTTTAATGTTAGATTTGGGGGCACATAAGTGGTTGTCTTAATAAAAAAGAAGCCAACATGAATAAGAATCCAAGCCACTGGAACACAAGAATATAGGCCAGGGTACAAAAGGAACAGAAAATCTAATCCCAGTTCTGTTAATTCTGAGCTGTGTGCCATTAGGGAGGTACCTTAACCTCTCAGCCTCAGTTTCCCAGTCCATAAAAGGAGGATGTTTTTAGCTATCTTGTAGAATTATTATAGGAGTTAGTATGTGCTTAGACAGAGCAACTCATTAAAATGGGCCCTCAGCAACTGGCTACCACTATCATCTAGGATTAGTGGTGGAGGCTTGCAGTGGCCAGGTCAAGGCTCAAATCATTTCAGTTGCCCAAACATTGTAACTGGTCACAGGACCCCAGTACCCTGAAACTGTATAATGACTACTCTAAATTTTCAAATGACCTCCTTGAAACCCAGCTGTCAGCCCACTGCTCTAAATTGTTTTCTTTTCTCACTGCACTCTTTGATGTCACAGGGGCTATGAAAGCCCCATATAAATGTTCACAGGGACTGTTGTCTACTGTCTTTTTTGTCGTCTTTGCAATTACTGCCACTCACATTCATTTTCTGCTCTGAGCAATGGTCCTTGGTTAGAAGCAAAGGAGAACAGACTTGTCTTATTATAGCGGAAATGAACACTGCCCTCACAGCTTTGTCTCACAGTCAGAAATTCCTCTTCTGTGCTTTGAACACATTAAACAAATAGAAATCCACGAGAGGAAGGTCTTTGCTGAGCCGTTCGTCTGGACCACGTGCTGCAGGGGCTTCAGGGTGATGAGCTGTCATCTACACTTTCCCCTGGCAGGTTGTTTCATTTCATTCCAAGCCCAATAGAAATGATTCACCATGTGGCTATGTAACTGTTCTGTGCCTAACTTCAGGGGACCATATTAAAAAATATGTTTGGAAAATACATGGTTTTGTGAACATTTAAAATAAAGACATGGAAAAAGCCACTTCCTGGGATAATAAATCTTTCATGGTTTCAGAGTTGGCTGGTCATCTAGAAAGCATATTTTAGGGAGAATTTTACAGTACATTTGTAAGTTAGCTTTTACTGCTTAAGAAACCTCCTCTAAAATGTAGTGGCTTAAAAGAACAAACGTATTCTCTCTCTCTCATCTGCAGGTTGTCTGGACTAATTTAACTAAAGCTACATGATCTAGGATGGCTTTGCTTATAATAATGGGGTCCCAGGGAACTCCCTGGTGGCACAAGGGGTTCAGCACAGTGCTGTGAAGCTATCTTCAGCCTCTACAGCATGAGTTCAATCCCCAGCCAGGGAGCTGGGGATTGCACCCACATGGTGCAGCAGACCTCTCCTGTCTTGCCCACTGCTCCCCTCAGCAGTGTTTTTCAGTGGATCTACCTGTTCTGCTCCCTACTCTGTCTCTGGTGAATCCTCTCACACCCCCTGCCCCCCTACACACACACCTCTGGCCTGTACCCCAGCTCATGTATGCATAGATTAATAAATCTTTAAAAAAATAAATAATGGGGTCCCAGCTGGACCATTGTAGGTGCTGAGAAAGCTAGGGTCTCTCTCCACCTACCCCTTAGCCCTGCAGGAGTCTAGCCCTGGACTCTTCACATTGTGGTAGAAGGCGTCACCTTCAGCACCGTGAGGGCTAGTGCTAATGGGCAAGCACTTTTATATCTTTGTTTACCTATTTTTTGCTATTTTCCCAATGGTCAAAGCAAGTCACATGATCTGCTAGGTTGGTGAGAGAGATGAGTAACTAAAAGAGTCGATATATGGAGAGGAAGTATGGAAGTCACTTTTCACATAATCTGACACAGTATTAATATTTAATAATTTAAATCCCAAAAATTACTTCAGTTTCAAGATTCCAATATTTGCCTTGTGATGCATTAAACTGTAAAATGTCCAAGTTCAAGGAAGTTATTTCCCAAAATCAGCTGCCCATAATACTGCATTAGAAAGAAAAGATTGCAAGAGATTTCTAGATATGGTTGCAGCCCCACTGCTTGGGCTGAACCATGCAGGACACCGCTGGGTATCACTGATTCTGTACCACACAGGTAACATGATCTCTACCTGTATGACTTACAAAGCTTTCCGTAACTGAGCAACTACCCCTTTTTATGAATTTAAAGACATTATAATTTTTAGTTGTGACTTTCTGTTGTTGTGATGAGCTCTAGCAAAACCTACCTCAGTGGAATGTGATTGAGTGTGTTCACCTGTGTGACACCCCACTGTACCCGGGTGCTCCCGCTGACAAGAGTGGATGATGTGGTTGTTCAGGAACATCTCTCGTGCTCTCAGGAGATTTCCAAGAGATATCAACTGCAAAGGTCTCTGAGGAGAGCCAAGGCCCCTACCTCAGCAGTTTTTTCCCCCAGAAAGCCACGTGTCCCTTCAGTTCTATGTGTTGATGCCCAGTAACACATGGAAGAGAGGAAGAAAGCTAACACTGGGGAAGCAGGCCCAGCTCCCTCATACAAGGCAGGATTTTCAAACATCTGCTTGGCTGTGTGATTGGAAAACCATTCCTTAGAAAAAAAAATCAAAGTTCGGAAAAAATCTTCTTTTGGAGGGAGAAGAAATGGATGGGGTTTTAGGGGGTAGGCGAGGTGTGAGCAAATTCTCTGCTCTGGGTTAGGAAGGAGGGCACAAGCATGAAATCTTCCCAGACTGCTTAACGGACTGAGGAGATCCAGCACCCTATGTTGGCCTGCGGAACATTTAAAGTGAGTGCCATGTAAACACAGCCTGGAGGCTGGCACTGGGCCCACAGCTCAGGTAGAAACATGTGTGGACGACATTCTTGCTGGGCCTACGTAATAACAATCACCACCACAACCTGTTATGAAAGGAGAGGACCCCTTCCTTGTAATGCACATGCCTTTAGCTCTGTGCTTGGCATCAGTAGAGGCCCCAAGGCTGCAGGAAGATTTGGACAAGCCAGGAGAAAGTATTACAGAGTGTAGATGCTGCAGAGTTGTGCTCAGAGATCTGGGGCTTAGCACTAGAGCCCAGACTTTCCTTTCTGTTACCCTTATTACCTAGAATAAGTCACTCAACCACTCAGGACTTCATTTCTTTACTTCTAAAGAAAGGAAGTTATCTGAGGCATCCAGAAGTAGACGGGGAGGGACAGTGAGAGGAAGAGGGGTGAGAACAGTGTTTGAGGAGAGCACAATGCACTATGGTAGAGGACTATGAATACTTTTGTGGTAAGAAAGCTACGGTTTCTCCTCAAAAGAGAAATCCTATACGAACCAAAATAATAATAATAATAATAATAATAATAATAAGGATGTAAAACAATGGTACATCTTTAAAAAAATTTAAAAATACTTTTTTAAAAAGAAAAGAATTTAATCCAGATAAATACACCAACTTCCATCATAGCTCTCACACTCCCAGTCGCCCCAATCTTGTTTCTTTCTCCATTTCTCATACTAATTATTGACTTCTAATATACTCTATAATTTGCTCATTTTTTTGTGTGTATTGATTATTGTCTGACTCTTTTCACTAAAGCACTAGTTGCATCAGAACAGGAATCTTTGAGAGTTTTATTTAATGACATTTCCCACATTTATAAAGTTATGTCTGGCATATAATAGGGATTCCATAAATATGCAATGGGTTGATGTTGAGTGATGACCTCAAAGGACCACTTCTAGCTTGACCATTATGTGCTGGTTATCTTCACTTACATAACCCTCCCCAACGGAAAGGTTATTATTTCTCATTCTGTGGCTCAGAAATTCAGGTAATTCCTCTACTTCCAATGAGATTTGCTGCATTCTGCAGTGCACTGGGAAGAGCTAAAAAGTTCAAGATGGCATTATTCATATACCCAGTGTCTGGGTGAGCCTTCCTGTGGCTCCTCTCTTTTTATGTGATGTCCCATAGTTCACAGGTTTAGTCGAGCTAAAGTTGGCAGCTGCCAGACCTTCTAAGGCCAAAGTCTGCCCAGATTTTGAATGTATGTACAGAGATGGAAGGTACTCTGGCATCTCTAACTGAGAGAAGATCCCATCTTCTGCAAATGTGTGCATTTTTAACAAGAACTTAGTGGTCACCTTTATGGGTCAGGTCCTGGGTATGTGTTGATCACCAAGAGTCCTTCAGAGTCCCTGCCTTATAAAAGCTAACCCCATAGGCATCTGGTCCCCTCAACAGTGTCAGCAATGGAAGAGGACAACTGGGCAGCTGTTTGATCAAAGGGATTTGGGGACTCTGGGTTGGTGACCATCTCCCTGGCTCCCTTGCAGATTCCACAGATGGTGAAGGAGACTGGAGTATCTGGTCTGTCTGCAGTGTTACCTGTGGGAACGGCAACCAAAAAAGGACCAGGTCTTGTGGCTACGCCTGCACTGCCACGGAATCTAGGACATGTGACCGTCCAAACTGCCCAGGTGTGTTTATGAAGGGATGCAGCTCCAAGCTCAAGGGATATCTTGTCATTTAAGAACTTACAGAAATTGACTTTATAAAAGACAACCATTTCCTTATTAAGAATTCTGACCAAACTGAGACAAGCGATATATAATAAGCTGAGTGGGTGAAAAGATGGATTTTTTTTTCACTCTTATGCGCAATTGCAGTAGCTATGACCTAGAAGACAATGCCACAGTGTACTTATTTAATTCAAAGGAAGGACTCGGGTTAACTTGGGCCTTTGATGTGGGATTTGTTGTGTCTTGAAGAGACACATGAGGACAGACACTGATGATCTGATAAGAAAGTCGGGTGAAGCTTTGACAAACATCTACAGACAAACCATGCAGTGAGCCCTGAAGGTAATGCCTGAGAGTAGCTGAAGGCTCTCATGGAGAAACTGGGGTAACTTGGCAGTTAATTGTTGCTTTAACTCCATTGTTAGTGTTTTAAAAGCTAAACTAATTGCAAACTTAGTAGTGAAAAATAATCATGACTGTCTGTAGCAGTCATTGTCAAACCGCAGCCTATTTTTTGCACACCCACACATTTTTAAAGGGTTATTAAGAAGAGGATAAGGAAGGGGGAGGAAGATTGTGCACCCAAAACCATATATGACCCACAGAGACTAAAATATATACTCTGTGACAGTTTACAGAAAAATTTACCAATAGAACAGGAGGTCTATAGTTTTACATTTATTATATGGATTTCCCATTGCCAGGTAGAATGCCAAACTAAAATATGTTCGTTCTTCCAAGAAACCACGCATTCTAAATGGCTTCATCTGAAAGAAATTCAGAGACAAAAAATTTGATCTCTGCACCCCAGACTTCCTTTTCCTACCCTTAGAAACTGTTCTCAAGTCAGACAGCTGAGATTTGGAGCAAAAAAAGTGGCAGAGAAAAGGGGTTTCTGCTGAGAGAAGGGAAGGAAACTGGGCACGTGTGAGTTAGAAAGGGAGCATATGTAGAAAATGGGGCTGAGATGTGAGGTGTGTGTTGTGCAGCATTATACACGATAGCCAAGAGTTGGAAAAAAACAACCTAAGTGCCCATCAACAGATGACTGGACAAAGATGATGTCCAAATGAAATCCTAGCATTTGCAAAGGCATGCATGAAAAGACAAACACCATGTGATTTGACTTATGTATGAAGAAACAAAACACATGAATGTACTAAATAAAACAAAAACAAACTTACACAAAAGGAACAAAATAGTGATTACAGACAGGAAGAGAAGGAGGATGATAAATCAGGCGAAATTCGTCATCTATATGGTGATGGATGGAAACTAGAATTCTGGTAATGAGCATAATGTAGTGTATACAGGTGTTGATACCTTAAACCTATATGATGTTATAAATCAATGTTACTTCAATTTAAAAAAAACTCATGATATTTCAGTTTCTCTACAAATACTATAAAGTTTCAACTTGGAGAAAATGCTAAGGTAGGTTATAGAAAAATGACAGCGCTTAGCTATTTCATTTCACTTCCCAGTAATGAACATGTGAGACTCTCACCTATTTTATGATTATTTTCTTTTTTTTTTTTTATTTATACAAGAGCCGGGGTACAGTCCAGATGTGCGGGAGGGTGAGAGGATTCACCAGAGACAGAGCGGGGAATAGAACAGGCAGACTGACCAAAGTACACTGCTGAGGGGAGCAGAGGGTGAGACAGAAGAGGTCTGCTCACCATGTGGGTTGCTTCAAGGCCGGCGGGAATGGAACCAGCACTGCAGAGGCTGCAGACAGCTTCACAGCACTGCGCTCAACTGACTGAGCCACCAGGGAGGCCCTATGATTATTTTCTAACTATAAATTGATGTTAGGTTTACCCAGGTGATAATTTTTCTTTTTTTCTCAGTAGAGGTAAAAATTCAAGAGAAAATGTTTAAAACATTTCACTTGATGTTCTACTTAATAAATTAATAAAATAATAAAGAAAAAAAGTGGGAGGGGTTGTTCTGGTTCCTTGTCAGCTATGCAGATGGATTTCAAAAAATTATAGCAATTATCAAATGCTTCTTCTGACCTTCCCCAAGCTCATCATAATGAAGCTAAGTTTGCAATCTGGTATGATGGAATTTGGATGGGGTAGAAATTAATAATAATAATAATAATAACAATAAGAGAAAGAGAAAAGAAAGAAAACTATAAGAAGGAAAATATAAAGAAAATGAAGAAGAAAATAATGATGAAGACAAAGCAAAAGAGAATGTGACTACCGTGAAAATAAAGATGATGTAAATATGTAAATTAACAATAAAGATTATGAGAAATAAGAAATTTTTTGAGCATTTAAGTATCAAAATTTTTCTAAGGTCTTTATATATGTTATTTAATGTAACACTTATAATAGCCTGATACAATAACTATCTGTTCTTTTTTTTTTAAATTAATAAATTTTATTTTTATATTCCTCATACATTTGCAATCCCCCCATTCTGACCCCAATCCCTCCCCTCCCGCCCCCCCACCCCCCAAAAAGTGTCTCTGGTTCATAGTTTTTGTTGGTTTTGATTTTCACTTTCTTATAGTTATTCATTTTCCTGGTCCCTTATTTAAGTATTCTAGATTCCTGCTATGAGTGAGACCATCCGGTATTTTTCTTTTTCTTTTTGGCTTATTTCACTGAGCATGATCCCTTCCAGCGTGGAAACTGAGGCAGGAGTTAATTTTCCTAGAACTCAAACAGGCAGAAAGTGACCCATCTGGAATTTGAATCTGATTGTCTGATTAGACAGTTCATGCTCTTAACCACTGAACTATGCCACTGTCACTAGGAGGAAGGGTATCAGGCTCAGCCACACTTAGATACAAACAGCCTTTAATATCAGGATCTGGGTCTTATCTGTTGTTTTAATCTCCCACAGCTGGCATCCAGATCCAGGGCTCTCAGCTGGCAAGACGACAGACTTAGTCATCTTGTTAGGGGACGGCTATTCCCTGTCACCATTTTGACTATTTCCTTCTCACCAGTCCTGCTCATACACTTTGTGTGCTTCTGAACTTAGCCTCCTTCCATCCTTTCTGCTTTTCTGTTCCTGAATCTTGCAGCTTTTCAGAGCTCCTTGGAACATGAAGGATTTCCTTTTGCAGGACCTCCTGCCTATTTGGTCTGTTGATTCTCAGGCTTACTGGAAAGAGTCATGGGGCAGCAGTCTCCCTGACCTGGCAGTGATTAAACTGTAAAAGTTTGTCCCTTAAGTCAATCCTACAAATAAGTTTAAGGGCGCTCACATAAAATCAGAAAGAACCCCTTAAAAGGAAGCAAGTCACGCCTAACAGGGCAGCCAAGGTTCTCCAACGAATAGTCCAAGTTCCACCACCCCTGCCTCTCCTCACTGCCTTAGCTTACACAGGATTCCTGTTTGTACAGGAAGCCTGGGTGGGGGTGGTAGTTTGGGGAGCCAGAAAGATTGAGGCCACCTGGGTTCAGTTCCTCAGAGCAAGTAACGACAAGCCCAACTTAATCTTTTTGTGGCATCATCAGCAATGCTGAAAGTTCTAGAATATGCGATGTCTGATCTCTAATTGTAAAATATTGCAGCCTCAAAATGAGCTAGACAAATCTCCCTGGGAAAAATATCAGCAAACATTTACCATGACTATTCAAAGTGCTTTCTTTACACATAATTCATTTAATCCATTCAACCCTGAAGGTGCATCATTTAGCTCTCCCCATTTTACAGATACAAAAACTGTTTATCACATGAATAAGTGACTTGCCCAAGGTCACACTAGTAATGGCTTGAAGGAGAGTCATTCCCTAAGGCAGGTATTATCCAGACAAGATACTAAGCACTACCCTATACCACCTCTAGTTTGTCACCCTGATACACCAGACAGATACCATGCAGGCATGTGTCCCCTATTGCCCAAAACCCTATTTGGGGGCCTAATAAACGAGTTCCTTAGGACCCACTCTGGCACATTTAGATCCGATTTCATGCTGCAAATGGTACCTGGTGTTTTAATATATTTTATGCTCAACTATGTAGCTTTTTACTGTTTCCTCTGCTGGCAAGTTTCTGCCCTTGCGTAGTAATGAATACAAAAAGGCTTTGTTCGAGTGTATTTGTTGTTGTAATTGGGGGTGGGGAGTGACTTTTTCCTTATAACTAGGGAAAAAATGACCTCCTGTCTGTGTTTAGGCATTGAAGACACCTTCAGGACAGCTGCCACGGAAGTGAGTCTGCTTGCGGGAAGTGAGGAGTTCAATGCCACCAAACTATTTGAAGTTGGTGAGAAGGTTTTTTCGTTTTTATCCAAATATTGATTTAGTGTTCTGAAGATTCCTTTTGCTATTGCAAGGCCATCTCTGGATTAACTTAAATGTTTCATTTTCCTCTTATGGTGTCCAATTCTCCCAGCATGTTCCTTGCTCACTGAATATACTCCAAGAGAGCAGTTCCGTGTCTCCTGCACCAGACAGAGCTGAGAATCCCTTCTCTAGCTGTCCTCTAGCTACAGTCTCCATGGCCACAGTGAAGCTAGGACCACTCCTCCCTAATACAGAATCAGTCCAGAGGAAGAGGCAAGACCCATGGAACATTATAGCCCTCACTGAGTGTCCAAAATGACAGCAAGAAATGATGTCCTCAGTTCTCCAGCAGAGGGAGGGAGGGAACTTTCTCAATGTTATCCCTGCCCTGCTCCACCACATGAATTTTCTGTAAACTTTTGCTATACCATGCCATTCACTTGCTAGAAAATTCTAGAACAAATTCAATAAATGGGAAACAAACAAAATTAAGTGACAACTAAGATATAAGGTGGAAGCTTTCTTTTGAAAAAATAGTTTCATATACTTCTGGATATAATTAAATATTATAGAAAAATAAGACTTCTGCCCCATTTCCTTTTGTGACGTCCAAAATTCTTTCTTAGCCTCTTCACTTCTGCCCTGCTTCCTCAACCAAACTGGAGATAGCTTGGAAATTCTTTGCTATCCAGGTATTCCACCACAGTTCATATAAACTGCCTGTAGCAGGAGCCTTCTGCAAACACAAAGCATTTGACCCAAAAACAAATTTAAAAAGATGAAACATGGGAATTTTATAAATGTAAAGGCCAACAAACAGCAAAGTCAGTCCTTCACAGCAAAGAGCTTCTCAGACCTCCTGTATCACACACCACAGGCAGGCGGCCATTTGCCATTTGACCTTTCGCAAAGGATGGGTCCAGATGCACAAAGCCACACCTGAGAGGCAGCTATGGATACAAAGGGAGGAGTAAGAATGATGAATCAGTTGGGTGCCAGGCAGGAAAAATACATGGCACATGCAAATCGGGTAATTGAAGGGCAGTTGAGGAACTGTTTGCAAAGGTATGAGCAGCATGAATGTAAACCAAGAGGGGAGTGTAGAAAAACCCAAGGCTGGAAAGAGTGGGGAACTCTTACCACCCAATTCCATGTAGGGAACAGATGAAGTAGTGATTATGAGAACCTACCAGGTAGCAGCAAAGAGGGCTATCTGACAGCAATCCTGGCTCTCAGAAGGCTATAGCACATTCATAACAGGGAGGGGGGAGTAAAGAGGACAAATACCCTCACACTCCTTTCCCTTCCTCTGGTCTGGCCAGTCCTCCTTTTGGCCCAACCTAACTAGATGTCAGGGCTCAAGGAGCCTGTTAATTCAGTTCTCACAGAAAAATCTTCCAGGGCAAGGAAAATTATGGAATGAGGATATAGAAGGACAAACAGAAGATGCCCAGCAGAGATGGGAAAAGCGTGACTTGTGCAAGATCAAGTTTCTTTATCTGCACTATGTCAATTTTCTGATCTGTAAAATAGCAGGAGGTATAATGCCAACCTGATAGAAATATTGTAAAGTTAACTGAGTTAATATTTGTATTTGTTCACACTTAACACTATGTAAGCTTGATGCACAGTCAATCAATGTCCTGTAGGTACATGAATTAAGATGACTTTCCACCCTAGAGAAAATACAAAGCCATTTTTCTGGAGTCTCACTGAACTTTGTTGATAAAGACCAGTTTTTTTCTATTTAACTTTGGTTTGAATGATTAATGTGTACCTGGAGCACCTTCCCATGGTCTGTCTCCACCTCTGTTAGTGTGGTCTGTCAGTTCAGGTCCTCCAAGGAGCATTTATCAGGTAGAATTAGAATTTCAAGAGATTTTTGGAGGAGGCGATAGGGGAGAAATCAAGAATAGGCAGGAAGTGGGCCTCCCCTGGTGGCGCAGCGGTTGAGTGCTGAGTTGTGAAGCTGCCCGCAGCCTCTGCAGCGCCGGTTCGAGGGTACTACATGGTGCAAAGACCTCTCCTGCCGCCCGCTGCTCCCCTCAGCAGTGTACTTCAATCAGTCTGCCTGTTCTGTTCCCCGCTCTGGCTCTGGTGAATTCTCTCACCCTCCCGCGCTTCTGACTGTACCCAGTGCTTGTATAAATAAATAAATAAATCTTTAAAAAAAAAAAAGAATAGGCAGGAAGAACTTTCAGACTGAGATGCAGAAAGAGACGGAAGGAGAACTGGGAAGCAAATACCTCAGTGCAAGTCTGATAAAGTCTTGAGTCATGCTAAGGGGGCATCCCAAGCCTTTGTCTGTTGGAGGAGTCCCAAAATGGTGCCCATAACACTCAGTCATTTTCTGAGAGTAGCACAGCCTGAGTGTGACCTTGATGTGAACACCTGAGCAGATCCAAAGCTGCTATAGCTGGAGACTACCATTCTGCGAAGTCCTCATTATGGGTTTTCTTGTAGGAGCTCTGAGCGGGGCACCTATGCAGTGGCTGCCATGCAGCTCTGCGTGTCTCAGGACCAGTCACACACTTGCACTGATAGAAATGACATTGCATTGAACACCCATGGGACCACTTATTCCTTTGCCTCCTTTGAGTCACTCCACAAAGCATCACGGTAGGCTTCCTTAAATATGCCTCATCTTACCCACTGCAATTTATTGAGGCAGATACTGTGGGTGACCAGCCCACGTCCCCTCTACCCACACACACCAAGTCTGCATAGCCCAGCCTGACCTCCAGTTGGCAGCGCTACAGTTCTTGCCTGAGAGCTTTTTCTGATTCCCTTTTCCTGGTGGCATGCAGGTAGTCATTGCAAAGCTATGTGCTCTCCACTATGTTTTTGAAAAATTTTTCAAATATAAAGTGGGCAGGGTAGGAAGTTGCCTTTAATTCAGCATTGAACCAAGTTCCCAAATTCAAGAGAGGTGAGCATGGACACCTGGTGGCTAAAGGGAAGCCAATGGGGTTAGATTGACTCTGGGAGGGGGAGTTGTCTTACATCACCCTCTGCCCTTTTTGCATTTGGTTAGAGGGTTTCTCTGTGGCCTTTTTCAGACACTGACAGCTGTGAGCGGTGGATGAGCTGCAAAAGCGAGTTCTTAAAGAAGTACATGCACAAGGTGATCAATGACCTACCCAGTTGCCCATGCTCCTACCCCACGGAGGTGGCCTACAGCACGGCAGACATCTTTGACCGCATCAAGCGTAAGGACTTCCGCTGGAAGGATGCCAGTGGGCCCAAGGAGAAACTGGAGATCTACAAACCCACAGCCCGGTACTGCATTCGCTCCATGCTGTCCCTGGAAAGCACTACTCTGGCTGCCCAGCACTGTTGCTATGGCGACAACATGCAGCTCATCACCAGGGGTAAAGGAGCGGGGACGCCCAACCTCATCAGCACAGAGTTCTCAGCAGAGCTTCACTACAAAGTGGACGTCCTGCCCTGGATTATCTGCAAGGGCGACTGGAGCAGGTATAATGAGGCCCGGCCTCCCAACAATGGACAGAAGTGCACCGAAAGTCCCTCAGATGAAGATTACATCAAGCAGTTCCAAGAAGCCAGGGAGTATTAACTAGGGGCCACCTCTAGTATCTGTGACACTAGGCACTGCACTGATCTGCCACCTGAGGCAGAGTCCCTCTTCTCCACATTATGTATATTTGTATATACCATATGATTATTTTCATAAATTACACTAGGGCTGTGTGCCAGGTCCAGGTGACCATCTGAAGCCACCCTTGCCACCTACAATGCCTATAGGCCTCAGAAGTCTTCGAAGGGATCATGTCAACAGGAGGATGAGGACAGAGAAATGGAAGATCCTGGAATTATAGTGGGTGGGATTCAATTCACATCTGGATCTGGTGTTTCCTAGAGAAGCAAAGGGGGAAAGAGACTGAAGCTGTAAACGTTATAAGCAATTTTTATATATAACTTATTTAATATGAATGTGACTTAAGCATAACCTTTTCTCTGGAGTTGTCATGATGAAACTATTTAATCACTTCTGTGAGAGTTCACCAAGGGGCTTAGGGAAGTGGAAGAGAAAGGGAATGTAAAGATTTCTTTAAAAATAAATAGTTCAATGGAAATCTATCAAAATAAGAAAATGCACACCTTAAACCAAATGTTATTTAGTCGTGGGGCATCTTGCTGAACACTCAGCTTCTGAAATGCCCTTGCTTCATACTGGGTAGGGGAAAGGGAAAATGAATGTTTTAGGGGCAAATCTGAAGCCTGGTTTTAAATAGACTTTCAGATAATTGCCATTATTGGTATAATGCTATGATTCTACTAAAAGGCCCCAGGGTGGCAGAATTTCTGCTCACAACTTAGTGGGTTCAGAAAGCTGCAGAAAGGGTAGATATGAAAACAGGGAATAGCACTTTTCCAAAGAAAAATGCAAAACAAATAAGATAGGTACATGAACCTCATTTCATCTATTTTATTATAGTGCCATCTTAATAATTTTTTCTCCACTGATACATTCTCAGTAAATAAATATAAAAAAGGGAGAGGGACTCAAGTCTAGGAAATCCTAATTTTTTATGTTTTAAGAAGGAAAAAGACTACATTATTTTTGTAAAGTATTTATTGAGTCATTGAGTCAGAGCATCGAGCAATTTTAATATGACCTGGTTTTGTAGGGTGGAACTTAGGATAAATAAAGTGTTGGTTCTTATGCAGTCTTTACTTGCAAACTCCAGGAAGAGAATATATAATAAAATCATAATAAAATGTGTTACCTGAATAAAATGTGTTACCTGCAAATATTTATGATACAAATACCATAAAAGCCCTGGCAAAGCTGGGTTTCAAGGCACGGGAAAGGAACATTCAAACCATATGGTTATAAAGGGCTCATTGATTGACATTATTGTGGAATAAGTCATAGCATTTTTGGTACCAAGGGTGTCACACCAATCCCCAAGAGGCTAAAGTTCATTAACATATGTGACTTTTTGCCCACACAAAGCAAAGAAAGAGCTAAGAAAGCCGGAGTAAAGGTGATGAAAGTGCAGGCAAAATTCTGCAACTATAATAAACAAAACAATTCATCATGCAAATTATTACTTTTCCAGATGAGAAAACCAAAACTCAGAAAAAAAATCACATCGAACACACCTTTCATTTCTTAACCCAGTGCTCTTTCTAATATATTAAAATGTTGCTGAACTTAAATCATACCTGATGTCTTTGGTATTCCTGGCCCCACCTTAATAAAATCTTGCTCTTTTGGAAAAACTCTTATCTGTCATTTACATCTTAGATTAAATTAGCCATGTGTTGCCCACTCTCACGATGATGCTTATCTTTAAGGAGACTTATTCGCATCTGAAGGAATTTTAGACAACTGAATTGGCAGGGATTGAATCAATAAGTTTGTATATCAGGGAAACTTGAGATTTGGATTGTAAAAATAGAAAGAGATGTTTCGAATAATGTAAAGAGAATTGGTTGCAGTGGATTATATTACCTTTGTGGTGGTAAGTTCCTTGTGAAGACATAGATTCAAGCAGAGGCTTAGATAAAGCACATGAGAGGTCTAACTGAACGATAAAACAAAAGTATGCAGAAATAATGCCTTCTGATAAATTTTCTATTAAAATAGATTTGCAGGGCCTCCTCGGTGGCGCAGCGGGCTGGGCACCGCACTGTCTGCAGCCTCTGCAGTGCGGGTTCGATTCCCGGCCAGCCAGGGAGAATCCCACATGGCACAGCAGACCTCTCCTGTCTCGCCCGCTGCTCTGCTCAGCAGTGTATTTCAGTCAATCTGCCTGTTCTGCTCCCTGCTTTGTCTCTGGTGAATCCTCTCACCTTCCCGTGCCTCTGGCTTGTACCTCGGCTCTTGTACAAAAATAAATAAATCTTAAAAAAATAAAATAAAATAGAATTGCAAAGTGCAATGAGAAAATAGAGGCAAGAATTAGGGAAGCACTTGTTGGGCCTAATGAAGGAGGGGTATTTCATAAAGCAGTGAAGAGGAAAAAGAAAATAAGGAAACACTATGAACAAAGTCAGGGAACCAGGAAAGAGCCCGATGCATACTGAAAACTTCTAACTTTAGAGTCATGGGCAAAGAGACAAAAAGTTATGAGGATGAATTATGGAACCATATCAAAATTGATTTTGTTAAGGATTTTGCATGGAAGATCAAAGGAATAGAACTCTTTCATACTACAGTGAGAATGACTGATATGAGGAATGTTTTCAATGAACTCTGCCTCTTCTTATCACCTTGCTGACCTGATGAACTGATGGTTGGAAGGAGGCTTGAATCAAAAGCCCACGAGTAGCCCTGGGCTCTTTGTCTGCTGCTCTTAGTCTCCATGTATATAATCAGGACAGTGCCACATCTCTGGATATTTGATGAACTATAATCTGCTTCAATCAAGATAAATTACTTTTCAATGCCAAAGCTTCAGGGGATTGATGAATGATCCTCAGGAATACAGACATCTCTACTCAGGTTATCTAATAAAACAAGGAGACATTATCTCATTCAATACAGGGCCCCAAGCCAGTTCCAGGCCAACACCCAGTAATTTTTTCATGAGAAGTGGATCATGTGCTCAAGGGTCAAGACTTAACCCACAGCAAAGGTTATCTGTGGCCACACCAGCAGCACCTCTCAGAATCTGTTCTACAAATGCCTCTCAGCAAATGTTTTGTTCCTTTCCTTCTCCCTGGAAAGAGAGCCCTTTTTATATTAATCCACTGTGTTTCTGGGGTGCCATACCTGGGCAATCCAACAGTGGCAAACAGAGATGTTTAAGGCCCTCTAGTGGCTGCTCATAGGAAGGGTAAAGGGAGCTCCAAGTTTCATCCCCAGTTCAGGTGTCCCCCATGATGACTCTCTCACTTGTTTCTCTCTTTATAGCTCAGTGTCCAAGAGGGTAGATTTTACCCCTGACCGGGGTAAGGGATCGAGAATAAATACTATACCCATCACTCTTTCCTGAGTGCATGCTCTGTGCCTTTGTGCTGATTAGTTTACCATGGGAAGCAGGCATATTGCATCCATGGTATAGGTGATGGGAAGAAAGCCCAACAAGATTAGATAACTTTCCTGAAGTCATAACACTATTCCATATATGGCAGATCTGGTTGTAGCCAGTTTGTCTAATTACCATACCCAAATTCTTAACTCAAACCCTTTGTTCTACTCTCTTCCTAACTCTTCTCAACACCCACAAGATTAGGTTTCTTTACTCCAGCTAATTACTCTGCCTTTTCTAAAATTGTTCAAATCTGATAAATATTCCTGCATCAACCATTATGGTAATTCCCATTAGTGATAGAGGATGTGTCTTTATCTCTATGCAGTCTGCCTAGTTTTCTCACATTCTGTAAGAGCATTTTTGATCCTGTACCTGAGCTCTTGCTCAGATTGGGTGAATAACAAAACTGAACATTTTTAAAGATAATCTGCTCCATGAGTAAGAACAAAGACTAGACTGTTTTCCCCAATGTACACCAATGCCATGATAATTGTTGCTTATTGAGGAGACCTCACTGGCAGGTGCTATGCTTCATGCTTTCCTATACCCCAGTTCCTACACCCTCATACTGTGTCTGAGCAATGTGCACAGATCATCAGAGTTTGAGGGTTGAGTCAGAGTGCCTGAATTCTGATCCTAGCTCCTTCTTGACTTGACTGCTGGATACCCCTAGATAAGTTAATCAGTCTCTTTACATTCCAATTTCCACATATAGCTGTTGTGATAATGAAATAAGATATATGAAGTTCTTAGCACAGGGCCTATCACGTACCATGTGCAATGAAAATTGGGCATCAGAGTTTACTCATTGGACAAATACTGAGAATGTACAAGTTGTCAGATATTCCAGCTGCCAGAGATACATCATTGTCTATTTCTCTTCTTATTGGTATATAGACAGCTGATAAATAAGTACTTGCTCTGACATAATGGTAAGTAGTATAAAGAAAAATTGATTATTTGGCCAAACATGTATGTTGCATTAAGATAGTAGTTGCTATAATAGATAATCCACAAGTCACAGCTGCTTATCACAATCAAAGTATACAGTCACACAAAAAAGAATGAAATAGATGAGAATAAGCTTAATGGAGGAAGTGAAGGACCTATTAATTGGAAACTCTAAGACTGTTAAAGGAAATAAAAGAAGACACAAGAAAATGAAAACACATCCCATGCACATGCATTGAAAGAATAAACATTACTAAAATGGCCCATATTACTTAAAGCAACTTACAGATGCAATGCAATACCTATCAAAATCCCATGATTTTTTTTAAGAAAATCAAACAATTATAATATGTGTGTGGTACCACAAAAGGCCCTGAATAACTATAGCAATCCTGAGAGGAAAGAGAAAATGGGGAGCTATCACTCTTGACTTAAAACTATAAATAACACAGCACAGTAATCAAAGTATTCAATAGCACGGTATTGGAACAAAAATAGAAACCCAGAACAATGAAAAAGAATAGAAATCTCAAATATAGACAGCCAGTCTTAGACAAAGGAGTATGACTATGCAATGGAGAAAAGAAGCCTCTTAACAAGTAATATTGGGGAAATTTGGGTAGTCTTGTGCAAAATAAATTGAATCTAGATCCACATTTAACACCACACTCAAAATTTAACTCAAAATGGATTAAAGACTTAACTATAAGATCTGAAACCATAACATACTTAAAAGAAAACATAGGGGATACACTACCACAAAGATGTATTTGGGGACCCAACTCCAATGGCAAGGGGGGGAAAAGCAAAAATAAACAAGTGGGACTACATCAAAACTAAAAATCTTTTGAACCTCAAAAGAAACCATGGCAAAAACAAAAAGGCAGCCTACAGACTGGGAGAAGATATTTACACATCACACATCTGACAAGGGGCTAATTTCCAAAATATACAAAGTACTTATACAATCCAACAACAAAAAATCAGACAACTCAATTAAAGATGGACAAAAGACATAAATAGATATTTTTCTAAAGAAGACATCCAGATGTCCTGCAGACACATGAAAAATTGTTTACCATCACTTATTATAAGGAAAATGCAAATCAAAACCACAATGAATTATAACATCACCCCTGGGAGATGGCCTATATCAAAAAGAATGGAAACAACAAATGTTTGCAAGGATGTGAAGAAAAAGGAATTCTCATCCTCTGTGAGTGGGAATGCAAGTTGGTTCAGCCTCAGGGAAAACAGTGTGTAGATTTTTTTAAGAGAGAAAAAATGGAAATCCCACATGTGCCAGCAATATCTCTACTAGGTATTTTCCCAAATAATATGAAAAGATTTACACACTCTTATGTTCATAGCTGCACAGACCACAATTGTGAAGTCATGGAATCAATCTAAGTGTCCTTCAACAAATGACTGGATAAAGAAATTGTGGAATATATATACAATGGAATACTACTGAGCTATTAAAAAGATGAAATAGTGGGTTATTTTTTTTTTTTTTGAGACAAAATAGATGGACCTTGAGATAATTATGTTACATGAAATAAGTCAGAAAGTGAAAGAGAGGTGTTAGATAGTTTTACTTATCTGTGCAATATAAATAACCAAAAACATATACTGGCAAAATACAGCAAAAACAAATTTCTGACTTTCTGAAAAATGCAATGGTGGCCAGAGGGAACAAGGAGAGGAAGGCAGGGATAGGGGAAGGAAGGGATTAGGGCATTGGCATGGGAGTTTTGGTGAAGGATAAGTGAAGCACGTGCACATAAAGAGGAGTAAAAATATAATCCTAAAGTTATATGGAGATATAAACAACTGACAAATTTAATTTTTAAAAAAATCTAAAGAGTATGTTTCTAGTCAAGTGGTTCAGAGATGACCCAAGGATCCATTATTTTGACTCTGTCCTACTCCAGGCATGACTCTCTGGGATGCCCTAGATGCTCTATGTAGGAGTAAAAAACAAGAAAAATATGCTTTCAGGTTTTTGTAGGTCAACCAGGAAGTACTGTATGTCACTTCCACCCAGTCTCCATATTTCCGATACATACCACACTCTTCTGTAAGGGATACTGAGAGATAGATCCACTTAACGTCTTAGGAAGCAGAAAGAGGATACTTAAGGGCCCAGCCAGTCTCTGCCACACAGATAGACCTACCAGCTACCCAATTTACACATGATAGGAAGGAAGGATAGCTTATGGAAAGGACTCTGGATGAACCCAAAATACATGATCAAAAGGGGCGATTTCTCTCACTGTATCACTTTCATCCAAATTGTTCTAGAATGTTAAGCTGGACCTCAGTTTACTATCTATAAATTAGGACAAGACCACTTCTCCTACCTACTCATGGGAAGATGCTTTTGATGTCTTACACAACCCCTTGGCATTTTCCATATCCATGCAAGCCCAGCCCAATGTTCAACTGGCAGCACCTGCAAATCTTTGTCTGACAACTTTCTCTAGCCACTGGGACCTACTCAGCTTGCATAGAAGCAAACTGAAGTGTCAGATAGTTTAACTGTAACCCCCCAGGAATACTTAACAGATGACTGACATGTTTCATACCATTCCCAGAGCTCCCAGTGGTACCTACTTCCTATCACTCACAGTGATCACCTTCTTACTAACCCATCATTTATTGGTCTCCTTCCCACCCCTGTCTTTCTCTCCCATTTCCTCCAGTTGCTTGCTAGAATCATTGCTCGACTTTCTTTCAAAATCTGTTTCTGAGCAAGGATCCCAAACCAAAACATCATTTCATGCTTTAATACTTAAATAAGTATTAAATAAGTAATAAAATATTAATACTTAATACATTAAATAAGTACTATTCAAATATTAGCATGTTGTTAGTGCCACCATGTTCCAGTGGAGATGAGGTTTTGCTGTTGGTGACTGATCTACCAAAAAGAAAAGTCAGAAGGAAAAAGAAAAATATCGGATGGTTTCACTTATAGCAGGATTATAGGGGAACCAAATAAGAAATCAGGGGGAAAATATTAACAATACAAAATACAACAAAACAAAAACAAACACAATTGTAAATCAGAGACATCCTGCAGAGGAGGAGGAGGGAGAGGGATTCAGAGGGAGGGAGGGAGGAGCACAGGGGACTGAGGTGATGGTGCACGGGTGCCTTGGGGAAGGAAATTCTATGGGGACTACACCAGAGGGATGGCGGGGGGGGGAGCAAATATTGTTTAAAAATGAACAATGATGTAAAAAATAAAAATAAATAAAAATCAAAGGGCAAAAAAAAAAAGAAAGAAAAAAAGAGAAAAGTCAGCCTCATTTGGCCACAGATAGGAACTCAACTAGATTTCAATACCACTGAGTTTTTACAAAAGAAAACAAAACCGGGCCTCCCCGGTGGCTCAGCGATTGAGCACTGGGTTGCGAGGCTGCCTGCAGCCTCTGCAGCGCCGGTTTGATCCCTGGTTGCTGGACGAGGGTCCCGCATGGCGCGCAGACCTTTCCTGTCGCCCGCTGCTCCCCTCAGCAGTGTACTTCGGTCCTTCTGCCTGCTCTGCTCCCCGCTCTGGCTCTGGTGAATTCTCTCACCCTCCCGCGCTTCTGACTGTACCCAGTGCTTGTATGAATGAATGAATGAATGAATGAATAAATAAATAAATAAATAAATAAATGAATGAATGAATGAATGAATAAATAAATGAATAAATGAATGAATAAATAAATCTTTAAAAAAAAAGAAAAAAGAAAACAAAACCCATGTTTTATGATAAGAATCAACAAGCTAGATAAAATTCTGCTTCTTGCTGACTGCAGACCAGTCCCACTCTGAGGACCACACTTTTTGAGTAACATTGCTCTGATTAACTGAGTGATGGTGATTCAAACCCCCATGAACAGTGATGTTGCCCTCATCTCCAAAGAGTCAAGAAAAGCTTCCCAAGGAAGTGTGTGTGGGGAGAGGATGGGAAGGGGTTCTCTTCTCATCCATTTACAATTTCCAATGGAAAAATGTGTGGGTCGTCACCATTATGCTTGCATGATTTCATACAAATTAAAGGCTTGCCTCGGTAATTACTGGGTGGGTATGTACAGAAACATACATCCATGTGTACAGATCCGGAATACAGTAGTGTAAATTAAGGCAGAACGCTTACAGTCGGTTGCTTTTCTGAGGTTTAGCATTGGCTTACTGAATGGGATTAGAAGAAGTGGGATGTTTTCTGGGATCGGAAGGTTAAGAGTTTTCAATAACAAATATCTGAGACTAGAAACTCTTTGTTGAGCACTTCTAGAAGAGCAAAGCTTAGGTGCAGTTTTTTGGTTTTTTTTTTTTAAGATCTCCATGTAGAGATTTGGAAAGCCAACATACAAGACCAGGTCCTTGCCTGTAATGGTAAAAATAACATCATCCTCAACCATTTTAGCAGCAGGAGAATTGCCGGGGGACTGCATTAAGACAGCTGCAATAGCAAAACTGGGTAGGAGTTTTATGACTTTGCTAATTTTCTATCTGTTCTGGGAGTAATAAATGTGCCCTTATAGATATTCATGACTGCCCTCAAAATGCAAAAAAAAAAAACTTTAAATGGCACAGAAAAGACTTTCATTCTTTAGGCATGTAATTCATGGATGATTTTCAAAATGCCATGTTTGAATTGGGAAAGTAACATTTCTTGAATTAATCAGCCAATTGCTTCAAGAACATGACTCAAAGGATATAAAAATTTCAAGCCTGACTTTTATAAAAGAAAAAGAATTTTTTTCTGTGTAGCTAAGTTTATTTTTCACAAAGGTCATGGCTAAATCTTAGGTTTATTTGCCATAGAAGAGAACAGTTTAAATGAATGCACCTTTAGTGGAAGGGAATGGTAGTAGACCTTAACAAGCACCACTTTAAAATTTTATAGCACTTGAATACAATTTTGCTTTGTCTTGTTGTGCCTCCTTTGGCCTCCCCTATACATTACTTTTTTCCCAATTTATACAAAATGTATTATTACTTTGTTCAGGATTACAAGATGCAAGGTCAACAACAACCCAAGAAGCACAAAATAGAGAGAAAAGGGCCATGCTGATGAATGTTACCAGCTTGTCTTTGGGGGTTATATATACATGACTTTCTTTAAGACTTAGGAGAGTTCAGCTTATGAAGAAGAAAAGCAAAAAAAAATTTAAAAAGCTAGAATCTCCCAAGATGAAATTCCCTTTGGGGCTGCTAAAGTAATCCACTGTCCCTGTTGTTAACATAACTAATAAAACTAAAGCAAAATTTTTATAAAGGGAGATGGGAAACTCACACCACTGATCCACAGGTGCCTAAGGAGTCTTCAAAACCCCCTTCAGGTATGGTTGGATCCAGTCTAGCCAAGACCAGGAAGAGATTTCCAATAGCCTCACCCCTCACAACCATGTAACCAAGATTCCTCCAACCAAAAAAGAGTGAATTATTCTGCACCAATGTCTCAGGAGTGTAGAACTTTCCATCATGAATATTTCAGGTTCCTTGATGAGGGGCTGAACTAGGTGGAAGCCAAGCTCGCCTGCTGCATATCACAGGGAAAAAAAAGGTATTCTTGAGTGCTCCTTCCTGCCATTACATAATATTACAAAGAATAAATAGGGAGGAAACAGGAATCCAATGCTGGGAAGTTAAAATCACCAGCAGCAAATACAGAAAACTGAAACTTGAGATTAAATTGCAAACTCACTCTCTGTTCCTCTGCTCTGCTATTTCTATACTGCATTGCCCCAATTACCTTCCCCAATACTCCTTTCTCCCAGCTCCTCTGCCACTCAATTGGCCATTTTGCAGCTAAATTGTCATTTTAGGGGGGATCAATCTTTTCTTAATAATACTCTTTAAACATGCTATTGAAGTATAAAATGTATTCAGGAAAAAAGCACAAATATCACCGTGCATGGCTCAAATAATCTTCATGAAGTAAACACTCCTATATAACATCCACCTATGACCAAAGGTTAGCAAAGATAACACAAGTCTCATGAAAGGCTCCATGGGGATGATTATATCAGAGGACTATAATACAATGGGGTAGGTGTTGTGGGGCCACTTGATTAATTATGACTGTTGTAATTAATAAGACAGTAGCCACATTTTATCTAGGAAAACAAGTCTAAAAATACAAAGTGTGAGCAAGATGGTGAGAAAATGCTCAATGCACTGTTTGTGGTAATGTAAGTTGGAGAATAATGTGATCATACCTGGCAAATGTGAAGTTATCTAGTTGCAGAATTTACCAATTTCATTGTAGAGGACTTTTTTATATTCAACACAATCCAAAATTGGAAACAACTTAAAGTGTCCACTAACAGTGAACAGAACAAATAAACCATGTTAAATTCATAAGATAGAATGCTCCCCAGCTGTTAAAATAAATGGTCTAGAGTTATACATATTGTCACAGATGTGCCATAAAAATATATTATGTGAAAGAGAACATTGCAAGTGGATAATGTAAAGCATTATACAATTTCATTAACTTAAAGACCCACAAAACAATACTCTATTATGTCTGGACACTGAGATAGGTAATAAAAGTACTAAATTATGCATGGGAAATCTAACTGCCAACTTCAAGATAAACAGTTGCTCCTGGGAGTGACTGTCAGGGAATGGGTAAAGAAGGGGAGAAACTTTAGAGGTAATATTTTATTTCATATATATGTGTATATATACTATTTCATGTAGGTATATGTGTAATATATGCCAAAATATTAATACTGATTAAATCTGAGCATTGGGTAATGCACAATTATTACATTATATCCTATGTGTGTGATATACTTTAAGGTAAGTACTGAAAGTAAGCAAAATTAAAAAGGAAAAATAAATGCCATAAGTTAGATAGTATCCTACAAGATCATGATTCCAGTGCCCCTTAGTACAGGTGACTCCACACACAGGAGGATGGGCTGATGCATGTGCTAACACCGGTAACAGAAAGTTAGGATATTTGTACATACTGGCTTTCAAGCAATCTCTCTTCCCATTTAATAATTCCAGAAGAAGCACTCAATACCTCTCCCTGATTTCTCCTTTCCTCTGGGTCATGCAGAGTCTGGGGTAAACAGAGCACTGGACTGGAAACCTGGTGCCAAATCCAGCATTTTTTAGACTGAAGACCTCAAGCCAGTCCCACTATCTTGTTGAGAGATATTTCCCAATCACACCCCACTGTCCTACCCACAATTCTGCAGGAGGAACCAAGAGACCCCATAATAATGTCAACTCTTGCACCACTGGCTCCCACTTCAGACTGAAATGCTTGCTACTGAGCATCTGCTCTGTGCTAGACACCAGACTGGGAAGTCATCTCACTTGATCATCTTAAAAGTATCAAAGGGGGCCTCCCTGGAGGTGCAAGGGGTTAAGTTGCAGCACTATGAAGCTATCAGAGCCTCTGCAGCACGAGTTTGATCCCTGGCCAGGGAGGTGACCCACATGGCACAGGCAACCTCTCCTGTCTGGCCCTCTGCTCCCCTCAGCGGTGTATTTCAGTCAATTCACCTGTTTGTTCCCCACTCTGTCTCTGGTGAATCCGCTCCCTCCCACCTCCATGTACCTCTGGCCTACCTGTACCTCAGCTCTTGTATGTATAAATAAATAAATCTTTTTTTTTTTAAAAAAAAAAAGTATCAAATGTGAGGATCCCAACACTCAGAGAGTGGAAAGACTTGCCCATGAGTACACAGGAGATACATATTCAAACCTGGGTAGGTCTGGCTCCAAATCAGTATTTCTTTCACTGTTTTTGCTTCAAATGTGGAGAAGGTATCTTTGCCCTCTGTCCTACCCCACCGCACCTGAGTGGGGTTTGAAAGAGTTTTCCTTCTCAACCTGTGTACATATTAGATTCAAGCAGGTCCCGCACAGTCCTTCTTTGACCAGTTTTACCACAATGACTCAGCATTCAAATCTATCCACAGATTTCTTCCACAGCCTCTCTCCCGTAAAGCCAAATTACAGAAAAACAAACAGGGTAAGAACAATGAGACTGGGCAACTTCTGGCTTCTATTGGTTTGACCAGATGTGAACCCAGCACACCAGGTGTTTCTGCTTTTAGTCAGAAACTGGGAGTTATAGAAGACAGAGCTCAGACACACCAGAGTCCTCTGATCCACATCATGTTTGGGTCTCTTAGAGGTCAAGGGTTGAAGAATGAGCCTCACTTAATCCTAACAGGGAACAATCACTCAGAGAACAGGAGAGATGAAAAGGCAAAACAGAGACTTGGGGAAAAAAAAATCCCAGACTATCTCATTTATTTGTCAAAAAAAGAAAAAAGGAAAGAATTTGGTTTTCAAAGTTCTGAGGTTGCTATGATGCTTGAAGATATAAAATGGTTAAGTTTGGGCTACAAGAAAACTATTAATGCAAGTGAACCCCCTCCCAACCATAAACACACACACACACTCACACACACTCAACACACACACACACACAAGACTTGAGAGAGACCCACATGGTATCCTGTCATTTCTGGGGCTACGACCCCAACTGGGCATCTGGCACATAGAATGGCTGGAATCTCATTAAAGGAAGGGGACACTCTCACCAGAATGGGTCCCCAGAGACTATGCAGTGCTCTTCCAGTGAGCAAAAAGGAGTCCAAAATCCTGGTGACAGATGGGGGTAAGAAAACAAGCAGTTTGGAAAGAGTCACCCAATATCAGGGACTAGAGAATCTATCCACCCTGCTTTGAAGAGGTCACCATAGACTCCAAATCAAATCCTAAGGGACAGCAGGTGGAGCTGAGAGAAAGAGGTCCTGTGCTTTCCTTCCTGTGGGAAGTGACCAATAACTCAAACCATTCACCCCACTAATCAGGCCCCCCCATTCCCATCCCCAGCACTTCTAAGGGTTTAGGGACCTTAGAGAAATAGAGAGTGGTGTCCTTTTCCAGAAGTAAGATAAGCCCATAAAAAAGAGAGTAGCCTGTGTCTCAAGCCAAAACACTTCCCAAAAATCCAAGAGAACTCAGATTTCATCAGCTGACTTCTGCGTGGCACGTTAGCTTTGTGTTTGAGGAAGCACTTTAACTTTAAAAGCATTGGCTCCCTTCTGTGTTTGCAAACCCAAGGGTAAAATTTAGAAAGACTGGGCACCAGTTGGGCTTAAAGGTACAAACTAAAGAACTTAACTCTGAAAGAGAACGGAAGTATAGTGAACAGATATGAAAAAGCTTTAGAAAGATTCAGGGTCTCCACGGTGGCACAGCAGGTTGAGCACTGTGCTGTGAAGCTGTCCGCAGCCTCTGCAGCACCGGTTCGATTCCCAGCCAGCCAGGGAGAGTCCCACATGGCGTGGCAGACCTCTCCAGTCACACCCGCCGCTCCTCCTGTTCTGCTCCCCGCTTTCTGGTGAATCCTCTCACCCTCCCGCATCTCTAGCCTGTACCCCAGCTCTTATATAAAAAAATAGATAAATCTAGTTAAATAAAAAAGAAACGAGTCTTTAAAAAAAAAAAAAAGAAAGATTCAAACCACACCAGATATTATTTAAGAAGAATGTTATATCAAACAAGGTAACCATGGCTTAAATAAGATAGAAGTTTGTTACTTGTTTGTGAAAAATAAGTTTAGAGGAAAATTAGAACTAGGTAGGTCTGGGATCCACGTTCCTACAATCTCTGATCTCATTGTTCCACATTTCTCTTTAAGCAATTTCTTTTTTTAAAATATTTATTTATTTATGCATATAAGAACTGGGGTGTAGGCTAGAGGTGTGGGGAGCAGAACAGGCAGATCTACTGAAATACACTGCTGAGGGGAGCAGCGGCCAAAGGCAGGAGAGGTCTGCCATGTGGGTTGCTCCCTGGCCAGGGATTGCACTCGTACTGCAGTGGCTGCAGATAGCTTCATAGTGCTAAGACTTAATCCCTTGTGCCATCAGAGAGGCCCCATTTTTTCAAGTAATTTCTATTTCATGGTACAAGATGGCTGCTCAAGTTCCAGTTATCATTTTCATATTCCAGCCAGCATAAAAGAAAAGCAAACAGGAAGTGCAAATAACTTTTCATATGTTTCAGTGGACACTTATCTTTATATCCCATTGACCAGAACTCAGTCATTGACCATAATTAATTGCTAAAGATGATGAGGAATATTTTTATCTGGGGCAGCCATGTATTCCAGCTAACAATCTATGACCCCCCACACACATAATGTGTGTGTATGTACACACACACACAGACACACACACACATATATACTGGAAAGAAAATTATTCATATAGTTTAGGCCACAATGGAAGAAATCCTGACTGTAACAGCTGTAGTCAAAATTCTATGTCAAGTGTAGCCAGACTAGCTCAGGTACCCACTTTCAGCAAGCCTCAGAGCGCAGGTCCTTTTCTCTGAGTGAGAGTGTTGCTTGGAGTAAGAAGAGGAACCGTCTGTTCCCAAAAGTCACAGAACCCCGGGCCCATATTACCTAAAATCCTTAGTCGCATTACAGTTTGAACAAGATCTTTGGTCTCTTGTTTGAAGCCTCAGATTGAATGCAATTACTTGGTACACTTTAGTCGCAATTACTTGGTACACTTTAGTCGCAATTACGTCCCTGGTAAGCAATCACCTCTCAAAATGCTTGTGAAACTGATGAATGAATTTTAACATTCAATCGCCTTCCAAAGAATGTGTGCCTATTTGAGCGATAGAGCAGTACAGTCTAATTCTTGGGCAAGCCTGCGTGGGTTTGAATCCTTAATCAACCATCTGTTAGCTGTGTGACCTTGAACAAGTTACTTAACTTCTCTGTGCCTTCAACTCCTTGTTTGTGAACTATGGTTAGCAAATGGTACTATTGCCCATAGGGTTGTCATGAAGATTTAATGAGTTGACATATGGTTATGTGTGTATGTATCACTGTAAGGGGCAGGACAGGGCACAAGGCAGGTTTTCTGATCCCATGCAGACCGGGTAAAGGAGGAGTCAGAGTCCTCAGTAGTTTTGCAGGTTTTTTATTTGGGGTTCACCAGGCATATAGCAGGCAGGGGTGCTGGCTGGGGGGCTGGGAGGCTGGCAGGCCTCCCAGCCCCCAGCAAGTCCTCACTCTATCTGGGCTCTCTAGCGTTCGTTCTGCTGCTTCTCGGCTTCGGCTGCGGCTGCTGCTGCTGCTGGTGCTGGTGCTGCTGGCGTCCCCCCGTGACGCCGCCCTTAAAAGCACAGTCTTAGCTCAGCTGAATCCCATCTACCTATGCCCACACCCTATTCCAGGTGCCCGCCATCAGGCATGCATTCAGGACAAGGATCCATCATCTATCCTGATGGCGGAAGGGCAGAAAAGCCTGATATTTTCTTTACCCTACAGTCCACCCCCTCAGGGTTTTCTGCCATACAGTCTATACATATATACACAATTTTCTAAGCAAACAAACAATGCAGCCATGGCCCACAAAAGCAAATACATCAAATAACAAAATACAACATAACAAAATACAACAGAACACAAATAAGTCCAGGCAGGGCACCAACCAAGTGCAAAAGACAATTATTGGTACCAGCAGATGAGCCACCAAATCTGCTGCCGAAGGCACTGCTCATACGAGGGAGGGGAAATCACACACGGCATCTGCTATAACACACCAGGAGCCGTCAGGCTTCCTGGCCTTCTCTAGCTGTAGTCTCGGCTACAAGGCACACACAGCATCCACCCCCAGGATGCACTAGCTCTGGGATTGGCAATTTTATTCTGTTGGGGGTAATCGCCAACCCTCAGGGTTTCTGTCTGCAGTCGCTCCAACACTCGGCCTTCACAGCCACCCATGCGACTCACAGACCCCTGCTCTCAAGCCAACCCACTGCACAAGCACATGGGTTGGGGATCCAAACTTTGCATTTGGCTTGGGCTCCACCCCAAGCCACATTCCCCACCCGTCCCCCAAGGACGGGCTCCTCAGCTCCTCACCCTCACTCAAGAATGAGCAGGGCATCACCCATAGGTGATTTTACGAGACTCACAGGGCTTCAGCATACCCAGGCTGCTTAACAGCCGCTTTAGGGCTTCTCAACTTAGCATCAGTACCAGCTTTTGCCACGTTAGTTGGCTTTTCTCCTCCACCTGGCCACTGGGCATACACAGGCTGCTTTTGGCCATCTAGGCCCACTGGCCACCCCCAGTTTCTCAAAAAATAAACATAACCTGCTAAGGTCCTCCGCCTTCTGGCGGGATTGTCAGTCCAAAATCATCAGTTCATCAGTCTATCAGTCCATTGACCTCTCCCTGCTTCAGCAATGGCCTGCTGCCTCAGGGGTCATTGGCTGGTCCTTTCCGGTGTCGTTGGCTGGTCCTTTCCGGTGTCGTTGGCTGGTCCTTTCCGGTGTCGTTGGCTGGTCCTTTCCGGTGTCGTTGGCTGGTCCTTTCGGGCGTCTCCTTCACGCCAGGTCTCATCCTGTAGCTCGTGGACGTATCCATCTTCTATACCGCCATGGTGCCTCCAGCGTCGTCACAGGCAAAGTCTGTTCTCCTTAGTCCCTCCAGGTCTTCGGAGGGCTCCAATACCCGTCTGCATGGATCTTGCCGACATACGCCAATTGTAAGGGGCCGGAAGGGGTGCAGTGCAGGTTTTCTGATCCCATGCAGACCGGGTAAAGGAGGAGTCAGAGTCCTCAGTAGTTTTGCAGGTTTTTTATTTGGGGTTCACCAGGCATATAGCAGGCAGGGGTGCTGGCTGGGGGGCTGGGAGGCTGGCAGGCCTCCCAGCCCCCAGCAAGTCCTCACTCTATCTGGGCTCTCTAGCGTTCGTTCTGCTGCTTCTCGGCTTCAGCTGCGGCTGCTGCTGCTGCTGGTGCTGCTGGCGTCCCCCCGTGACGCCGCCCTTAAAAGCACAGTCTTAGCTCAGCTGAATCCCATCTACCTATGCCCACACCCTATTCCAGGTGCCCGCCATCAGGCATGCATTCAGGACAAGGATCCATCATCTATCCTGATGGCGGAAGGGCAGAAAAGCCTGATATTTTCTTTACCCTACAATCACTTAGAACATTGATCAAAAAAAAAAAACAAACCACAATTATAATAGCATAAGTACCCTTTTTTGAAAAATCTCATTTTTTAATTATCTTGATGAGATTTTCCTTTCCTTTCAGAACAAAGTCAGAAAGCCATGGCCTGGTCTACATGATTTTCTTTCTTTTGTCAAGAAAAATAATTCTTTAATTATTGAAAGGTCACAGCTGGGCTGAAATGATTTTCATTTTAGCAACTCTTTGGGTTCAAATATTTCTGAAAATTTCTGAAAACTGTCCCCCTTCCAAGAGCAAGTCAGTTTATCATCAGAGGCAGTTTGTGGGGCATCCAGACAACTCTCAGGTGTTACATCTCAGTTAAGCAGCCACAGGTTGCTCTAAAAGAAGAGACCGCCCGAACACCCCTCCACCCCCATAGACCTCACACCCCGATGAAACCAATGCAGGGACTGACTGTATTTCTCTCTCCAAACCCTCCACCTGCCAACTGCCTTGCTTCCCAGCCTCCCAGAAGCTGACCATGCAGCAGAGACCCATTCCCTTTGATGCCCAGGGCCAGACGAGGTCCATATGAGGCTCTCAAACAAAGCTTTCACTTTGTTTCTAAACAACTTAAGAAGAAATAAAGTAAGGAGAAGTGCCCTGTTTTCTTCAGCTCCTTTTCCTGCTCAAACAGGAAAAAAAAAAACAAAAACAAAAAACAAGACCCAGGGAGGAACCCAGTGAGACAGAAAGAAACAGACTTTGGGAAGGAGACAGGAGCAGGACAAGGAATGACTGCAAAGTTTAGATTACTTCCTAAAGGATGGTGGGGGCGGAGTAGGGTGAGGGTGGATACGTGATCTTTATCTAATCAGACAGTCTACCCGGGAAGTCCCTGAGATCAAAGCAAGGGGCTTTTTTATTTAGCCCTGTGTCAACTTAAAAACAGTCCTGGCAAAGCCACAGATCTGGACAAGCTCACACCTCTCCCCACCCCCACCGTCCCGACCTGTCTCTCTTCATCTGAACCCTTTTAACGTTCCATTTGGAATAAAACCCTGGGATGAAAAGAGTCCCTGGGATTACTGTAGAAGAGACAACATTTGACAGAACAGGCAGGAAAAACGTGGTGAAGCCAGGAGTCCTTCTTGGCTTCTATGAACAACTGGTGGATCACCCACAATTATCTTAGAATCAAAAGACTTAATAGTACAGGGCCACTTTTATAAGCATGTACTCAACCTGCCAGGGATTGTGTCAGGACAATGAAGAGAAAAAACAGTCACTATGAGGGAGCAATTTACCATGACATGAGATAGAGGTGCAGAGAACAGAGCTACACTCCCAAATACTCCTTGTTCCAAAGAATGAGATGGTGAGCAGGGAAGGGGTCCAGGTATGTTCATGAAAAGTAGGAGACACAGGGGCTGAACTCTTGAAGCAAAGACAGGTGCTAAGAAGACTGTTTTCTGGTTCAAAGGGTGGGAAGTAACTTCTTAGAAACACAAAGGCTCAAGAGATACAAGACAGAAAACTTGGAATTGTTACAGGGTAGGGTGAGGGATACCCCAGAATTCCCAAAGCTGCCAGCTCTAAATAGGTTCTGTCATTTGCTACATCAAGACAAAACATACTCCTTTGCATAAGAACTTCAATGGAAAGGGATGTTAACACAATTAGTGTGCAATGAAGAGAAGAAAAAGAGCAAGAATATAGTTACCAAATCATGTACCCAAAGTTATCCATCACCCGTGGGTAAAAACCCAGCCAAATAGGGTTGGCACAAAGCAAGGCCGCTGAGGCCCAAAAGCCTTCCACAAGTCTAAGACACCTTTTGGTGGGGACCCACAGGAAAGGGGCAGAAGGGGCCAGGCAAGTCTGGAAGGAAAGGAGCAAATCAAAATCAAGATAAAGGCTGCCAATGTTAACCTGGGTCTCTCACCCACATCTCTGTTGTTGCTTTCAAGTGTCTCCTTCCGAGTCCCCCTAGGACAAGTTCAAGGCCAAGAAGCAAGCATGGCTTCTTCACATGTCTCTCTGCTCCATGTCTCCTCCAGGCCTTGTGGACCCCCTTGCTTCCTTCCAAGTCTTCTAGCTTCTTCTCCTTGCTCAGCTCCACCCTTCCTGAGGGTTGGGCAGGGAACCTGGAACCTCCCCTTTCCCTGGAGATTACTTTGTTAACAATATCACTCTACAGGGCCTCCCTGGTGGCCCAAGGGTTTAAGCACCACACTACGAAGAAATTCACAGCCTCTGCAACACGAGTTTAATCCCCGACTGGCCAGGGAGAAACCCACATGGCACATCAGAACTCTCCTGTCTCACCCGCTGCTCCCCTCAGCAGTGTATTTCATCAGTCTGCCTGTTCTGCTCCCCACTCTGTCTCTGGTGAATCCTCTCACCCCCCCGCATCTCTGGCCTGTGCCCCCAGCTCTTGTATGCATAATCTTAAAAAAAAAAAAAAATCACTCTACAAAGGTAGAAAAATCTTTCCAGATAAGAGTATTGAATCAGTGTCCCCCACTATGTGTCACCATAGAAAAAGCTCAGCACCATTTCTTACTCCATGAAGCTAATAACCTTGTATGCTTTTCTTCCAAAAACATAGATGGCTACCTCAATACAGTACAATTCATAAGAAGTTAAGGTTTCCTTGTCTCCTGGTTCATTAAGCATTAAATTACATATTATCTTTTTTAATATTAATAATTAATGTGTATATATTATATATATAAAACTATATAACCTATAAATAACTATAAATATATAAATATATTTTTATATAGCTATATAAAAATATAACTAATAACTATATAAATAACTTTAATCTGCATAACTAATACTTTACATCTTTAACTAGGTGAACTGGGTTCATCAATTTGGACCTGATTTTTCTTATGCATGCTGTGGACTGCTCCTGGAGTTGATTTTAATAATTAACCTTAATAACCAAGAAATTTGGAAAGAATATTGATCATACACCTTGGAAGAAAATCTTGTTCTTCAACCCCAACAATTTGAAAAGTAGGGTTCCTTATGGGACAATAGACAAATCTTTTTGTGTTCTCTTTTCCAATATTTTTAGTAACCAAACTGATGAGCAATGCCTCATTTCTGGTGAGTCTTTCAGGATTCTTATACAGTCCATCACTTTTAGGATGCGCCTTTCTCTCAGAAATATTACCTGATTTCCTTCCAATAAACATAACTTGCAATAAAAAAGTAACCATCTGTGGGATCTAGCGATGAAATCAGCTTTAAAATCGATAAATATCAGGTGGCACAAGGGGTTAAGATGCAGCATTGTGAAGCGATTGGTAGCCACTGAAGCACAAGTTTGCTCCCCAGCTGGGGAGCTACCCACATGGAGCAGCAGACCTCTCCTGCCTAGTCCGCTGCTCCCCTCAGCAGTGTGTTTCAGTCAGTCTGCCTGTTCAGTTACCCGCTCTGTCTCTGGTGAATTCTCTCACCCCACACCTCTAGCCTGTATCCTAATTCTTATTGCTTAAATGAATAAAAATCTTTAAAAAAATAAAATTGATAAATATCAGCTTTAATAACTCGATAATATTTGTGAGTCCCTTTACAAAACATGTCCCATGGCTCTCTGATATTCACAGCCCCAACTTACAGGTGAGGAATTCCAAGGTGAGAGCACTTAAGAGACTCACTTAAAAATACACAGGACAGGGCCTCCCCTCGTGGCACAGAGGTTGAGCACTGGCTTGCGAGGCTGCCCGAAGCCTCTGCAGCGCCAGCTCCATCCCCGACCCTCTGGCGAGGGTCCCACAAAAGCAAAACAAAAAACAAATATACACAGGACATTGCAGGGAATCTTGTTATCTGTAAGACATAATTAAATGTGAGATGACTTTTTCAAATACAACTTCTAGCCTCAAGGCTTATGAAGCCTCAAAATGATGAATGTGACCCAAAACCATAGAATGAGGATCTTACCCACATTTTTAGCAGGAGTGTCAAATTTAATCATAAACCCTATGTGTTTCTGAAAACCCACGCGGCGAAGAGGTATAGGGTTCAGAGAAAGGGGTCGTTGGGTTACCTCTGAGAAAATTTTCGGCAGTTTCCCTTTCAGCATCGTAAGGCAAGTTTACCTAGGAGACGAGGATATTCGTGCAGACACAGGCAGGTGCAGGTTACATTTTAAAAGGACAGGTTTATTACGAACAGGAGAAAGAAAAAGAGAGACACCTGCATAGTCACAGGTGGGCAGGAGAGCTCTGCTGCTGCTGCTTTGCAAAAGGAAAATGTTTGTGAACAGAAACACCTGCACAGTCACAGGCAAGCAAAACAGCTGGGTTTTGCCAGTGCAGAAATTGCCCCGATATAATGTTTTTCTTTTGGATAGGGGCTCATTCTTTTTTTTTTTTTTAAGATTTATTTATTTATACAAGAACTGGGGTACAAGCCAGAGTGCAGGAGGGTGAGAGGATTCACCAGAGACAGAGTGGGGAGCAGAACAGGCAGACTGACTGAAATACACTGCTGAGGGGAGCTGGGGGTGAGACGGGAGAGGTCTGCCGCACCATGTAGGGGAAGGAACCCACGCAGCAAACTTCGCAGCACTGCACTCAACCCGCTGTGCCACCGGGGAGGCCCTAGGCGCTCATTCTTTCGTGGAATTGTTATGTATTGTAAAATTAATTACTTTTAGGTGTGACTAGGTTGATTGGTAAGGACCGGTGATTCTCTACAAAGATCTTAATCTCCATATCCCCACCTCTGGTCTGCACCTCCAGATACTTGCTACAGCCCAGGGAACCTAAAGATATTTCATTTCTGTAGCTGAATTAACACCTATGTTAATCATTTCTATCTCTACCTCCAGTTTCTGGTCTTGCCTCCATTTTAAATGTTCTACTCTTAACCGCCATCAAACCCTAGTTTAAAACTAGAACTAGTTTTAATCATGATCAGATAAGCACCTTCTGAAAAACTAAACTCAGTTTCAGTTGTTTTTAATTATGCTCAAATCATGATCATCTATTAAAGAAGATTGTGCTGCAAAAACTAGAAGGGCTGTTCAGCCATCTATAAAATAGATAGTTGAAAGTTGTCTTTATATTTTCAATTTTCCAGGCATTAATCTCTTCTAGGGTTAATACCTAGTAATATCTATCCTTTCCCCCTAACAATATGACAAAAATGGCATTCAACACCTCTGAGAAGAAATTGACTAAACACATTGATAAGTTTAAAGCTAGATGCCCGCTTAGAAACAACTTAGTTTGCATTTCTTAATTTCCAGACTAGAAAATTAAAGCACAGTGGCACCAAAGAGACTTACTCATGCTCATGCAGCTGAAGAAAAACACAAGAACTCCTAGCTCTGATGACCACATGTTAACACCATTTGGTCAGAAAAATAGTTTCTTTCCTACTCTTTCTTCTCTTGTGGGTCAGTTACTTCTTTCTTACTGTGCAAAAGAAACAAATTAGGATGCTTCTCTTTTATTTTATACCAAGGATTCTGTTGATATATCATTTAATAAGGTTAAAATCTAAGCCTGCACCTCTTGCCCAGCAGGAAGTTTTGGGAGATTTGAACAGATAAAGGGCATTGATAAGGTTGCTATGGGAACCAGGCCATAAGACCAACCACTTTGATGCTGAATTCGGAAACAGGGCTAGGACACATTCTGTGTCAAAAGGTCAGTACCAAAGACCAGACATCCCAGCACTAACTGCCCCAAACTTACTTCCTTGTCATGAAAAGCCCATGAAACTGTTTATAAAGGCGAGCCCCCAATCGTTTTTCCCATGCAGACCTCGCCCATCTCCTCAGCTGCTCCTCTTAGCAGTGTATTTCGATAAATCTGCCTTTCCTGTTCTACATTCTGTCTCTGGTGAATTCTTTCAAACCCTCTCCACCCGCTGCCTCACCCTGATCTCCCCACAACAGGTTCCAGCCAGAAATCTTCTGGATGCAAGAAAGAGAGTACCTTTCCCCCTAACTGACTACCAGGGGGTGCCCACAGGATAGCCGGACACATGGGGGTGACTCTGGAGAGTCCCTTCACATGGAAAACACATATGATACCACAACTGACAGTGTTACAGAGCAAGGAGAGGGGCACCCCAGGCCCCACAAACCTGCCTGCTCTAAATAGGTTCTGCCATCCACTGCATCAACACAAAACATATGAGACTTTAATGAAAAGGAACTTTAACACAACTAGGAAACAATACAGGAAATGCAAAGAATATCATTTCTAAATCAAGCACCCAAAGTTACCCGTCCCCTCGTGGGTAAAAGTCCACCTAAGCAGGATTGGCCCAGAGCAAGGCCCCAAAGCCTGCCACAAGTCTAACGTATCTTCCAGTGGGGACCCGCAGAAAAGGATCAGAAACAACCAGACAAGTCTGCAAGGAAAAGAGCAAAATCAAGACAAAAACTGCCATTATCACCTCCCCACCGTCATTCATACACATCTGTGTCACCCAGTCCATGACCAAAAGGCAAGCGCAGTTTCTTTACCTGTCTCTTGGCTCCATGTGCCTCCTCCAGGTCTCCTTCTGGCTCTCCATCATGCTTCCCTCTTTCCTCACTCTCCTCTGCAGCTTCTTCTCTCCCTGCTCAGCTCCACCCTTCTTTTGGGTGGGGCAGGGAACCTGGATCCTCCCCCCTTCCTGGGGACCACCCTGTTACAAGACAACTACCTTTTGTTCTTCGCAGGGGGTTAGAGGTCTTAGGTCCCTTCTGAAAAGCAAGGTTGTACACCTGTACTGGGAAAGAAAATCTGTGCACATGCAAATCTTTTCCCTGAGGCATATTTATTTAGGGCTCTTTGCTTGCTTGCATGTACCTCTGATACCTGTTTCCAAAAGTAATAGGTTTCTCAAACAAGGTAGATGAGCACTGTGTCTAGATGTCATGAGAGGACTCACACTTCTGCTCTAGGAAAGGTAATGAGGTGGATTATAAATCAATCCTCTGGGGCCTCCCTGGTGGCGCAAGGGGTTAAGTACCACGTTACGAGGCAATCCACAGCCTCTGAAGCACAAGTTCGATCCCCGGCCAGCGAGCAACCCACATGGTGAGGCATACCTCTCCTGTCTCACCCGCTGGTCCCCTCAGCAATGTATTTCATCGGTCTGCCTGTTCTGCTCCCCACTCTGTCTCTGGTGAATCCTCTCACCCCCTGCATCTTAAGCCTGTACCCCAGCTCTTGTATGCATAAATAAATAAATCTTTATTTAAAAAAACAAAAATAAATCAATCCTCTGCAAGCTGTGTCCTAACAGTCATCTGGATGTTCCCAAAGACCTAACTACAGACAAGACCCCTCCTTCAGAAGATAAGATCCTTTTTAAGAGAAAACCAGATTCAGAATTATCAACTCTTTGAAGAATTCCAACTGCATCAAACAACTGAAAACGGGGTGATAAATATTCACTTCTAATTTCTATATGACCATTTGGAGACTGTTTCATCAATTTGCATGTGATTTTTTTTTCTTTTTTCTTTATTTATTTATACAAGAACCGGGGTACAGGCCAGATGTACGGGAAGGTAAGAGGATTCACCAGAGACAGAGCAGGGAACAGAACAGGCAGACTGATGAAAGACACTGCTGAGGGGAGCAGCGGGCAAGACAGGAGAGGTCTGCGCGCCATGTGGGGCCCTCGTGGGCCAGCCAGGATTGAACTGGTGCTGCAGAGGCTGCGGACAGCTTCACAGTGCGGCGCTCAACTGCCTGCGCCACCAGGGGAGGCCCTGATTTTTTTTTTTTCTAATGCATGGCATCAACCACGTGTAGAGCTAATTACTCAAAGAAAATTTAAAGTGAAGAGTATTTATTTAACACTCACCTTGAAAGAAAGCCTTATTTTTTAATATCAGTGGTTGAAACGGAGGGTGCTTTATGCTTTAAAGAACACTTTCATCAATCCCCCAAAATCTCTCTCTTACTGTCTCTTATAGTCACATCCTCCACCTCCACCCTCCAAACTCCTGTAAATCTCTGATCACAATAGCTTGTCTCATAAATAAATTTAGAAGTGTTACCTCTTCCTCTGTAATCTGGAGGAGATTGTGTAGGATTGGTGCTATGTCCTCTATAAATGTGAAGCAATCAGAGCTTGGAGTTTTCTTTTGTGGGAGCTTTTAAACTATGTATTCAGTTTCTAATAGTTATAGGACTATTCAAGTATCCATTTTATTTTCAGTAGTTTGGTAGTCTGGGGTGTTCAAGGAATTTCCTCATTTTGTGACAGTGTAATCCCCACAGAAAAGGAAGGTTCCAGGTTGAAGGGTGGAGCTTAGCAGCAAGGGGAAGCTAAAAAGTACGGAGAAAGAGGCTGAAGGAAGATGACCTGGAGGAGGCACGTGGAGTACAGCCATATGTGAAGAAGCCACACTTAACTTCTCAGCCTTGGACTTGCACCAGGGACTTGGGGGACATGGAGGGGAGACTTGAGACATGGGTGAGACCTGTGTGGAGGCTAAGGATGGCAGCCCTTATCTTAACTTGCAACTTGATTTTTCTCTTTTCCTTGCATGGTCCCTCTACGCCTTTCCTATGCGCCCCCCACCAGAAGGTGCCTTAGACTGTGGCAAATTTGGGGGCCTCAGTGGTCCCACTTTGGGCCAAACCTGTTTGGCTGGACATTTACCCATGAGGGAATGTGCATCTCTGGGTGTTTTTGGAAAACACTGTATTCTTTCTCTTCTCTCTATTGCACACTCATTTCATTAAAGTTCTTATCTATTGAAGGTCTTATGCACTAAGAGCATTTTTGTCTTTCTACAATGGCTGGAAGAACCCATTTAGAGCATGCAGGTTGGGGATTCATGGGTGCGCCTCACTCTGCCTGCTAACAATTTTATCTAGATTGTAAAATTTATATGTATTAAATACATAATATTTCTTTATTTTTTAATATTTATGGGGTCTTTATAATATTCCCCCATTTATTACTGATATTGGTAATATTTGTCTTCTCTCTTTTTTTCCTTTGTTCATCTGGCTAAAATTTATAAATTTTATTGATCTTTCCAAAGAACTAGTTCTCACTGTAGTGGACTTTATTATTTTTCTGTTTCTACTTTCATCAATTTCTGCTCATATCTGTATCATTTCCTCACTATCCCCAAAATCACACAATTTGATTTCATAGTTTATCCATGCACATGTATTTTGTTCTTACCAGAACAGTGCAAAAAATGTTCAAAACTAAGTCAAACAATTTAATTTACTTCTTTATACATTCATATCTTTTTTTTTAAGATTTATTTTTATTTATTTATACAAGCACTGGGTACAGTCAGAAGCGCAGGAGGGTGAGAGAATTCACCAGAGCCAGAGTGGGGAGCACAGCAGGCAGAAGGACCGAAGTACACTGCAGAGGGGAGCAGCGGGTGGCAGGAGAGGTCTGCGCGCCATGTGGGACCCTCCTCTGGTGGCCGGGGAGCAGCCAGGGATCGAACCGGCGTTGCAGAGGCTGCGGGCAGCTTTGCAACCCAGCGTTCAACCGCTGCGCCACCGGGGAGGCCCTATACATTCACATCTTAGCAATAGTCTATTTTGGGTTTACTGATACATAAGAAAAACCTGAAACGAAGGGGAGCTATAGGTCATGCTAGGGTTCTCATATAGATTAGCATAAATGGTTAGTAATGTAACATATGGGAAGGTTTCTTGATCATTCATGTTTCCTACCATGCCATGTAGTTCCTACCCGCTATTTCTGCATTCAAATAAGCTCTGTTTTGAATGGGAAATGTGACTGCCAGTGCATGTTACAGACATACAAGGTGTTAGTTTTTCTGAATCTCAGGCATCCTGGGTCTGCTGGAATTCTGTTCCAAAGGGGGCCTACCCTGGTGGCACAGGGGTTAAAGATAGCACTATCAAACTACTGCAGCCACTGCAGCATGAGTTCGATCCCTGGCCAGGGAGCTAACCCTTATGGTGCAGCAGACCTCTCTTGTCTTATGCGCTGCTCCCCTCAGCAGTGTACTTCAGTAGGTCTGCCTATTCTGCTCCCTACTCTCTCTGGGGAATCCTCTTACTCCCTGCACCTCTGGCTTACACCCCACTTCTTTTTTTTAAAGATTTATATATTTATGCATACAAGAACTGGGGTACAGGCCAGAGGCATGGGGGGTGAGAGGATTCACCAGAGACAGAGTGGGGAACAGTACAGACAGATTGACTGAAATACACTGCTGAGGGGAACAGCAGGCGAGTCAGGAGAGGTCTGCTGCATCATCTGGGTAGCTCCCTGGCCAGGGATCAAACTCATGCTGCAGTGGCTGCAGATAGCATCATAGGTTGCATCTTAACCCCTTGTACCACCAGGGAGGCCCTGCCCCAGTTCTTGTATGTATAAATAAATAAATCTTTTTTAAAAAATCCTTTGCTGGTAGACAAGCACAAACGCCATGTGTAAATAGGCAGCTACAAACAGCAGACACATATACTGTATGTATCTTTTCTGCTCACATACATGCTCCATTGGTCTGTCAGACTTCACTTAAAACAACACAGATTAAAAGATAAAGTTATTAAGAATGTCAAAATAGCAGTAACAGAGGTTTCAACCAAGTAGGGAGTCCTGTTGAACCTGGGCCCTGTGCAATGACCCAAGTCATATACTCATGAAGCTGACCTGGCATTTAGAAGTAGAAATTGTGAATAAGGTGATTCTGCATTTTGAAATATTTGTTTTATGTTCTACCCACACTTGACCTCCTGGGAAATCTGAAGAATCCAGCATAACATTTTGAGATCATTAACCACTTGACAGGGGAGGAAAGAGAAATTTAAAGCAAATGTGTCAGGAGTCACACATAATCAAAGATCAATCCAAAGTGAAGATAAAAGCAGTTTGGAAATTACAACATGAGACAATAGCAAGATAGGATTTAATCCCAAACATTTTGGGATCAGGTCAGACACGTCAAGCTGGTCTCCAAATAAAAATTAAAATAAAAATTTCACATTTTTTCCATCTGCCCCACAACCTCCTTACACAGCCTCTTAAAAATGATATAGTTGATGTTTCATATGTTAGCTCTAATGTTCAAATTTAAATAACTTAGTAGCATAAGATTATTTTCCACATGAAAATTAATGCCTCATTTTTCTATCAACAAGAAATAAGTGTTATGATAAATTAAAAATATATGCCCTTTACACATGTGTAAATTTATTTTTGATTCATTTTATTATTTTTGAAATATTTTTAAAAATTATCATATATTCACCTTTTTTTTAAACAGAATATATAAATTCAATTTGATATTTTCTGGAGGACTAAAGATTATAATATCAAGCAATTGTACTTTCAATTGGATTCAACCAACATTTATTCAGGAGCATTCATGGGCAAAGCATTATGCCAAGAGTGATGACTGTCTTAGTCATTCTGGGCTGGTATAACAAATATATCAGAGTCTGAGTTACTTACGAAGAGAAATTCTCACTCTTCTAAAAATTGGAAGTCTGCAATCAGAGTGTTGGCATGATTGGGTTCTTGGTAAATGTCCTCTTCCTGATTTATCTTCTCCCTTATCTTCACATGGTTTAAAAAGAGATAACTTGCTCTCTGACCTCTTATGAGGATAACAATCCAATTCATGAGGGCTCACTGGGGTGACCTAATTACTTCCCAAAGCCCCACCTCTGTGTATCATCACACTGGGATTAGCAATTCAACATATGAATTGTGGGGTATGTGGGGAGGGGAATTCATTCAGCCCATTGCAAAGGCCCCTGTTGTTTAATGATTGCAATCCCATTGGAAAACTTAGACAAAAGTCTAAGTTCAAAGTTTCTCTCAAAGTAAGACAAGGACTATTATATGAATCTAAACAAGTTTCTAGGAAACACAGAAGGGAAGGGGGAGAGAGAACATCATGGGAATTCAAAAGAGGTTTGAAGGATGACTTGTGATGACCATATGAAAGTGTATGTGATTACAAGAAATTTAAAGCTCTAAAATAGAAATTCATGAATGTGAAATAGAGCAGGGTGTTTCACTGGAACCAGAGATCATGTGTTTGACACTAGATGGAACAAAGAGAGTAGTAACTGTGATAGGGTGGTACCCAAGAAAGGGGGAGGTTCCAGGTTTCCTGCCCCACCCAAGGGAAGGTGTAGCTGAGCAGGGAGAGAAGAGGCTGCAGAGGAGACTGTAGAAAAAAGGAAGCAGGATGGAGAGCAAGAAGGAGACCTGGAGGAGGCACATGGAGCCGAGAGGCACATGAAGAAACTACACTTGCCTATTGGTCGTGGACTGGGTAACACAGATGTGGATGAGAGACCCATGGGGAGGTGACAATGATGTTTTTTGTCTTGATTTTGATTTTGCTCTTTTCCTCCCAAACTTGTTTGGTTGTTTTGGATATTTTCTGTGGGTCTCCACTGAAAGGTGCTTTGGACTTGTGGCAGGCTTTGGGAACTTGCTCTGGGCCAATCCTGCTTGGGTGGACATTTACCCATGAGGGGATGGGTGCTTGATTTAGAAACTACATTCTTTACCTTTTCTGTATTGTTTCCTGATTATGTTAAATTTCCTTCCCATTAAAGTCTCATATGTTTTGTGTTGATGCGGCAGATGGCAAAACCCATTTAGAGTAGGCAGGTTTGCGGGATCTGGGCTGCCCCTCTCTCTGCCCTGTAACACATTTGGCGCCCAACGTGATTTAGGACAGAGCCATCCGTGGTTAGTCAGCCCCATGGGGAAATGGGCTTCCCTATGGCACTGGCTACCATAAGCGCAGATGTGATTTTTGGTTTTAGTGTGTTTGTTTCATAAGTAAATTTGCTGTTGAAAAACTGGCTTGGGTTTGTGAAGATTCTTTGTGTCTGTGTGTAATTTGTGGTCACTTGCTAAGAGATTCAATTTTGTGGAAATTGTTCCATGCAGCAGTTTTTCTCAAAAGATAAATTAGTACGTTGGACCATATGGCCAGGTCAAAGATGGCGTCTGAGGCCACTTGGCAGGCTCTTGTAAAACTCAGAGGTTCTTGTTGCTAGGACTTTGGACCTTTTTTTCTTTTTGTGATATCTGCTGTCTCATTAGCATTTCTAAGGGCAATAACGATTGTTTAATGATAATGTTGCTTTGACTTTGCTTTGACTTCTGACTACTTCCTGCTCTCTGCCTGAGGGGTTTTGCAAGCCAACTGTGGAGCAGTGGTGTTTAAATTAACAAATATATGGCTGGTTGTTAAGGAAAGAGTAGCCTAAGCAGTAACTGGTAATTGCTGGTAGCCTTGATGGATTCTTTGAGATAACTTGAATTTTTACAAATTCGGATCAGAAAAATTGAAAAGATTTTGTCTGAGTCTGACAGGATTTGCTGCTGTGAATTTTGTCTACACAATTTGTTTTGGGCATTTGAATTCTGGATTTAATTGCTGGTGTAAGACAAGATTCTAAGTTTCTGCTTCCTACTGAGCAAGGCCTGTTGTGCAAAGCACTCTTTATGATGCATCATGTAACTGTACCAGGTTTTCATGTCTGTGTTGTTGCTGTCCTTCCCTAGTGTGGGGAAGGTGTAATCTGTGTTTTGATGTTGAATCTGCTCTTTCAGCTTCTGTCCCAGAGTGGCTAACAAAAGTAAGGAGATGACTCCTTTTAATTGAAAATTAATTGCTGATATTTTGGTTTTGCTTTTTCAGGTTCTGTTCCAGGAAACCCAAGTATTGCCTGCTTAGTGGCTAACAAGAGATGACTCCTTTTGCTTAAAAGTTAACTGTTGATTTTGCTTTTTCAGCTGCTGTACAGGATACCCCAGGATTGGCTTCTAATAAAAAGTCTTGAACACTGAAAACCCTAAAGAGATAAACAAGGTCATGTAACTCTTGTGATTAATAAAACTTGTTCTTCCTATTTCCAAAGCCTTAGGTTTCCTATTTCCAAAGCCTTAGGTTTGTAGGATGACAACTGGACCCTGTGATTTCTGCCTTCAACACTCCACATTTTTTTTGGACTTTGCATTTTTCTGAACCTTTGGAGTTAAACTGCAGTTACATAAGATATTCCACATGGCATAACTAAAAAAAAACTGTCTATATGTTGTACGTCTATGTCTTTCCCTTGTGTCTTGGTCTTGGCCTCTAGAGGTTGAAAAAAATTGGTATACATGGTGCCTATAGACCTTGGGGAAAAAAAAAAGAGCCTCCAGTTATGAGAAAAAAACTAAAGGTTATGATTTGATTGTCAACATTGTACTACTGAACTAAGCCGGTGCCTTCATAGACATTGAATATTATTGTTGCTGTTGTTTTCTGATGTTTATGGCAAAGTTTCCCAGAAATCTAAGTTCAAGTAAAAATTTGGTAGCCTGTCTTTGGTTGATCTAAGGAAATTTTGTGGAACCTGAGTAGAGCTCCTGAGACACTCCACCAAGTTTCTCCCTTTCCTCCTGGGAAAGGCATTAGATGAAATTGTCCTATTTGGATCACCTTGTAAAGTAAAACTAGAAGGGAAGCATTGCCACTTGGGAAAATGGTAAAACTTTGACATGTACAAAAATGTTAACATTGGTTTTCTAAAACGTGTATAAAACACCTTATAGTACCTGATATGCATGTAAATTGTCAGCGGTGATTGTCGCCTTGTAATATTGTATACTTTGTTTATCTACAGAAAATGTTTCTGTAAAATATAGGGGGGAAGGGCCTCAACAGATTCCTATAGGTGGAACTTTTGATGGGTTTAAAAAAAAAATTTTACTACAAAGGAGTGAATAGACTGTTGGAGATACACCTGATTTTTACTAAGTTTTGACATAATATTGGAAATTTTGTTCTGATTCAACAAAGTTTTCTTGTTTTGACTGACCAGGACCTGCAGCAATGTTAATTATTTTTTTTTCTTTTTTCAGCCGAGCTAACTTGTGTTTGCATTTTCTTTTCCCTTGATACCAACACAGTATAAAAATAGTGGTAGTAATTTTTACTACTCATGTCAGTGTCTATTTTTGCATAACTTCCATAATTTTGTCTGCTTAAAACATAAACAATTGGAGATGAGTTTCATTGTGTGGCTTTGAATGGCGTTCTTCCAGGAAGTTGAAATAGAGAACCTGTTGCTTTGTTTGTAGGGTTCCAGAGAATTCCAAAGAAGGTGAGGAAGCTTGTCTCCATTGGCAGGACTAGACGACCTGGCAAACGAAAATGTCCTGGTACCCTCAAGAAGAGAAAAGCCCAGGTGGAGTCTGGCGAGACCAACTTTGTTCTTGAAGCTTACATGTACCGGATGTCAAGAGTTCGCTCTGATCCTATATTGAGTATTCCAACAAAGCCAGCTGAAATTGCTGTTTAGTTATTCTGCCCTGAGATTTTATGCAAAAATAGGTAATATGGTTTAAAAGTAGATTTAGTTTGCAAACTTTTGTTATGCTGTTCAAAAAATTTGGGATCAAGGGCCTCCCTGGTGGCGCAGCAGTTGAGCGCTGGGTTGTGAAGCTGCCCGCAGCCTCTGCAGCGCCGATTCGATCCCCAGCTGCTCCCCGGCCACCGGAGGAGGGTCCCACATGGCGCGCAGACCTCTCCTGCCGCCCGCTGCTCCCCTCAGCAGTGTACTTCGGTCCTTCTGCCTGTTCTGCTGCCCGCTCTGGCTCTGGTGAATTCTCTCACCCTCCTGCACTTCTGACTGTACACAGTGCTTGTATAAACAAATAAAATAAATCTTTAAAAAAAAATTTGGGATCAAAGTTGAGATAATATGTTTTTTACATAAGTTGAAGCAATTTTAAGATTTTTTTTCCCCTGTAATTTTGATATATTTGCTGTCTTGTTTTGGCTAATGCCTCCAGATGTTTTTATTTTTTCTTTTGGCTTGGATAATGGACTATTTTCCAGTAGTGGAAAACTGTCATACTGGACATTCATGGACAATGCTGCTGACTAATTGTTGCTTCTCTTACACACATTGTGACCCTGAAAAAAGACTGTCTCCTAAGACTACACCCTGAGATCTGTGCCACCATAGATATCATGGAATAAAAATTGAAAGGGGGATTGTAACAGGGTGGTCCCCAGGAAAAGGGGAGTTTCCAGGTTTCCCGTCCCACTCAAGGGAGGGTGGAGCTAAGCAGGGAGAGAAGAAGCTGCAGAGGAGACTGAGGAAGGAAGGAAGCAGGATGGAACCAGAAGGAGACCTGGAGGAGGCACATGGAGCTGAGAGACACGTGAAGAAACTGCGCTTGTCTTTTGGTTGTGGACTGGGTGACACAGATGTGGGTGAGTGACCGTGGGGAGGTGACAATGGCGGTTTTTGTCTTGATTTTGATTTTGCTCTTTTCCTTCCAGACTTGTCTGGTGTTTCTGATGATTTTCTGTGGGTCCCCACTAGAAGATGCATTAGATTTGTGACAGGCTTTGGGGCCTTGCTCTGGGCCAGTCCTGCTTTGGGGGACTTTTACCCACGAGGGGACGGATAACTTTGGGTGCTTGATTTAGAAACTACATTCTTTACCTTTTCTGTATTGTTTCCTGATTGTATTAAAGTTCCTTCCCATTAAAGTCTCATATGTTTTGTGTTGATGTGGCAGATGGCAGAACCCATTTAGAGTAGGCAGGTTTGCGGGGTCTGGGGTGCCCCTCTCCCTGCCCTGTAACATAACCGTCAACAGAAGTGGAGAGAAATGCATTTTAAATGTATGGACTATTTGTACCTATATAAATTGTACTATTATGTGTTTTTTAGTTTGTTATAATGAGTTTTCTGTCACATTTGGTCTGTCAGCTACTCTTGAGATTATCAGGACTCTACCCACATTTTTGCTAAAATTCTGCCTCTAATCTACTAAAAGTTAGAAGACTAAATGACCAAGATGACTCAAATTTTATTTAAGCAAACACAGGCTATGAGAAATAGATGGCATTTATTATTTCTCTAAATTATTTATTATTCAATTAATAAATTAGATTTTGCCTAAGAGCAAAGTGCTTGGGTTTCAACTCAAAAACAGATTAAGATTTCTAAGGAAAACTTCTAGTTAAAATAGGGGAATTGACCATGACTACCTTTTCTTATAAATCTTATTAAAATGACAGTCAAGGCATTTTTAAAAACAAATTAATAGACTACGTCAAAGAGAATGAGATAATTTGTCTCAAATGATTTTGGCAAATTTTTGGAAGGTGAGAAATAGATGGAGTATGGTGTCCTTGGCTGAATGAAGAAAGGAAAAGTCAGTCGCTTGCAGACAAGTGGGAACAGAGCTGCTTCACCTTGATGACTCTTGAATTATTCAATGTTTATAAGCAATGAAAATTCTTAGACGAAGGTGAGAGATAAACTCACTGTGGGAAAAAGCATTACCTGGACATCTGCCTATAGCGTGGTCGAGCCCATTAATTCTCCTCTCTTATTGTGTAAATCTAAGCAAGAACCCTTCCTTTGCTTTCTGGCAGAAACTTGGGAGTTTATTCTTTGGGGTAACTGGGCTTAGGAAGCAAGTCCAAGAGATGCAGAGATGAGCCGGGGCGTAGTGACAATCTACATATCATACTGTGGCCTCCTGGATCTCCTTTCCCAGCCTACTTCAAACTCACACTGGCTGGAGATTCAGGTTCCCCTCTGGATTTCCCGGGGCCGGGGGAGAAACCTGGAGAATGAGTATGGGAGTTCTTCAATGCATCAGTGATTCTCTTCCTCTTTTCCCTGTGGTGATGTACAGAGAAATGTCCCATCCATGATCTTAGTACCCCCAATCACAGTGCCACACTTTTGAATAAAGACTGAGGGATTTATTCTTCCAGACACCACATGCACATGCTCGGCAAACCATTTCTCTGACTCTTTGACACCAACTGGACGTCCAATTCACTTCGGACACTGTCTACCTAGAATTACTGTCAGGCCCCAAAGTTAAAGGGCTCAGTCCCACAAGACAGCCCTACAGCAGATGCTGTAGGGTAAATGGTTTTCAGGCTTTTCTCCCCTCCCTCATTAGGATTGCCCTGCCTCATGGGCACCTGCAGTTGTTACATTGTTGTAAGCTGTCTTCTTTACTTCTGGGAGCCATGGGAGGAGTATTAGGATAGTCACTGAGGGAAGCAGAACCAGGAGAGAAGCAGGAGAAGAGGCAGCAGTGAGAAGGGGAGAAAGAAGGCCAGAGAAGCCCAGAGTGAAGACTTGCTGGGGGTTTGGAGGCCTTCTGGTCTCCTGGCCCCCCGGCACTCCTGCCTGCCATGTGTCTGCCACACTACATGTAAAGCTCAATAAAAGCCTGAGAAAGCCACCGAGGGCTCCAGGATTCCTCTTGGAGGAATCCAGGATTACCCTCCTATCTGCTTGGATCCTAGAAACCTGCTCAGTGGCCCTTCCTGCCTCTACAATGCTAATCACTTGTCTTGGGCCACCTGTATTTCAGACTGATCAGCTATAAATTGGAAGTTCCTACATGCCCTCCTCACCCACCTGGCATGGATTTTTAGCTGCCAAGGTCCTCACACTCCCCACCAGAGACCACTGCTTCTCTCTACCCCTCTGGCTCTGCTACAAGTGCAGGAAGATCAAAGCTAGGCACACCCACCCGACACGCTAAGTTGCCAGTTAGGACTCTGGGTAGCTATGATGGCCTACACTTACCACACAAGTATCCCCATGCCCAAGTTTAACATTGAAACGGTAAATAAAAAATACCATGAGAGGTTGAGAAAGAGCAAGATCACAATAAAAGGAAAAAAGTATTGTTTTGCTTTTGAGGAAAAAGTCCCCATATTTTTCATTGTGCACTGGACATCAATAATTATGTACCCAGCCCTGGTTTCAATTGAGAGACTGCTTGCAAGACCTACTTTTTATACCTCAAAAACTCCAATGTGAATGTCGCCAAAAATAAAAAGAACAGATATTCCTAACATTGCTTGGTTTTTTTTTTTAAATAAAGTCAGGATGGTTCCAATGTGATCCCTGGATCCCTCAGTTGGAAATTCCTGGCCCTAAATCCTCTTTTCTGAGCCACAACCTGCCTACTGGATTAGGGAGCTGACACCAGACCTTGGACTCATATCCACAGGCAATTTCTGACCAAAAATGGCAGCGTTAGACAAATCTAGATGCCACTAAGAGAATTCATGAGTGAATTCAGGCATTTTGTGGAATTTTTGCCCTATGAATAGAGGCACCTGTATTTGAACAATTTCTTGGGATCTTCTAAGTTCAAGTTTAGGCTTAAATCTTAGGGAGGATATATAACCCTGAATATAGCTGCCAAGAATGAGGAGAATTTCCTTCTCTGGGGAGTTTAAAGAACAGGAAGGGCTGCTGCTCATCTGGAAGGGCACAATTGGCCAGGGGGAAAGGGGCTGGGGTAGGGGTCTCCCCAGAGACTTAGACAGTTTAGACTCCTCCCACATCCTGAATCTCTGATTTTCATTTTCTTAGATACCCAGGTCATTGCCAGCAGTGAGAATAGTTCACACTAGACCTAGCTTTTTGCAGTTAGTATGGCTGTCTGCTTCACACAGGTCCACTTTCCCCCAAGTGCTTAATTTCCCCCAAAATCTTGTTCCTTGCTGCCACCCCTGGAACCTCAGGCCTCACTGGTGTGTGACCTAACAACTGCCCTTTCCATGAGGATTTGTATTATAAATTGCCATTTAAGAGGCCTCTGATACATCTTCCTCACAAATTTCTATCATGGTTTTCAGACAGAAACTGGCGGGTACACGTGGGGCAGCCTTGGATCTCATCAGACAGGTTCTATTAACTTCGTAGCCAGGTGGTAACCATATTATTTGTGCTTCTTGGTAACTTTTGTGCAGCACAATTACCTTTGACAGCTCTTGAGTGGGACAGCAATTTTCAGCAAATGTTTTCAGTAACCAGAGGCCAGGAGGAAAAGAAAAGTGAGGGCCTCAGTGAAGTTCTGAGTGGGGCTCTGACAGCTCTGCAGCACCTCTGGGCTGTTACAAGCAGGAACTTTGCGGAATTTGGATAAGTGGAACTTAATGAAAGAGAACTGAGAAAGGCCAGAGGTTTCTACTGTATTTTTTTTTCTTTTTCTTTTTTTTTTTCAGAAATTCTTTTTTTTTTTAAATGGAGCTACCATACGATCTGGCAATTCCACTACTAGGGATCTACCCAAAGGACACAAAAACAGTGATTCAAAAGAGCACCTGTACACCTATGTTTGTTGCAGCACTATTTACAATAGGTAAAACCTGGAAACAACCCAAATGCCCAAAAATAGATGACTGGATCAAGATGTGGTACATATACACCATGGAATATTATTTAGCAATCAAAAAAGATAAACTCATGCCATTTGCAGCAACATGGATGGAGCTAGAAGGAATTATGCTCAGTGAAATAAGCCAGAAGGAAAAAGAAAAATATCAGACGGTTTCACTTATAACAGGAATATAGGGGAACAAAATAAGACATCAGTATAAAAAAATAATAACAGTACAAAACACAACAAAGCAAAAACAGACAATTATAAACCAGAGACATCCTGCAGGGGAGGAGGAGGGAGAGGGATCAGAGGGAGGGAGGAGCACAGGGGACTGAGGTGATGGTGCACAGGTGCATTGGGGAAGGCAATTCTATGGGGACTCAATCTGAGGGTGTGGAGGGAAGCAAATATTGTCAAAAAATTTTTTAAATGATAAATGTTAAAATAAAAGAAATTGATAAATGTTAAAATAAAAGAAGAAAAGAAAAGAAAAGAAAATGATAACTTAAAATAAAAGAAATAAATTTTTTTAACTTTCATTTGTTTATTTTTTCTTTGATATATTTTTTTACATCATTTTTCATTTTTGCACAATGTATGCATTTCATCTTGGTTATCATCCCCATACAATTCCCACCCCCTCTTATTTTGACCCTAATCCCTCCTCCCCCCACCCCCTCATAGTGTGTCTCTGGTTTATAGTTGCTTGTTGATCTTGATGCAACATGGATGGAGCTGGAAGGGATCATGCTCAGCGAAATAACCCAGAAAGAAAAAGAAAAATACTGGATGGTCTCGCTCATAGCAGGAATTTAGAAAACCTAAATAAGGTTTCTACTGTATTTTATTTTATTTTATTTTATTTATTTATTTATTTATTGTGGGACCCTTGCCGGCGGCCAGGGAATGAACCAGCGCTGCAGAAGCTGCAGGCAGGCTCGTAGCCCAGCGCTCAACTGCTGAGCCACCGGGGGAGGCCCTCTACTGTATTTTAAAACGAATTTGCCTTTAGAAGGGATAAAATGTTCTACTGTGGTTAAGTTCTTCTGAGCTCTAGAATACAGAGGTTTTCTTCCAACGGGGTTTCATTCTAATGCTGTTTTGTCCTTCCCTGTGTGGGTTCCACTGCAAAGAGTGTTGCCCTCTCTTCTTGGACTTGCCTGTAAATTTAATTGCCTCAGTATTCCTCAAAGTCAGTCAAGAAAGGTGTGGCACAATTCATCCGCCACATATCCATTTCTAGTTCCAAAAAAAAAGATCCTAAATCATCACAGATGGGCTATTCGAAATCTAGACTTATAAAGTGAGAATATAAAAGTAAATTTCTCCTCCACTCTCCCTCCCTCCATGAGCCTCTTTCTCTCTCTCTCTCTCTCTCTCTCTCTCTCTCTCTCACATACACACACACACACACACACATATGCACACACACACATGCACACACACACAGTCTGTAGACATACATCACAAGAAAATAAAAAAGCCATTTGATCTCCAAATCATCAGGTATTAAAATACGTGATTACCCACATTGATAAACCTGTGTGATTCAGGGCTGTTGGGGTTGAACTTGAGGTCATGTGGCCACGATCATGTCCCAAAGAATGTACTCTGACATCCCACTGGCCTGGTGCAGAACAAATCTTCCCTTCCACACACCCAGGAGAAGAGCCTACCCTTTGCTCTGATTTCATTAGCAATGTTTTACAGGCAAGTTTTCTTTTCATCTCCAATAACTAGATACATGATATCATCAACTTTAAATCAAGCCACATTTCCCTAAAACTGGTCTCACTGGCCAGGACAACATCAGTTAATCTGGAACATGTTGCAGATTGCAACATCTCCTGGTGCCATAATCTGTCACCTTCTTTATTTGTTTACCAACCACTTTGTCAATAACAGTTGATGATTTTTCCCCTGGATTCAGAGAACAAAATTTTGATTATAAACTTTTCCTGCAGACCTCATTCATATCAAAGCCTGACATTTGGCCATTACTGCTTTTGAACTTACTTCCATATGTCTCAAGACTGTTCTTTGTTATGTGACCTTTGGTGGAAATAGACAGCACTTCAAAAAGTGACCTGCATAGGGTATTGAATAGAAGAACTCAATTAAACAGGGTCCTTGTACCCCCAATGTCAAAAGTGGAAATTTGTCAGTCTTTAAAAAGAGTTGAATATTAATCTGCTGGATTTGGAAGATGAGAGGGGACACAAAAGCCGGGTAAAATGTGTGTGATCACTGTTCTCTGGCCATGCTCGAGATGAAAACAGTAAATCAAAGACTTTTATTTGATTATTTTGAAAATAATAGCTCTTAATCAGTTTCTTACTTATTATACTCATAAAATATATCTATTACAAAAATATCAGGAAGCAGAAACTAGCAAAAAATAAAAAAAAATGGAATACTCAAATTTATACTGTGAGATTAGTCAGTTAAGCCAGCAGACGGCCAAGTATTTTCTTACATCTAAAAAAGGTTAAGGTCATCCAGCTTCCTTTGCATCTCAGGTAGTTAGACGACATATTTCTAACCAATGAAACCTAAATAGAAGGGGATTCCTAAGGGGATTTCTGGGAAAAGTTTAGATTCTCCCATCTTCTGTCCTTGATGGAGCTGTCGCAGCTACTTTGTGACCATGAATAGCATATGAGCCACACTCTTGAAGGTGGCAGAGTGGATTCCTGGCATCATTGAGCACTTTCACCAATGGCAGCACTCACCCACTGCCTGACTTCTTATCAAGTGAGAAAATAGCTGCCTACTTATTTAAGCCATTCTTAATTGCATTTTGTCTGCAGTATTCTTTTTTTTATTTTTATTACAAATATAACAGTTTGTCTGCAGTACTCTTAACTGATTGATATACCCAATCGCTGAGAAAAAACTCCACTCTACTAGAATACACCAGACAAAAACCCAAGACTTTTCAAACTTGCCATTTAAATCAACTTCAGCAATCACTTCCCTCTTTGTAATAGCGGATGTCCCTGTAGCACCTTAGCTTTCACTATTTCATTCCTCTTGTCCCCATTTTGAAAGTAAGAAAACCATGACTATAGTTAACAATAGATCTTAGAAGTTCTTATCACAAGAAAAAGCATTATACCTTCAGAAGGTGATAGACATTAGCTAGACTTATTGTGGTCATCATTTTGCATATACTTAGATGTGGTATCTGCCTTTGTGTTTCAGGGTCACTAACACATTAATAGCTGGGTTCCGGTGAATTGTTTCACAGTTTAGTTCCTGAATGTTGCTGAGCCTGAACCTTAGTTTGTAGAGCCATATGCTATATTGATCATCTTTTTTTCTGTGTAACAACAACAAAAATACCCCAAGACCTACAGGTTTCAAATACAACCATTCTATTTTCTCATCATTCTGTGGGTCAGGAATTTGAGCAGCGCACAGCAGGCATAACTCACCTCTGTTCCATGATTTCTGGAGCTGAAAATCAAATATCTTACAAGGCAAGCTGTCTAGGACCTTATATTTCTGTCCTTGGTTCTGGCTATCGGTCAGGTTCCTTGGATGTCTCCAGTAGCCTATCTGAATGGTCAGTTTGATCCTCCTTACAACACGGTAGTGTCAGGGCTCCAGGAGGGAGCTTCCTGAAAAGACATGCTCCAGTGGACAAACAGTCATCAAGCTTCTGCTAGGTTCCTTTGACTAAAGCTCATCATATAGCCAAGCCCCAATCAGTGTTAGTGTGGACAACAGGGCATGTAAATATCAAAACACATTGTTCATTGTGGGGGATCACTAATGTAGTATTCTAGTCTAAGTCAAGTAGAGAGAGAAGGTGCTCAGGAACCAAGGGCGTATGTAATCATCAAAGATGACAACCTCAGGCTATTGCCTGGAAGTTTAATTTTGAGAAGGATAGGGGCAATGACCTAAAGAGCTGAAATAATAATATCATTGCCTTGTGGCAAGATCAGGGAAAAATACTTTATAAATATTATTCCTTACACATCTCAATTATGCCAGTGTCATCCCATTTTGTAAATGAGGAAACAGAAGTTCAGAGAAATTAAGCCACATGCTTAATTAAGATCACAGATCTTGGGAGGGGTGGAGTCTGGATTTGAGCCCTGATCTATCAAACTAAGGCAGGGGCCTAACCCACCAGGCACTCTGTCTGACTATGGCACACATTTTACATTTTCAAATATTGTGAACACCCATTATGTGGATTTGGGGAGAAGAAGCGGACTCTACAGAACACTAGGCAGGTGAGAAGACCCCAAGTCTGAGTATCAATGTACCTCTGTCTTTGTGACCCCAAGCAACTTACCTGTCTCGTTTGGACTTCACCTGTAAAATTAAGGCTGATGATAGATTAAAGGAGGTGATGCACAGGTGAAAAAGATGAGCAAACAACTATGACAACCAACTCGTCTGATGTCTCTTACCTCTCACTCTTCTTCCCACCCTCCTCCTGATGATGAAATTTTGCCAGGTAACAAATCACTTGAAAACTTGGTGACCTTAAACCACCACCATTTATTATTTTACAGAACTCTATGAATGTGTCAGGTGGTTGTCATCTGGGCTGGTTCGGCTAACCTCTCCATGGGTCTGTGATCAAATAAGGGTCAGCTGACAATTGGCTGATCTAGAATGGCCATCGTCATGTCCAAGGGTTGGGTGGTTGTCAGTCATGCAATAGGGTGACTAGCCACACCTCTTCCAGCAGGAATGTTTGGGTTTTCTCACAAGGTAACATGCAACGCCCTTTAAGGCTCAGGCACAGAACTGGCATATGCTTTACTGCTACCACATTCTATAGTCAAAACAAGTCACAGCAAGCTGAGACTCATCCGATAAGAAATAGACTTTACTCCCTGAGGAGATCGGTTATGAAGTTAGGAAGATTTGGTGGCCATTTTAGCAATCAACTTCAATGCTCAGCCAGCTTTCCAGAACTGCAGATGTGTGCTCACCTTCCCTAATTTCTTTGCCCCAAAACCCAGACAGAGTTTTTTTTTTCCAGTGGGGCACAGATTGCAGGTCTGGATGGGTTGTTTGTTATTTTGTTTGTTTTGACTTTTAGCTATTTCCAGGATGTTTCTTTCAGAGAGGAGAATGGCTCAGTTCTGTCTGCCATGTGTATAATAAGATGAGCTGTGACTGAGCATTGCTTTCTGGTCAGAAGCCCTGGAGCCTGCTGGAGACAGTCCACAGAGACTATGACAAGCCCTCAGGGCACTGAAAGCCTGAGATAAAAAGACAGTCTTCCTCTGAGGGTCTTGCAGCTGTCCAGAAGCCAGGGTCATGCACGACAAGTGTGTTCACCCCGCCAGCTAATCAGAGACATTCCCAGGCTCATGAATGAGCAGAACCCCCAATCCTCGGATGAGAATATCTGGCTCACACTTTCCCTGCTTTCAAGTTGGAGATTGCACAAGCAATGTGAAAGTCTGCAGAGGACATTGGAATGTCCCCTTTGATGAAATCACACACAGGGACTCTTTGGCTGAGTACCCAAAGGGGTCGCATGCTCCCAACAGGCTGCCCCCTGATGGCATCGGCATGTTGGGAGGTGGGTGCTGCCCATTTCAGGTCACGTCTCACCATCTGGGGTCTGGACGAGGAGAAACTAAAGGACGTAGCCAGCAGAGATGCAGGAAGGAATGTCTCAGGAAGAATGAAAATATGCTCTCATGCACTTTTTTGGCAGAGCCTCTGAGAATGGAACCTTCTCCTGAGGAAATATTGCAACACAGCCGAGATGCTCAGGGGTCAGGAAAGGGTCCCAGCCAGTGGGGGTAAATGTCCCTTCACTGGCCTCTCTTACCTCAGACAAAATCCTGCTTGATGGCATTTCTGCGTGAGTGGGCAAAATGAGCAACTCCACTTCCAATCCTCTCCGCCCACACGCAGGTATTAAATGAGGTCCGGCAGGAGGCCAGTCTCAGATGTGCCTGGAGGCTAGCGTGGGGAAGCCAGAATCTCCACCAAAATAAACTGTGGCTGCTCACCCACCATTCTCCTGGGAGAGCAGAGGCTGAGCAGAGCCTGAGGGAGGCACAGTTTGGCTCTTGGAAAATGACCCCGTTAGGCTTCATTCCTTAGGTACTCATTTTCTGGCTCTGGAGACAATGCTAATTCAGTTCTCACCCACGTGAAAGTTTCCAAATCCAAAAGCCAAAGAAACTCCCCAAACCCTACCTGGACCAGGGGACAAACAAAAGAAATCCACCTACTCCCTTCTATACCTTCCTCCCTGCTGGCTCCAGCACCATTGCCTGGAGGCAGCATATTTGGGCCAAGCAACTGTGGTTCCTGCCTTACTTTTTTGGAAAATCCTCCTGATGGCTCACCTCTATCCTGAGAGGTAGGACTCTTAGCAGTCAGAATTTCCTAATCCCCTGGCTTCAGTGAAGTGCGCTTCCACCTCCACACTCATCTCACACTTTTCTTTTACCTGTGACTCCTCCTTGCTGAGCAGCTACTCCAGCGGATAATTGCAGCCATCACCAGGAGTAAAGCCATCAGGGACCCCAACAGAGTCTATTCCTGCTGAATTCTGAACCTGGGAGGATTCCCAAGACTACCTGGGCAACCGCATTTCCGAGAACCCTCACTAGCACAAGCAGAACCTTTCCACTGGTTCTCCTTGCACACTAGCTTCTGCACACTTTCACATGGCTCCCTGCCAAGGAAGGTTCTCACTTTTAGCTCTGTTACATGTGGATGTCCATACTCCTCCCTTTCCTCAATTGCCTACCCTCAACTAAGTCCTTTCTTCCTTGTTTTTTTTAAAAAGATATATTTATTTATGCATGCAAGAACTGGGTACAGGCCAGAGGTGTGGAGCATGAGAGGATTCACCAGAGACAGAGTGGGGAACAGAACAGGCAGACTGACTGAATACTGCTGAGGGGAGCAGCGGACTAGATAGGAAAGGTCTGCTGTGCCATGCGGGTAGCTCCCTGGCCGGGATTGAACTTGTGCTGCACAGGCTGCAGATAGCTTCATAGGTTGCGCCTTAACCCCTTGCACCACCAGGGAGGACCCCTTTTCCTTGTGTTTTAAAGAGTATTTACTTGTCTGTCAGTCAATGGACTTTTTGGTTGTGTGACAATAGCAAGAATTTCATCCACAAGAAACATGACTTTGAAGGCCCAGAGGTACCTTTGGTCTTGATCTCCAGACTCTGGGGGACAGGTCTTGGGGATGACCTTAAGGTTACACACACATACACACACACACACACAGGCCTAAACTAGAACCCTCATTCCAAAGTTTCCTTCAAAACAACATTTACAATCAGACTTTTCAGATCTTGATAGAAGGGTGCAACTAATTTGAGTAAATGAAGGCAAAGGGAAAGGCTGGGTGTCTACATAATGGACTGGGAAGCGGGAAAGAAGTACTGGAGGAAGAAATCTCATTTGAAGTCAGAGATACTTGGGGTTATCTGAAAGATCTGCCAGGGGATCTGTGTGTCCTGGAAAGGTTTTCTGGAATGACAACTTTATTTTCTCAGTGATCTCTTGGCTACACTTGGAAATATCTAATCTCTTGGGAAGAAAATGTGAGGTTAGCCCGTGGGGTCTATACCAAGTATGAGGTCCAGTTCTCCAGCATCCTTTTTTTACCTCCTGTCTCTTCCATGTGCACATACCCTCCCCCACCATGTCGGTTCTATGTTCACTCTATTCTGGGGCCACTCCAGGGCTAACATGATTCATTGGCAGGAGACAGCCAGAGCGGCCTCCAAGATTTCTTTGTCTTGACACATAGTAGAGACCCCCTGTCTTCCAGGACTCTATTGCACTCTATTCCAGGTAAGGAGATCAGGTCTCACACTGGTAAATGTGTCTAATTCAACTTTCCCCACCCACTCCTATCCACACACCACCACCCCAGGCTGCTCACACACGTTTCCCAGGCTGGATGCCTGGAAACTAACCTGCCCTGATTCAACATTTGAAAGACTAGTGAAAATTTCAGTTGTTTCCTATCCTTTTTTATTATTATTACAAGGAGAGTATATTTATATTACAGAAAATTTAAAAACCAGAATCAAAAATTTTTAACAATAATAATCAGGACAGAGGCATTTTGTTGGTCGGTTTGTCCCTTCACTTTAGTTGTTCCTTCTGACCTATATGACCTTGGGCACACTGGAATCCACAGTGGCAGGACAGGACCCATTGAGCTATTTGCCAAGCAATACTGAAGGGCTGACACTGCACTCAGTCTTTCCCCAGGAGCGCCACAGGATGCCAGGAGAAAAATGAGTGACCTCCCTGAGTTGAACACTCATTGATGTATCCGATGTCATGGATCTGGCCCTGCTCCCTGGCAGGTTTCTGTTTTGTAAGAGGTAGGTCTAGCACGCACCTTTCCCCGGTTGAGTGATGCAAGGCTGGTGCCTTACAGAACAGAGTCATTAGTGTCTCTGGAGGATGGACCTTGGCCGTGGATTCAGAGTGGGTGGAACACTGAGCATTTGTTAGTCAAGCCAACCCCATCAGTTCGACTGCTTCCCCAAACCCAGTGGGTTTTCCTAAGTTTGCCAGAGGTTGGAAGAGGCAGCTGAGGATGTTGCAAGACCCCAGAGGACTAACCCCCACAGTCTTCTCAACGCTTCGCCGGTCTCTTCCCATGAAAACACTCCGTTCCCTCCCAAACCGTAAAAAACGAATGAAGAGCAAGACTGTTTGATCAAAACACTGGCTAAGAGAAATCTTGGAGGCAGCTCAAGGGCTACTACCCATTAGACAGGGGCCATGCTTCCAAACACAAATATTAACCTTGGCAATCTGGTTGTCTCCTGCCTCACAGCTTAGACGGTGCTTTTTAGGGCCATGTTTAAATTGGGGAAGAGAAAGATGAAGAAAAAAGATACAAAATCTCCTGGAACAAGGTGAGCTTTTGATTTCCAGAGAGAATTTAACTGGTACTAACTTTTAAAATCCACCCTGGTGAAAGGTTACTTTTCTAGGAACTTCTAGAGCAGAAGGGATTATATGGGTGCATCCCAGCAGCTTTTCCTTATGGGGTCCTCAAACTGGAAATTGGAAAATAAAAATGACAATACCTGGGTTGGCAAAGATTGCAAAAGCACTCAAATTTCACTAGTCCCCACAAGTCAAGACTGGAAGCCCTGGGAGTTAGCTTCATAAGGCCGAAAGATCCACGCTGTACCAGAGTGTTTATGTTTTTACATGAGACGGTCAGCACATGTGACTACAGAGGAGAAAGAAGAAAATGGGCTCTGGAAAGAGCAAAGTTTATTACAGTCACAGGTCCTGGAGACACAGCAGGCCACGCAGGGTCATGTGGGAAGGGCAGCGGAGTGGGTAAAGGCACGGAAGGCAGGAGTGAAGGGAGCCCTTAGCCGCTGGGCTTTCTGCAGGAAAGGCAAGGCAGGTTGAACAGTTTAGGGTTGAGGAGTTTGAATAATCTTGGCAGGTTTGGGGCTTTAGTGTCCTAGCACCTGACCTAGGGACTGTTAAGAAATAGGGATTATTTTTAAAAAAATTAAAAAATAATAAAAAAAAAAGAAATAGGGATTATTGCCTGCTGGGGGACACAGGCCAGATAGAGTAAATAGATCAACTTGTTAGCAGATCAAGAGCATATTCCTGACTTGTTCCTTTGATATCTCAGATTTGGCTAATCCAGGGAGGTGCAGTTAAAGATTTTCCTAAGATGGCAAAACATCATAATATACAGAAAATTAAAAATATTTACAATAGGGCCTCCTTGGTGGCACAAGGGGATAAGACGCAGCCTATGAAGCTGTCTGCAGCCTCTGCAGCATGAGTACGATCCCCTGGCCTACCAGGGAGATACCCACACGGCGCAGCAGACCTCTCCTGACTCGCACACTGCTGCCCTCAGCAATGTATATAAGTCAGTCTGCCTGTTCTGCTCCCCACTCTTGTCTCTGGTGAATCCTCTCACCCACCACACATCTGGCCTGTACCCCAGCTCCTATATGGATACATAAATAAATCTTTAAAAAAATGTACAATACATATAGCATCCTCCAGTTGAGAGCACAGCCCATTAAACGGCACCTTACCCCATCAAGGAAGCAGTTAGGTGTCTCATCCAGAAGATGACAAAGGTTCTGTTCATGGCATGGTGCCAGCAGAAAAGCATACAGAGTATGCCTGAAATTATGTGCACCCAGGTACAGGAGAGTAGAGTCTTCCCAGTGACTAGGTGCTCTTGGCTTCTGGGAGGGGGCAGACACCAGTAAAACCTACATCAGGACTTGAGCCTTTGGAACTGGGGGCCCAGACTTGAGCCTCATCTGGTCTTCAGAAAGCAGAGAAATATGCAGTCCATCTGTTCAGTCTCTCTTTCTTCATGGTTACCCTAGTTAACATAGCTCCTCAAGCTATATTTGGGGCCTTCTTCCAGGAGGGAATTGCCATACATGCTATTTGAAGCAATAATTCCACGTCTAATAATTTGCCCTTAGGCAATAATCAGCGATGAATATGCAGCCTTAACCTCTTAGATGCTCAATGTGTTCATAATGGAAGAAATTTGAAAACAGCAAAAGTCAAAAGTGAATTAGCTAAATACATTATGTACAAGCCAGCAACATGTAACTTTAAAATTATGTCTAAAATAATTAAAAGTGAGAAGTGCTGATATGGTAATTGAAAAAGGGTTTACAAAACAGTATGTACAGTGTCATACTAAACAGACTAAAAATTCCATACAGTATGAAAACGATGTTTGTGTGTTTATACAGTCACAGAAAGGAAAAGCTTCAAGTTGGGGAGCCCTTCTTTGCCTGCCTCCCACATTCCTGTCTCTGCTCATAAAACGGGAGCCTGCACTAACTCTGTGGCTTCCTCTGAAGAAGAAGTGGCCAGTCATGGAGTCAACCTTGCAACCAGAAAAAGTAGCTGGTTGATCATACTGATATACAAGTAGTTCTGCCTCAACACCCTAAATCAGAATCTCCTTCTTTCCCTGCCTCTCAAACCTGCTCCCTGTGGGCGATAAGCTGTTTTCCTGCCTCAGATGTGCCCAACCAGACTTCTTTCTATTCCAGTTTCTCAGTCAGGCTCACCCGGAGTCCAGTTGCTTCAAGTTGAGTGAGTAATAAGGCTAATAACTTTTATTTTGCTTGGTTCAATTCCCTGTATTTATAAGTGTCATCTAGAATATTTTTCAAAAGGATGAAAGAAAGGGATAGGGGGAGATAGAGAAGGAATGGGGGGGAAAGACATAGAGGAAGCAGGGGGGAGAAGGAGAGGGAGAGAAGGACATGACTTCTGCAAAATGGTGGCTAAGACTATGAACTTCTTTAATGACAGGATGTCTGTGTTTTGTACAACTTTGTATTCTGAGCACCTAGATCAGTAGCTGACTGGAGGTGGATGGAGATGGATGGAGGAATAAGGTGGTGGAGGGATGGATGGACAAATGGATGGATGAAACCTATCTCAACATCATCAAAAATTACTTCAGTATCTTATGGTAATAATTACACAATATAACCCTTTATCAAATCATCACATCGTATACCTTAAACTTACACAATGTTGATGTCAATTATATGCTAAATAAACCTGGAGAAACAAAACCAGATAAGGTTACTGTGGCCTATCAAAAGTGCCATTGTAGCCACATATTGATGAATACCCATTAACGAAAATAAAAACCCAGTTGTTATTAACCTCTCCAGACACTCCTTTGAAGGCCCCATTGTACAGGAATAATGCCCAAAAGGCAAAAAGATTGAATTTGAATGAATCCACTCATAACTCTCTTCGCCTAATGAAGAAACTTGGTGAGTCAACCCATCCTTAGAGACCTAATAGATTTTATGTTGGCTTATTTTTTCTTTCCACTCAAATGATTTTAATTTTTAGCTACTGACAACACTCTACGGGTGGTGTACTGCATGCCAGGGAGCCTGCAATTCTGTCTCCATAGGTTTATTTGACTGGTCAGTACTAATTAAAAGACTTCCTTCCTCTTGTCTTTAGGACTTCCGGACATGGCGCCTGGCCTTTATTTTTGGCTCTGAGCATCCTTGCTGCTTCCTGTTGTCTTGCCAAATTAATAACATGCAGCAAGTGAGCTAAGACAGCCCAAGAGGACTATTTCTCTCACCTTCCTCCTTATTCTTTAGGACAATTCTGTACCCACAGCAGATCAAGTGAACCATACAAAGCCAGCAACTCTGATGTGCAAAATACCCATGTCCTGCCACCTCCCATGTGTGGGTATTTTTGACACTCCTCAATTAGAGCAGTACAGTTAACTTCAGCCTGTCATTTGTGTGGGCTCTGCTGTTTGAAAAATCCATGAGGGGTCAGCCAGTGGTGGGAGGACTGTCTTTCCTATAAACAAGTGATGGAACCTCAGTGTCTGGAAGATACCAGCTGTGGTTTGGTTCCAGGGAACTTTGAAGGAGGCAGAAATGTCAATCCATTTCTTCCTCGGCTCCATAAACTGTCTCATTCCTGCAACTGATGCCTTCACATCCCATATTAGAAGCCCGTGAGGAGGTCTTGGGACCATGAGGGTGTCTGGTTCTGGTTTCATTTTATCATTCTTGTGCTAAAGATGCAGCCTGTACTCCCAAGTAACTATGTGGAACAATTTATTTGAGTGGGTTGCTGGGTATAAAACTTTAAATCTTTGAGAACATCTAGGAATGTTGTTAGAAGAGTTAATGTTTCACAAACACCATGTCTCCCGAAACACTCTTGCCATCAAATCATCTCATAGGGAGAGTGTATGAAAGTCCTTATGATTGGGGCATGGGAGGGAAGATGCGCATATCATCTAAATGAAATTAAATCAGAACAATAGAAATGAAAAAAGGAGACCAGAATGTCCAGCTTTTAGTTAAATGATCTGAAATTTTTATCTGATTTCTCAGTATATTTTTACCAAAAGCATGATTTTAGAAAGAAGTATCTACCCATTCACTTATAACAGATGGTTTATGTAGTAATTTACAAGGAATTTATAAAAAAATCTCCTAGCTAGAACTAATAAATTAATTTATCAAGGTCATAGGATAGAAGGTGAAACTTTTTTTTAAAAAAAGTTAATCCTATTTCCATATACAAGCAATCAACAATTAAAAATACAATTTTTTAAGATTAATTTATTTAAGCATACAAGAACTGTGGTACAGATCAGAGATGTGAGGGGTAAGAGGATTCACCAGAGACAGAGTGGAGAACAGAACAGGCAGATTGACCGAAGTATACTGTTGAGGGGAGCAGCGGGTGAGTCAGGAGAGGTCTGCTGCACCATGTGGGTATCTTCCTGGCTGGCCAAGAATCGAATTTGTGCTGCAGAGGCTGCGGATTGGTTCATAGTGCAGTGCTTAAACGCTTGCGCCACCAGGGAGGCCCAAAAATACAAAATTTTTAAAATATAATTTAAAATAGCTCTAAAAATGACATGATTATGCAGAAATCTAAAAGTATGTGCAGAACCTATAAGATGCAAATTGCAAAGCTTTAGTGAAAGAAATCAAGAAAGATACAAATAAAATGGAGAGACGACATGCCACATGCTATATCCATGGACTGGAAAAGTCAACATATCTAGGAAGTTAGTTCACCCCACTCCAAATAATGTAAGGATTCTATTCAATTTCAATCTCAAATCCAGTAGTGTTTTCTTTTGTAGATGTAGTAACACCAATTCTAAAATTTGTATGGCAAAGTTATAAGAAGAGCCAAAACAATTTTGAAAAAGAATGGATAAATCATGCTATTGAATTTTGAGATTTATTTTAAAGTCACAGTAAACAGAACCATGACAATTTAAAACTTTTGTTCTGTAAAGAACTACTAAAATAATTAAAAGAAAGCTACAAGCTAGGAGAAATATTTGTAAACCACATATTTGACTAAGAATTTATAACCAGAATATGCAAACAACTTTCAAAACTCAACAGTAAAAACAAACAACCTAACTTTAAAATGGCAAAAAAATTGAACAGGCACTTCTTCAAAGAAGATATAAAGATGGTAAATAAGCAAATGAGAAGAAGAAAAATGTAACTACCCAGTAAGGAACTGCAAGTTAAAGCCACATTAAGATGCTACTGCTTATGTATTAGAACGGCAAAAATAAAAATGATAATAACAAGCATTGACCAATATGCAGAGCAACTGAAATTCACACAAAGCAGGATAGTACAGCCTATCTGGAAAATTGTTAAGCAGTTTCTTCTTATAATACTAAATATGGAGTTAACCTGATAGTTATATAAGGGTATATAGCAACCATGCTCCTTCACCTTAGAGAAATGAAAATCTATCTTTATACAGAAACATGATCACAAATGTCTTAGCAGCTTAGTTCATAAACACTCTGAAATTTTTCAATAAGTAAATGGGTAAATAAAGTGTGGTACAACTATATCATGGAATATTATTGAGTATTGAAGAGGGTATATGTAACAATTTGGATGAATCATGAAGGCACTAAGCTGTGTAAAAAAAAAATTCAATCTAAAAGGTTACAAATGACATGATTCTGTCTACACTGCATTCTTTAAAAGATGAAACTATCAGAACAGACAATAGTGTGTGTGTGTGTGTATGTGTGTGTGTGAATGTGTATAATAGTTATCATAGGAAAAAAAATGGCTGACCATTTGTGTCCTAAAATCAACCATCAGTGGCAATAGTTCGGGAGATATGGCTTTCATGGTTAGCTCAAACATGATACAAGAAAGACAGCCACAATCCCTATTGGTTCCAGGGTAAATTATATATATATATATATATATATATATATATTTATATTTATATAATATAAATAGTGACAAATGATTTAGCTAAAAGTTATGGCATAATTATGAGAATAAGGAGAAAAGAAAAGGGTGTAAGTATGTAATGGAACTCTGTATTTTACACAACAAGAAGTCAACACAGAAGTCTAAAATGAATAAATCTAGAAGGAGAACAAGCAAATGAAGATAAATATCAGCACAAACAAGTGAAAAAGATGAAAGTGGGTTTTAGGCAGCAGGGCTTGGGGATAATAAGGGGTAAGACCCTTACTATTTGAGGCATAGTATTTAATTTTTAAATTATATCCATATATCTTATGGGAAAAAAACACTTTTAAAAAAGAGAAGAATTATGGCTTCTGGCCTAGAGATCAGAGCACAAACATTTAGTTGCTGAGGGGAGCAATAAACTGTAGCAGAATAAACTTTCTAAAGGCTCCCTTCTGCTCACACTACCCCCAGATGATGTGATGATGTTACACAGGGGAAGGGAAGGAAAGTCGTGCCCAAACTCCACCTTCCTCTTGGGAAATTTTTGGCTCAACTTACAATACTGAACCTTTGTTTCAGGGTGTGTTTGCAGGATTACTTCCTTTTGGATGTAAGATATTTACTTTCCACGTCCAAAATGTTTTCTGCTTCCCTACCTGCCAGGCGTGTGGTTAAAGAACTGCTCAAGCCCAGGCATACTTCCTCCAGCACTGGAGTGTCAAGCCTTGGTCATATATTATACATAACATGATGGTGATAGTGGCTTTGGAATGTTTTATGGACTAACTCTGTCTTCCATGTCAAGAAGATGAATGGTTCATGATGCAGCAAAGGATCTGTTTGGTGCGGAAATGGCAACTTAGCTGCATTTAACAGCCTCTGTGTAGCTCATTCTGCTCTCCTTTCTCCTAAGCACCTAGTCCTATTCATTCTAGTCGAGGAAATGCCCTATCCTCAAAGAGTCCCATGAACATCTTACTGTTCCTCACAATGGCAGAAAAATAGCCATGTTGATACCATGTGCAAACGTACTCACAATTCAACTACTACTGTCTCCTAAAGAGACCTCATAAGAACCATTCACTCTTATAATAACATGCTCTTGGTACCTCCCCATACTTTCTGTTCCCATTGGATTTCTGAGAAGGAAGCTGAAGTTTTGTCTTATAAAATAATCATAAATCAAAAATATAAAGGACAGTCAGAGAAAAGGTAAAAGAGAGCAGTATCACCAATCCATATCTTGATTCCAGGTCTTGCTGAAGTTACAATTTTACATAATGAAGGCTTTGTGGCTTAAATTCAAGAGTAGAAATGTATCAGTTGTATCTCAATCATGCTTACAAATTTTCCCAGATTTAACAATCAACAATATGAACATTGTTGTAAAGCACAGTCTCTTGATTCAGCATATAAGTCAGAGCAGTAATTCTCCTTTCTATACTCAGCTTTAAGAAACTGGGTTTTGGCATTGAAGAAATTGACAGCAGTCTTAAAACTATCAGGATTAAGTCTAGTAACTTTTTTTTAAGGATTTATTTATTTATGCATACAAGAACTGGGGTACAGGCCAGAGGTGTGGGGCGTGAGGGGTTTCACCAGAAAGAGTAGGGAGCAGATCGGGCAGATCTACTGAAATACACTGCTGAGGGCAGCAGCAGGCTAGACAGGAGAGGTCTGCTGCGCCATGAGGGTCTCCTCCCTGGCTGGGGATTGAACTCATGCTGCAGTAGCTGAGGATAGCTTCATAGTGCTGCGTCTTAACCTCTTGTGCCACCAGGGAAGCCCTCGGGATTAAGACTATATCAACATGACTTAATTATTTGTTCCAGAAAGTCCTTGTTTAGCGAGCAACTTAAAGGTTTGCTTCCAGAGCTTCTTGAAAATCTATTTATTTCCAAATAATAGAGAAGGGCCTCCCCTGGTGGTGCAGCAGTTGAGCGCTGGGTTGCGAGACTGCCCGCAGCCTCTGCAGCGCCAGTTCGATCCCCGGCCACCAGCGAGGATCCCACAAAAAATAATAATAATAATAGAGAAAAAGGAACCCTCTTACATTGTTGATGAGAATGTGGACTGGTCCAGTCCCTATGGAAAACAGTGTGAAGATTTCTCAAAAAATTAAAAATGGATCTGCCATAACACCCAGCAATTCTACTCCTAGGTACTTACATGAAGAATATAAAAACACTTATTTGAAGGGAAACATGCACTCCCATTCATTGTAGCACTATTTACAATGTCAAGCTATGGAAACAACCAAAGTTCCAAAATACAGATGAGTGGATCAGGATGATGTGGTGAGCATGTGCATGCGCGTACATGCACACACACACACACACACACTGGAATATTTATTCAGCAATCAGAAAAGATAAGTTATTGTCATTTGTGGCAATATGGATGGAGCTGGAGGGGATTATGCTAAGTGAAATAATTCAGAAGGAGAAAGACAAATACTGGATGGTGTCACTTATATGTGTAATACAGAGAAGCCAAGCAAAGGGTCAAATAAAGCCAAACTAACCCTAAAAAGCTGACTATAGAATTGAGGTTCCCGGGGGGAGAGGCAAGAACAAAGTGAGGAGGAAGCACAGTGGAGTATGGGTGTTTTGGTGTTGGGCACCATAGGTTAATAGCACCTGACAAGGGAGATCATATAATTCTAAAATGTTGAAAAACAAGCAACATGCCACACAAAGCAATGGAATATTCAACCTGGCTTTTTTCTTGAGGTAATAGGTTGCTCCATAGGGCAACCTATCAAAGATTCTTACTTATCAAAGCATGACTGGCTCTAGAACCCTTACCTTTCTTTGTCCATCGACTTAAACTATTAATTAAACTTTCCATTTGGTATGCTCATTGCAAGGTCTGCCTCAAACCACTCTAAACAAGATCTAAAACCCTACGCATACCTGCCCTTGAACTTTCTATTCTGAGCTGATACTAAAATTGTCAAGGTGGTTTTCTCCTTTAGTACAGTAAATAATAAACAGCTTTGCTTAACCAACAGAGCCCTGCTGTGGTCTTTGGAGAACTGGAAGTTAGCAAAACACAAATGTTGGCTTGGGAATCTTGTTCTTTTAGGCCCCCTTTCCATTTTTTTTTCATTCATTTATTGATTCATTCAAATAATCTTTTGAGTTCTACTATGTCAGAAGATACACAGAGTTTTGGTTTTTATTCCATTGAGTAAGAAAGGAATCAACTAATTCCATAAATATAAATGATTATAAACTATACCAAGTACTATAAAGGAAGGGTAGGTGGCACCAAATAAACATTTAATGAGAAAATAGCAAAGGATTAGGCCCTGAGGACTGAGATAGGAGGAATAAGAGTCCAGGTAAGACTCTGAAAATGGACAAGGAAAACCTTCCAGGCTGAGGGAAAAATTCACCCCTATAAGGCTAGGAATTCATTAGTTTTCTCTTCATTTTTCTAATCTTTGGGATCACATAACTATTTTGTTTCTTCCAGCTATTTCTCTTTCACAGAAATAAAAAAAAAGAAAGAGAAATATGTTTCAAATAAGAAGAGAACCAAAAAGAAAACATATCCATGTTTGTAACACCCTCTTTTCCCTGAGTTTATTTAAACCACTGGTAAGAAGTAGTCATGGTAAAATGGAAGAACAATCACTATGGAAAACAGTCTGGCAATTTCTTACACCTCTATTTTTATATAAATATAGATATCATATAATCTTGTATTTTTTTCCTCAGGTATTTATCTAAGAGAAATGAAAACATAAGCACACACAAAAACATGAATATCCTTAATAACACTATTCTTAATAGCCTTAAACAGAAAACAACCCAGTGTCCATCAACAAAACAAGGGAAAAATAAATTATGCTGTATATATACTTATACATATATATGTATATTCATATTCACTGAATGGAATGCTATATAGCAGAGAAAATGGATGATCTGTTGTATATGCAACAATATGGATACATCTCTCAAAAACATCAAAAAACCATCAAAAAACCAAACACAAATACATACACACTGCATATTCCATTTTTTAGAAAGTCTACAAAAGGCAAAATTAATCTATAGTGACAGAAAACAGATCAGTGATTGCCTAGAGCCAGAAATGAAGGAAGATTGAATGCAAAGGGGCATTAAGGAAATTTTTTGGGTGATAGAAATGTTTTATAGTTTGATTGTGCTGTTATTTACAAAGAAGTATATGTTTGTCAAAATTCATTGAACTACATACACTTAAATGGGTTATTTTCACATATAAATTTTACTTGCATGCACTTGACTTTTTTTTAATGAAGTAAAGGTAAAAGAAGTGATTTTTCCCTATAAGGCCTGGTGAACTCTGCTCCGAATTCTTAATAACTTCCTATAGGTAAACACTATCCTCACTATTTTATACATGATGAAATGGATTTTCAAATTCCAGTGTCCATATGATGACTCAGAAGTTTTGTTTGTTCTTTTTTTAAAAGATTTATTTTATTTTATGTATGCACCAGAACTGGTATGTAGGCCTGAGGTATGGGGGTTGACAGGATTCACGAGAAACAGAGTTAGGAGAAGAACATGTGGATCTGCAGAAATGCACTGCTAAAGGGAGCAGCAGGCGAGACAGGAGAGGTCTTCTGTGCCATATGTGGGTTAGCTCCCTGGCCAGGGATTGAACTCAGGCCTTCGAGGTGATAGCGCTGAGACTTAACCCCTAGGCCACCAGGGGGTCCCTCGTTCTTCAGGAAGTCTATCAGAGCTGAGTGGTATGGAGTAGGTGTGTGTGTTAGTGGGTAGAGAGTGGGAATCTCCCTACAATGAATGCAAATGGTGAGAAAGTTAGTAATGGAGTCTGCCCATTGTATGAGGAATAACAGGAAGAAAACTGTGTAGAAGCCTTTGAAAGAATGAGTCTCCAGGCACATAGTTTCACGCTTTCAAACAGACTTTTTGCCGGGAGTACATAACAAACTACCTTTAAAAAATATATATACATAATATATATAAATATATAAAAATAATTATATATAATATATATATTTCTTTTCAGCAAAGAAATATAGGTTGGTGAGGAAGTTATGATTTATGACATTTTAAGCAGGTCAACAGCCTTTGCCTTCTACAACATAAACCTATGCTGAAGTAAATATTTCTTCAAGGCCAACACTCCATTCAGTTCTGAATCTGTGCCTAAGTAGTTGCTCTGCGAGTTAAGTTGGCCTCATAGACAAATGTCTTAAGCTCTTGTCTTCAACTTTACTAACAACAACATCAACAACAACAACAATAATAATCAGCAGCAGCTGTTACTAAGTATAATTAGGGCTTAGTCTCTTCCCTAGTACTCTTTGGGTGTACTTGAAAACACATATTCAAATGTTGGGCTAAACTTTTCATACAGTCTTGGTGCCAGTAATGCTTAAAACCTTCTACTTCATCAGCATTATTGAAAGATCAGTGAGGTAAGTTTTACTGGCCATATTTTAAAGTTGAAGTGCTATCATATGCATATAGCAGTTTCTTACAGTTAATCAGTTACTGGATGACTAATAATCCAAAATTTAGTTGTTTAAATATGATATTACTGTTCATGATTTTGGGGGTTCATCATTTAGTTCTGTTTCATGGGTGACTGGCTGAAGCAATGGCATAACTGGAAGGTCCAAAATGGTTCTATTTAAATTGCTAACAACTGGTACCGCATGCAGACGAATAGTCTAAATGAGGCTCTCTTCAAATGGGCTTCTTCGTAGCATGACAGCTGGGTCCAAAAGAAATGTTCCAAGAGGAAGGAAAAAGCAGCTTTCAATAAGGTCTAGGCTCGGATATCCCATAAATTCACTTGAGCTACATTCAAAGCAGTGACGGGGCTAGTTCAAAGAAAAGAAATAAAAGCAGTTTGTGCATACAGAGAGGGAAGGACTTGATGGCTGTGACTTTTGGAAATTATCTGTTGCATAGGTACTCAACAGATATTTGTGGAATTAGTAAAGAAATGCCATACCCAAGAGTTCACTGCTGGTCAGAGGAAGAATAAGAATGGAGGTCTCTGGAGACAGCAAGGCAGGGCTCCTGGTACAGGCCAGGACTGAATGGTGGGCAAGACAAGCATAAAGCACAGAACTAGCATAGTGTCCCCTTCTCTGAACCAGCCTGCAAGGGACACGATGGATGGAAGGGACTAGGTGATGGACAGCTCCAGTCCCTTTCTATCCCAGCTCAGTTTGCAAGAGACACAGACATTGATGATTAAATGTAAGTCATTGGGGGCCACCCCTGGTGGCGCAGCGGTTGAGCGCTGTGCTGCGAAGCTGCCCGCAGCCTCTGCAGTGCCAGTTCGATCCCCAGCTGCTGGCGAGGGTCCCATATGGCGCACAGACCTCTCCTGCTGCCCCCTGCTCCCCTCAGCAGTGTACTTCGGTCCTTCTGCCTGCTCTGCTCGCCTCTCTGGCTCTGGTGAATTCTCTCACCCTCCCACGCTTCTGACTGTACCCAGTGCTTGTATAAATAAGTAAATAAATCTTAAAAAAAAACTGAAAAAAAATAAATGTAAGTCACTGGGAAAAGAAAAAGAATGCAGGTCTCTTGGTCTTTATCTTTATGTTGTTAAGAGTCAGGAGAGGGCTTAAGTAGCTGAATTAAATTCTAGCTCTACCGTTACCTATTTGACCTCGAGAAAGTCATAAATTCTGTATCTCAGTTTCTCCATTTGTGAAAACAGAGGAATGATCGTTCCTGCCTCAAAGATTTGTTGTGAGGATTAACCTAGTTAATGTGTATAAAGTGCTTTGGCACATATGAAGAGCTATGTAAGTGCTAGCTATGATCATTCTGCCAATTTGGTCATGGTGCCCTTGAGATGCTATGACTAATACCTATTACAGCCTGTATTAGTGACCCAGCAATGGCAATCAGCTCCTTCCCTGGGGTACTAGTATAACATAACACGGTTCCCATTCTCAAGGTATGTACAGCTGACATCATTTCCAGTAAACATGCCTGAATCTTCTCAAAATAGGATTCCACCAAAGGTATTAGCTATGTAAATGACAAATTGTTGCAGTAGAAAATTTAGGAGACCATAATTGACATTAAAATAATTCATTCTAATTATAAAACAGCAAGATTGTACTTATGGTGACTATAAAAATAACCTTTTTAGGGCCTCCCTGGTGGCCCTAACTTAAGTCTCAGTTAAGGGGCTAAGTCTCAGTGTTATCACAGCGATGGCTTGCGTTCTATCCCCTGTCAGGGAGTTAACCCACATATAGGGCAGCAGACCTTTCCTGTATACCCTGCTGTTCCCTTTAGCAGTGTATTTCAGTAGATCCACCTGTTCTGCTCCCCACTCTGTCTCTGGTGAAGCCTCCCACTGCCTGCACCTGCAATTTCTTCTACGAAAAAAAATAATACAGTTTTTTAAAAAAATAACTATTTTAGGTAATTCGGTTAAGAGCACAGGCCAAAGTTTTATGGCAATCTTGTTCTAGGGAACAGATCTAAAGCAGAATAAATCAATGCTTTACTCTTAGTGGGGACATTTTACAGGGAAGGAGATAATCATTTAGATAATCATTTTAGACTAGATACACACAAACGAAGTCTAGCTAAAAGTCTTTAGAATCTTCACTGACAGTCAACTGAGAGTCAAGTGGGAGGATGAGTATCTTCTTTCTCAAATATGATCTCAATCTCCTCAGCATCCAACAGAAAATTGTCTATGCGATTCATCTGGAATGTCAATTTCTTCCTATTAGGATTAGTGCGTGATAATTCACAAAAAAGTTTCAATCCCAGATAAAACTCGGACAATTTTTTCCTTCTAAATATAAATACATTGGAGCCTCCCCTGGTGGGTCAGTGGTTGAGCGCTGGGCTGTGAAGCTGCCCACAGCCTCTGCAGCGCCGGTTCCATCCCCAGCCACGGGTGAGGGCCGGCAAGGGCCCCACAAGGCGCTCAGACCTCTCCTGCCGCCTGCTGCTCCCCTCAGCAGCGTATTTCATCCGTCTGCCTGTTCTGCTCCCCACCCTGGCTCTGGTGAATTCTCTCACCCTCCCTCACTGCTTGTATAAATAAATAAATAAATAAATAAATAAATAAATAAATAAATAAATAAATATAAATACACTAAATAAAGAAAAGATAGAAGGAAAAACATGTTAAAATATTAACTATGGTGATTCTTTCTCAGTGGTGTGATTGTAGGTATATTTAATTTTCTTCCTTCTATGTATTACATTTTTTTCTAGTATATCACACATTACTTTTGTAGTTCTAATATAAGATTGAAATTTTTTCATCATTTAAAATAAAGAATTCAATTTCTATTATAAAATATTTGATTATGAAAAAATAACAAAAAAATACAAGATTGTTTATCTGGAAGCCTATGGAGGACAGGGCACATCTCAATAGCATTGAGTTGAGGAGTGAGATGGGGTTAGGGAGGGGAGACAATTTCCAAGGGAAGGAAAGATTCTAAGACATGGAGATGAAAGACACCATGTCCATTGGGAGAGGGAAATTCTGATTTGGTCTTGTCAGTTATCCACACATCTTTGCTGGAGCAAAGATGGACAGATAGCAAGGGTCCACATGACAGACAGCAGCTTGCCCTATGCTTCTGTACATGGGTTCAAGATAGCTAGACTGAACCTCCCTTTTTTGAACAAAGACCCAGAAGTTGCCTTCTACGTATCTGGCTCCTGTGTATCTCTACTTTGGTATTTCCATGGAAACATCTATGCTCATCAAAGGGAAAAAGAACTTGAAGTGACCTGGGAGTAATTTGCTCTTCATTGGATGCTTTACCTACTGCATCTTTCAAATTGCCAAATTAGTAGACACATTTCTAAGTCATTCTGTCCTTCATGCTGGGGTTCAGGATATATTTTGTGGAGAGGAGTAAAAGAGTGGCTCCAAAGACAAATTTGGACTTTTTTTTACATGGGCAACTGGGTAAATGAGAACATCAGTAGAAATGCTGAGTTCTAAGAGAAGGGCAGATTGGGCTTGGGGATCGGGATAAAGAAACTAGCATTCTTACTTTGAACATAGTATGAAAATTTTTATTAGATGTCGCAGTGGAGATGCCAAATCAGTAGTCTGGAATTCAGATGCAATTCAGGCAGGAAATTTAGAAGGGGTGATATTTAAAGCTATCAGACTTGATGATATTATCTATGGAGGCAAGAGGGCTGAATATCAAGTCTTAAGACCACTAGTCCAAGATCAAGTGAAGAGAAGACATAAAAAGACACTGAGAAGAGAAAACCAGAAACATGAGTTATCAGAGAATCCAAGTGAAGAATGTCTTTAATTTGAAGTCTTCTACTACTCCAGCCTTTTATTTTTAAACAATTATTTAAATAATCACTGCTCTATTTCAACACAGCAACCTGCCACTCTTAGACCTACTGAAAAGGTATTTACTATGATAAAGTCTTTGTGCCATGGCCCAATATCCTCCTAGTCACTTGCACTAGTGCCCATGGAAAGCCCAGCCAGAAATAAATCCCCTGTGTAAGAGATTCATTCTCAGGTATTTCTGATATGAATGTATCTTCCTTCATTTAATACAGATTGAATCCCCTGTACTAAGAACAGTGTGAATTTAAGACATGTTTGCCCAGTGAGAAATGATTCCAAAGAACTTTCTTCTAGTTATGTTATCAAGACTTCTCCTTTACAAGGGTTCAGGACAGGAGTGGGAAGAGCACAAGGGACTATGGTAATGGTGCACGGGTGAACTGGTGGTGGGAATTTCATGGGAAATCATACATTGTACAAAAATGAAGGATGATGTAATAAATATATTTAAAAAGTAAGTTGCTTCAAATGAAAAAAAGACTTCCCCTCTACTCACAGACTTCACTGCTCTTGATATCAAGAGGGCATTTCTTTACTTGGCTAAACACAGAAAAATGTCTATCTTAAGCTGGTAATTAAAAATATTGAGCAGCTCAAAAATTGGTTTTAGGAGTTGAAGTACCAAAGTTACCACCACCCAGCTCTCGCTAAGCCTTAGGCGTTGTAGCTAATCAGTTAGTAACATTGAAAGACTCCTTTTATGGAGGCTTCCCCACCATCAATGAACTCATTTTATATAAATATTTAGCCAGGCAATAAACTGGACAGCCTATATTACTCAACATCAGCCTCAAAAGACCCTCCCGATTTATATACACAGCATCTTGGTGGAGCAATACATTTTACACGCATGACATGGTCAGCGATAAATATACCAGGGTAGGTCAAACCCTATTTGGTTCTCTGCTTTTAACTGTCTTGGGCTTTGTGTGTTTCTTTAATCAGTTGGATGATTTAGATAAACAACTTGTATTAGTCTTTGTAAGTATAACATGCCTTGAACTTTCTCTAGATATTCATTCCCATTCATCATCATAATAGTTGCTCCCCCTTGGCCATCATTAAGATTAGAAATGTCCTTGAACCATTTAATGATATTCCACAAGACTGGACAGACTTTTCATGCCTTGATGAATTGCGATCACTCAGCTTAGACCAATGAAATTGGATATCCTTTAATGTGCCTGATGACTTTAAGGAGTTTAGGGAAAGCAGAGCTCTGGAATCAAAATGGATTCACAGACTAACCATTCATTGGGGGAAGACACATGATTCAAGTAAAAATTGATTAATGATTTAGTATCTAATAACTTATTCAATAGATATTATTTCTTTGTTCGTACTCCTGAACATAATTTTATGTATAGTGTCCTTTTACTATAGAACTCATGAAAATCTTAGAGATACAAAATGATTTTTTAAGTCCAAGTTATAATGTTTAAGAGTTACTTTCCTCCAAACAAAATGACATTTAGATGTTCACATCGCTGGTAAGAATAAAATAAAAAAGAAAACTGGGTTAGAAAGTGTTTCATGACCTTGTTTGAATCTGAGAAAGACTAGTTGCCTCTAGTTTATGAGGTATTGCAGCTCTACATGGCCTGTATGGGAATTATGTGACTCCCGAAATGTCTGTGTGATATAAGCAAGAAAATTGACAATTTGTACCATAAATGTGCTTTAATATTTTCACAGATCTATCTATTCTATTGATACTGAAAACAGGGACATCACTTTGGGTTAAAGCTAGCTGATAATATTGGCAAATTTAAATCATCTTTAAGTTCCTCTGTAAACTATGATCTGAGACAACAGTTGGGAATAGGAATCTGAGTGTAAGGTGGAGAGAGCACTTGTTTGTAGTCAAAGACCAGAATTCAAGTCCCACTTCTGTAACTGCTAGTTTGGTCAAATTACATAGGGGAGTGTCAGGTTCTACCTCGATTCATTGATCGATTATTTATTGAATATCTATAATATGACAGGTATTCTTCTTGGAATAAATAAGAGAAAAACACAGAATATGAAGCTAACATTCTATTACAGGTCTTGAAATATGTAACTTCCACCTTCTAGCCTTGTTGTATAGTCAGAAGAGATATCATCAGTACTTCTCTCCAAAACTCAATTGCTGACATAAAAATGTGAGTGCACGGACTTACAATAGTTTGGTAGGTACAGGAAGTGCATTTTGGGAAATGATACAACCAAGTCTCAGGATACACCATGTCTAGAGGTAAGGGAGTTGGGGTACACATAGTTTGAGTATAAATAATCATAAATTCAGAACTGCTGCAGGAATTGTTAATTCCCCAAAAGTCTTCTGAATTAGAATTAATAAACCTTGAAACATTATGTTAGAGAATACACAAATAGTACAACAGGGAAGAAAAAAAAATATGAACACAGTCCAAGAGTCCTATGGGATAACTTGAAGAGAAACATCTTTATCATGGGGTTCTGAGAAAAAGATATAGAAAGCTTACTTAAAGAAATAATTGCTGAAAAGTATTTTAGTCTGGGAAATGAACCAGACATTATGAATCAATAGAACAAAAATTTCCCAAACAGGCTTTGTTTAATTTCCACATATTGAAGAATTTCCCCCATTTCTTTTTCATTTTCTTACATTGTTGTTAATTTATGTACAATATTTAATTTTTCCACTCGTGTGTAGTTCCCATAATTCTCCCACCACCACAGTAGCCGTGACCATCACCATAGTCTCTTGTGCTCTTCACTCCCATTTTGACCCCTCTGCCTCCCCTCTACTGCCTTGTGCCTCAGATCTACGGTTTGCCTGCAAGTTTTGTCTTTTTCCTGATCTTGGCCTCCATGTCCCTATATTTTGCTTATAAGTGAGACCACTGATATTTTTCTTTTTCCTTTTTCCTTATTTTGCTTAGCATAATCCCTTCCAATTCCATTCATGTTGCCACAAATGGCATGAATTTATCTTTTTTGATCACTGAATAGTAGTCCATTGTGTATATATGTCACATCTTCTCAATCCATTTGTCTATTTGGGAGGCATTTAGGTTGTTTCCTTAGTTCTTTGAGCACTTCCCTCTTAGTTTCTGTGATATGAGTGCAGTGGACCTACTATATGGGAAGCAGACATTCTACTTAGTTCTATGAAAAATGAATAGATGAAAGTTATAGGGAGATACCTTTTAAATAAATATAAGCAAGATTTTGTTAACCTCAGTTATATCCTAACACAACAAAATAAACTGCCTTAAAATGCAGTGGATTCCCTGTCCCAGAACTATTCAAGCAGACACTGAATAGCCATTTTCTAGTAACCCTAAAGGTAGGATTGCTATATTAAATGTATGACTAAGTTAGAAAATCTTACTATTATGAAATTCTATCAACCTGTCTAATTCTTTAATTCCATGACGAGGGGGAGAAACAGCATCAAATGAACTTTTACAATGAGAAACAATTGATGGAAGTTTATATGACCATCAAATCCTATTTTTTTAATCAAATCCTATTTTATATATGCTGTGAACTGATTATGTCTGAGGCTGAACAAAGATCATAAACAAATGTCATTGGGAAGGCACTTCTGTGGTCACTCCCATGTCATAAATCCAGAAATATCAGAACACCATGGTTGCTTTCCAGGGAAATATGTTTAACGTATGTGTAATATAGATACTTATCATTTTCATCTTCAACAGTTGTATGCTGTTCTATTCTGTGGGTAAGTCATAGTTCACTTAACTTCCCTATAAAAGTCTGGTGATCCTTGGTAATCAACTATTACAAACTTGTTACAAGTTTGTACATCCTTGTACACAAATCATTTTTAATGCATGCAAGTATATATCCATAAGATAAATTCCCAGAAGTGTATTTCTAACTTACAGTGCCAATGCAGATGTAATTTTGATGGGTATTGACAAAGTACCCCCATAAATGCTATTATATCCTTCTGCCAACAATATTGGAAAGTGCTTTTTCAATACAGTATATCAAAGTTTTAAACATCTGTTCAACAAAATAAAAAAAAAATCTTAGAGCGATTCCTGTAAAAAAAAAATAAAGGGGCCTCCTTGTTGGTGCAAGGGTTAAGCACTGCACTATGAAGCAATCCGCAGTCTCTGCAGCACAAGTTTGATCCCCGGCCGGCCAGGGAGCAACCCACATGGCACAGCAGACCACTCTCTCTCGCCTGCTGCTCCCCTCAGCAGTGTATTTCAGTCAGTCTGCCTGTTCGGTTCCCCACTCTGTCTCTGGTGAATCCTCTTATCCCCCGCATCTCTGGCCTGTACCCTAGCTCTTGTATGCATAAATAAATAAATCTTTAAAAAAATAAAAAGTAAAGGAGGCTGAAGAAACTATGGCATCTCTGGCAAACTGAAATTTTGACTCATTGTGGATCCAGCATTACTAGGCCCAACACTTTTTAAGAAGTCTAAACTCTAGGAATCTTTGATCTAATCCAATACCTTAATTTGGCACATGCTGTAACCACAAGAATTTAAGGGACTTGCTCAAGGCCATATGGGAGGTTAGTTCCAGGACCAGGGCCAGCATTTGACATCTTGCCCTCAGTTCACTGCACTACTAATGTTTCTGAAAAGTAGAATAATGGCCTTTAAAGATGCTCACACTCTATTCCCTGTAACTTGCAATTGGATTGTTTACATGGCAATGCAGATGTATTAAGGTATGGGGAGGTTATCTTAGAACTTTCAGGTAGATATGAAAGAGCCCTTAAGAGTGGAGAACCTTCCCCAGTCAGGAAAGATCTGTCAGAAAGATCACACTGAAAGAGACAGAGAACGGGAAACAGGAGCCAGTGTGCAAGCTGAAAACAACTCCCAATCAACAGCCAGAAAGGAAATGCGGGGGAGGGTCTTCCTTATAACCTCTTGGAAATGAATCCTGCCAACAATCAGAATGAGGTGGAGACAAACTTTCCCCTAGTGGCTCCCAATAGAAATGCAGCTCTGTTGATATCTTGCTTTTTGGCTTTGTGAGAGCTGAAACAGAGAAACCAGGCAAGGGCTTCTGACTTACAGAATTGTAACAAGAGTTTGTTGTTTTAAGCAGCTCAGACTGTGGCAATTTGTTATGGCAGCAATCAGAAAACTCTTCCATTCTGTCTCTTCCATGTCACTATGAAAAACCTTCACTTGTTCATTTAACAAATATTTATTGAGGAACTACTATATGCCAGGCATTATCCAGGGTACTGGAGGTATAAAATGAATGAGACAAAAATCCCTGTTTTCAGAGAGGTTACTTTCAAATGGAGGGAGATACATGAAGGAAACAAATATGTCAGCTACATGGTAGATAAGTACCAGAGGAAAAATAAAGTGGGAAGGGGATGCAGAGTGCTGGGGGTGCCAGGGTAGGGGACATAAAGAAGGCAATATTTGAACAAAGAGTTGAAAAAAATGAGGGAGGAACAATTCATGTGGATCTCTCTGAAAAGTGTTTTCCAAGTAGAGGTGAAAACACACATGATGTTTCTAGATGGAAGCATATCTGGAATGCTTGAAGAATAGCAAGGAGGCCAGGTGGCTGGAGTTGAATGAAGGGAGAAGCAGGAAGTGGGTGTCACAGAAAGATAGGGAGCAGCTCCTAGTGTCTAGAAAGGTCTCTGGGGCAAGGTGTACTGGAAAGTTTTGAGCAGAGGAGTGTTATGATTAGACTCCTTCTGGATGCTGGGTGAACAGATCACTGAGCAGATACAGACACAGGGAGGCCAGTGAGGACCCTGTTGTAATAACTTGGGTAGGAGATGCTCTGGAGGTAGTAGAGATGATGAGAAATGGATGAGTTCAGGATACATTTTAAAGGAGAGCCATCAGCACTGCTGATTGATTTGTTATAAGAGAAAGTAAAGATTCAATGATCAGGCTGGTGGTTCCCAATGGGCCTTTTTTCTGTATTCAAGCCTGCATACAGTTTCCTCCTCTTGCATACAACTGGAGAGAGAAGCCATAAGTCTGTATGGAGAAAGGAAGATCAGTCAATCCAGCCCCCATTTACCCTCCTGCTGAATTCAACACATGAGTGACTACCAGCAAGAGCAGCAGAAAAGCCACTGCATGAAGCCAAGCCTGGTTACAGAATTGAGAAAATAAAATAGTTGTTGTTTAAGCTACTAAAATTTAGGGCAGTTATACAACAGCAGGTGCATATATAAAACAAACGACCTTAAGAGTTTTGACGTCACCACACAGAAGGATTAACAAATGCTTCTAGAGCAGACTGTTAGTTAATAGGTTTTAGGAAAAAACTGGGGTGGATAGATGAAAATCTTACTACTTCTAAATGGAAAGGAACATGTTTTTCTTAATATAGTAGAGTAAGATTCTCTCTCTCTTAAGCATTGCTGCATTTCCCAAAGCCAGAAAAGGCCACTTTGAATCTCCAACGTAATAGCAATAGCAATAGCAGAGATCAAAGGACTTGTTTATATTTTTCTCTCTCCATTTTCTGAAGCTCTGTTGACAATCAGCAAAATCCCCATGGCATTTCAAGGCAGAGAAAACCTTGCCTATTTTCTCTGGCTTTGCCACTGTGGTTTCAGGGCTTCAGTGACTGCATGTAAAGGAGAAACCTCTGTATTCTTTCCTTCCTGCTTTCCACAACTGGTCACAATGAACCACCTTGGGCTTGGCTGATGGAGTTCTGGAAGCTGAGTGCAGAGGTTTTGAAGGGAGGCCCTTGCCAGTTTTAGATTTAATCCTTCCTGTGGCCATACACTTTGTAGACTGCAGGCATAAGGAATACTGCCTGGTCGATTTGAGCACCCTGTGGGTCTCTGATGATAGATATTTGGGCTAATACCTTGTCAACTTGAATCCAAATTAAGTGCTGGGTAAAGGCAGTACATTCCTTACACATTCTTAAGGACTCAGGACAAATTCTCATGGTCAAAGATTACTCTCATGTCACCAATCTCCCACTTATTCACTCCCACGTGCCTGGTAGATTTCACCCACTCACAACTCTTTCCACTACTCAGTCAGCACTGGGGGGAGGTTTAGAACACAGCTTATATAAAACAAATTAATCACACTACAAGGGCTCGTTTCTCAATTGTTTAACATTTTCTTGGGTTTGTTTCTGGGAAGAGGGAATGACTTCCACCCATTGCCCCTCTGCAGGTCCTCCCCATGACTAATCACTGCAAACTTAAGTTGGACAAGGACTTGGTTTTACAGCACAGAGGGGTTCACAATGTTGAGAAACTCTTTGGTTTATCTCAGAACAAAATTAATGTTTTTGACTTAAACAGTTTGGTTTTTTTGAAAACTGTTGAGGCAGTTTTGAAAAATTTAACCATATAACATACACCTAAAGAGTGTGATCTTATAGTGTGATCCTATACAGGATTGTAAACCAGTATTACTTCAAAAAATTTTTGAAAAAGAAATGCTAGGATGTAATAAATCATGATCTCTCCAGATAGAATAATTTTCATCAACATATTATATTTAGAATATTATTATATAGAATATTTCATCAACATAAGAAAATATTCTCAATTTTTATTATGTTTCTGATATAAAAATTTTGTTAGTTTATTGTTATCCTGTGTTCCTGGAATCGAACTTAGGTTTTCATTATGATGGAAAAAAATGGTATTTTTTAAAATTAAACAAAAATTAATCATAAAATTATATTATAGTTATCCAGGCTTTAGATATGGCATTCTGGAAATGGCTGCCATGTGAACTTTTTTTTTTAAGATTTATTTATTTATGTTTTTTTATGTATACAAGAGCCTGGGGTGTAGGCTAGAGGTGCAGGAGGGTGAAAGGATTCACCACAGACAAAGTGGGGAGCAGAATAGGCAGACTGACTGAAATACACTGCTGAGGGGAGCAGTGGGCAAAACAGGAGAGGTCTGCTGTGCCATGTGGCTTAGCTCCCTGGACGGGGATCGAATTCATGCTGCAGTGGATGCAGATTGCTTCATAGTGCTGAGATTCAACCCCTTGCCCCACCAGGGAGGCCCTGCCATATGAAGTTTTATAGCATTGGTCAATGTGGAGAAGTTTTCAGACACAGGGACACTGACATTCTGTTTTGGTCGCTTTAAGTCTCAAAGTCATAACACACCTTTGACTGGAGTTTCTTCCAACTATCATGATCACAAATAAGGTTATTTTCTTTAAGACAGCCACCAATCTTTAAAGGATGGTTGCTCTGCAGGTTTCGTGTATTCACCATCTTGTTAAAGTGTTCACCTGTCTCCACTTTTCCAGTGTCCGTGAAAACTACTTTGTAACCATCCTTCCACTTGTGACACATCCACCCTTACCACTTGGAGAATGCTCATCAGATATTATGTCTTCTATACATATATAGAAGATGGTCTATAAGGAACCCATGGCAGGAAAACCTCAGAGTGGGGTATACAAGTTGGTAAGTCCACCCTCAGTGGGAATGGGAATTAAAAAAGGTTTGCCAAGACCTTGTGGCCAAGACCATAAGGAATGGAATGATTTTCAGTTTCATTCAAGTCCCTCAAAAGCAACCCTGAGACAAGCAGCTGAGTACAAGAGATGACTGAGTAGGAGATAAGTCTGAGCAGGAGGTAAGTCCAAGAAAAACAGGAAGTATATTCAAGAAGGATATAGAGAAGAGAAGAAAGTCAATGCAAGGTATATTAATAAGTTAATTACAACAGGGGGCAACTAAGGCTTTATTCTCATGGAAATATCTCAAACAGTATAAAACATATGCCTCAGAATTATACCATCCAAGGAACAAGGAAGCTAGTGTATCTATATACCAACTCGGTCAATTACTTGTTGAGAACTGCTTGTTGGGGAGTGCTGGTCCCCTTGCACTTCCGGCCTGCTTTGTGCAGAGATAGAGCAGTTTTTCATAGTCCCAGTGGTCCCAGGAAAAGTCCAGGTCCACAGGTACAGAGGTACTGATAGTAGCCTTTAAAAGTTGTGGGGGGTACTCTGAAATGGATGATTCATGGGAAGCAACAATGACAATGGCTTCTCCAGGATGCCTGCAGAGCTGGCTTTCACTAAGACATTATGACAGTGCTCATTGTATAGACCGGTGATCCAAGAATATGAATCCTGACTGTACTTTACTGTGATAGATTTCAATGAAAGTTTAAGATAAAATATATTGAAAAACATTAGCTGAGCCAGGACTGTGTGGGAAAGCAGTATATGAGATACTGCAAAACCTTATAGTTCTAGACATATTTCTACAATATTAACTAAAACCTGAATGCTATCTAACCCCATTTGGGGTAGTTAACATAAGCCCATTTTTGTGTTAAAACTGGAAAATTTATGCATAAAATACTTTTTAGGACACAAATTAAAATCGTATTAATTGTTCTTTGACTTACAAGTTAATTTTTTCTTATTCTTCCTTATCTATTTTCTGATTTTTTTTTTGTAATGAGAATGGTTTACTTTTATAATAAGGACCAGGTTTTAAAAACAGATTCCACAATAATAAAATATAGTCTCATGATTCAAGAACAATTCCATCACTTTTCTAAATTTTTCCTTCTTTACTCCCTCCTTTTCTCCATCCATCCCTCCATCCAATGCTGCAAAACAGAGTAACCTTGGTTATCTGCAGGTCTCTGATGTGCAGTATCACCACTGTCAAACATGAAAGAAAATGAGGAACTAGGCAAAAGGGCTTTTTAGCAGCCAAAAGAGATGCCCCCATATTCATAAACTAAAACTCATCCATTTTCCTCACAATCACATCTGATTAGTATTTAGGATGTTTGTGCTTTGTACTTAATACTAACATGCAATGATATCTGAATTTGAGTTCACATTTAGGAGTGACAGTTAAAAGATGAGAAGGAAAGGGTCTGCCATAGGAAGACACACAGAAGGGACTAGGAGCTAAACTGGTAAGAGACGACAAAGTCTAGACAGGGTTGCCATGTGTGTCAGTCAACAAAGGCACCCCAGGTTCCATGAGAGAAAATGCTGTCTGTTTCCTAAGACCAGAAGACACCCCTGTTTCCACACCCAGAGTAAGATCACAGTGATGGCCTTGAGGAATCCAGACCAGAGTTAATTATGCTTAAGTGAAGGAAATATCCAATGCTTAGGCCTTAAAAAGAAACAGAAAACAGGCATACAGTTAAGGTTGCCTACATTAAAAATGGATCATGCATCTTAAAATACAGCTTCAGAATCTTGTGTATCTAAGCCAGACCACAGAATGAGTTTATTTTCTTATCTCTTTCCACCTTTTCTACTTTTGTGTGAACTGAAGCTGATTTTACATTTGTCAGTATCTTTAACATTTGATTTTATAATATATGTTTCATATATATTATATACACACACAAACACACATATATATATAAAGAAAATTATACTACCTATTATTTATTTGCCTGCATGATTCTAACATTGTCCCCTCATTGCTCAATATTCCTTAAATTTAAAATAAAAAACAGTAAAGAGAGTGAAGAGTAAAATCTTAACCAACTACCCTTGAAAGGGCACTGCTCATTTATGCTAATTTAAAAATATTTATAAAATGGGTCTTAAACAAACCCAATCTTTTACATATAAACGAAATAGTCAAAAGGAGATGAAAGAAATGGCATTCCTGGTGAAATAGGTCAGACCATTTTCAGACTCCAAAGTGTCCTAATAGTTTTACATGATCCAGCCCAGTTCATGAAAAAATCCTGCCACCAGGTAACAGGTCTTTGAAAGCTTTTGAAGCCAAAGGCTCCCCACCAGTCAGTCCATCTCTTACTAAGTTGTCAGCCTCATTAAGAATGAGAAACAGATACCATGGCACCAACCTGTCTAGGAGAACACAGCGAGACAAATGTAATTGCCTGTAAGAGGAATATAAATCAGCAACTCCCAAATTATTCATATTTACACCCACTCCATTTTGGTTGTCTTTTCTTTATAATTTGACCATATATCGACATCAAGTATATAATTTCATCTGGGGCTTTATCAGTTACCGCCCAGAGCCATGATTATATGGTGCAGGGAACTTCCTCTTCCTGAGCAAGTCTATCTTTAGTATCTTCTTGATAGCCACTTTTTACATATAAAATCAAAAGGAAAGTCTTGGTTTTCTTATGTGGCTCCAGAATCACTAAATATAACATTTAGAAGCAATTTATCAACTGAAACCATTGAGTTTTCAAGTGCCACTTTGAGTTTTCAAAGCAAAATGTTCTTATTTTCCCCCCTTTGTTATTTTTATCAAACTGCAAAGGAACTTTTAAGGATTTCTATAGTAACCATTTGATTATTTTCTAAGTTCAACTCTCACCTTGCTAGTGTCCAGTCTAATTGCACAGAGTGGACTTTGAACCACAGGAAGAGGGATTAAAGGCTGTGGTTTCTGGAAGAAGTAACTTTTTACAAACAAAATAAAATGACTCTCCAATCTAGGATTCAAAAGATAATTTATTAGTCTGAGAAGAGGAGTTACACACTATACACAGTAATATGCTTTTTTTTATTTTTATGCCTTTATCTTAAAAATATATTTAAACAAGAAACAAAGATAATATTGAATTTTCCCATAAATTTTGCTTTCTTATTTACAGTGTTACATTGTAAATAACATTCCACTATTCACAAATTAAGGACTGTGCATTCATTACTGTATGTTCTCTTTATAGTCTTTCATAATACAGTACATACAGCTCGAAGTTATGCAGTATTTAAGCTTAGAAAATCTTGAGGAATAATAAGTACAGACTTTATATCAATAAGACTATTATTTAAAAAGGTTCTGACCTTAATTTTTCTCTGCTAGTTTGTTTCACTGAAACCATTGTTTTTTAAAGAAAAATGCCCCATATGAGGGATGAGAGCTACAGTTTAAGTTACCACAGGATACACTTAAACTGGTTAACAAATAAAAACACTTTATTACATATTACTTTATTAAATGGAGCACTACCACTGTCAAATCATTGAAACAAACAGATTACTCTTCATTTCAGACACATGACATCAAAGACAGCTGGTAACTCTTTATGAAATCAAAAATGTTTTCTGCAACTCTTTAGGTTTTACTTGTAAACAGTTAAACTACACATTTTGTAATATGATTTAATCATTCCCGGTCTTAGGTCATACAATAAGAAGGGGCTTTTATTTCATCAAAGGGAAGCAAGCACACACCCCCACACCCACACACTCTCTCTCTCTCTCTCTCTCTCTCAGTCCCACTCACCTGCCAAAGTCCCGCATGCCACTAAGTGCTATCAACAGCAGCACTAGTGTTGCAAGCAGTGCTCAAGGCTACAACAGGAATTATAAAACGAGGAAGATAAAATACCCAACTTCAGCTAAAAACTCCCCAAAGCTCAGGTTCTGAAATGCCTCTCATGTGCTTCAGACTCAACCTGAAGGGTCAATTCACTGGGCTTTCCAGGCGGCAAACTCCACCTTCGATTGCCACGGACTGTCCTGCCACTGCACCAGGTGGGAGTCTTGAAATGTGAGTCTGCAGAGAGGGAGATAGAGAACATCAGATGTGCCACTGCACCCCTCCTATGTATGACAAATGAGGAGAAAATAGCATAGTTTCAATCTCTTTGCTTTTGAACATCTATAGATTGTGATATTGGTAACCCTGAGCTGCCAAGAGATTCTGTTCCTTCAAATCTCTTAGGGATAGTTATTGAGTATCTACTACATGTCAAGCACAACAGTAGCAATTGCAGATAGGTAACCAAGATAGCCAAGGCTTCTGAGAAGACAGAACTTACAATTTAGTGAGATTAAGAATAGTAATGATTTTGGGTCTACCCAGTGGCGCAGCGGCTGAGCGCTGGGCTGTGAAGCTGCCCGCAGCCTCTGCAGCGCCAGTTCGATTCTCAGCCGCCAGGGAGGGTCCCACATGGTGCGCAGACCTCTTCTGCCATGCCCACTGCTCCCGTTAGCAGTGCATTTCATCAGTCTGCCTGTTCTGCTCCCCTTTCTGGCTCTGGCGAATTCTCTCACCCTCCCGTGCTTCTGACTGTACCCAGTGCTTGTATAAATAAATAAACAAATCTTTAAAAATAAAAAAGAATAGTAATGGTTTTATTTTTAAAAAAAATATTTATTTTATTTATGCATAGAAGAACTAGGATGCAGGCCAGAGGTGGGGGTGGTGGTGAGAGGACCCACGAGAGACAGAGTGGGGAGCAGAACAGGTGGTTCCACTAAAATACACTGAGGTCTGCTGCTTATATGGGCCAGCTCTCCAGCCAGGGATCGAACCCAGGCCACAGTGATGATAGCATGATAGTGCTGAAACTTAATCCCTATGCCACCAGGGAGGTCCAATAATAATACCAAGTATATTGAGCATATTCCAGTTTCTGAAAACTATAATTTATACATATGTAATTTAAATAATATATATTATTTATCCTTTAAATATTCAATGAAATTACGAATACCTGATTAATGAAAAAAAAAAAAAAAAGAACTGACAAAATAAGGTGAAGACAGGCATGAGGTTAACACATAAAAGCTACCCTGAGTTCTTTGCCCAAGCTAGAGGAAGACTACTGCTCTGCCTCATGACCACAAGCAGACAGGTGGTTCATGTGGCAGGCAGGATCATAACAACCAGTTGTTCGGAAGAGGACAAGTGTTCCTGCCAATAGGCAAGGGGGCATTTCACTCAGAGGACTTCATACACAGTAGGAATGATGTATAGTGGATCAGTGAAAACACCAACTGTACAATGAGGACTTCAACAAGGGCTGAGTGTTACAACATTACTCCAGGGAGGCCCATCTTCCATAAGAAATCAGGATGTCATCAGCCACAGATTCCTTTTTCTTTGTTTTTGAAGGCTTAATCCAAGAGTAGATAAATGTCAAGAATTTCTAAGATGACAGAGGGTCTGTATATCCTTCAGGGAATCCTCTTTAATTCTGTTTCTTTAAACAAGTTTTTCCTTAGGACTGAACTGAGGATGAATTCAAGCCAGAGAGTGAAGATGTTCGATTTAGCTGGTGAGGTGGCCAAGTCTAGGGTGAACTGATATCCTCTCATGCAATCAAACGTGGCATAAGCATATGTTTTGGATAGGATAACAATTAAACTACTTGCTGTGTAGTCTGAGTACTGAAACAACAGCCTACACAAGTCCTGTTAGGATAGCTGACATGAGTCAATAAATAGGCAGTGTTCTCTGGGTACTTAGTTTTTCTGTGCACAAGGCAGAAAGCAACCTATAACCTACAGTGTTGAGGTCCGTTGCCTCTGGGGTGGATATTGGGTGAGGCAGTCTCTGTGGTGTTTCCTGAAAGGCGAGCACCACAGAGTTCACTCTATAGGTTATACTTCTGGAAACCATGTCCTAAAGTCTGCCTCATCGTTTTCCCTGAGAGTCAAACTTGGGTCTTACCATATGGATATCTTGTCTAAGGTCATAGTAAAACAAAACTGTGGCTCTGCATGTGTGTGTGTGTGTGTGTGTGTGTGAAGCTTCATTAAGTGTAAGAGAAGAGCTAAAAGTGAGTTGCTATTTGATTCTGCTACCCAGTAACCCTGTCACATCAGGGGCAAAAAGCTCAAATCCCACAGTATTTAAGGGCTCAATCTGATGGCACGACTTTAACCCTTTTAAAAATTCATAACATGAGGTGAAAGATAATTTTTCCTCAGGCATCATTCCTTATTTTTTAAAAAGGATCTCCTAAATGAAAGATACCTGAGAAAGTTGTAGCCCCTCAATTAATTTTTTTAAAGATTTATTTATTCATTTATACAAGAACTGGGGTACAGGTCAGAAGCTTGGGAGGGTGAGAGAATTCACCAGAAATAGAGCGGGGAGCAGAACAGGCAGACAGACCAAAGACACTGCTGAGGGGAGCAGCGGGTGAGGCAGAAGAGGTCTGCCCCGCCATGTGGGTTTCTCCCTGGCCGGCGAGGAATCGAACTGGCACTGCAGATGCTGAGGACAGCTTCGCAGCATGGTGCTCAACTGCTGTGCCACCAGGGAGGCCCAATTAATTTTGTTCTTAATAATTCAGTCATGAACACAGTCTTGTAGCTATGATAGAAATGAGGAATAAAGCAGAACTGCTATAGAAAATTGTAGCAGTTCCTCAAAAAATTAAACATCAAATTATCATATGATACAAGAATTCCACTTCTGGAAAAGAACTGAAAGTATGAATTCAAAAAGACATCTGCACACCCATGTTCACAGTAGCATTATTCACAATAGCCAAAAAGAGAAAGCAACTCAATTGTCCATCAATGGGTGAATAAACAAAATATAGTATGTAATATAGTATATAAATACAATGGAATATTATTCAGCTTTAAAAAGGAAGGACATTTGGACACATGGTGTAACACAGATTAATTTTGAAGATATGCTAAGTGCAATAATCCAATCACAAAAGGACAAACTGTATGATTCCACTTATATGAGGTATCGAGTAATTAAATTCATAGTGACAGAAAGTAGAATAGTGTTGCCAGGCAGAAGAAAAAGCAGGAGTAGGAGTCATTATTTAATGGGATCAGAGTTTGTTTGGGAGGATGAAAACTTCTGGAATTCATCTACAGTGATGGTTGCATAACAGAATGAAAATACTAAATAGCACTTACATTTCATGTTATGTAAATTTTGGCACAATTAAAAGGACAAGAAAGGCAGAAATGGTAATTTACTCCCTGGTCTAGAACAATTCTCTGAACGTCATTTAGAAAAGGGGTTAGCTAGGATGAATCCATTACAGCAGTTCTCATTGGAGAAACATTTATACCAATGGGTTCTACTCACAGAAAGGTTAGAATTTCTTAATCAGGCTAGTTAAAATATCTGTCACTAAGAGGGAAATTTACAGGAAAATATGTCCTCATGCTTCCCAGAGATTCAGGGAGAATCTTGGCAGGCCTGATGGTCCATGTGAGAAGCTACAGAGAATAAATGTTAGAAAATCAAAGAGTGGCCATATGTTTAAGCAGATGACCTGCAACTTAACCAGGGGCTTGCTGGTCTTCAAGCAACTGATTTTCTGCTGACCAAGAAAATGCCCAGAACTAAAAGGAAGACATTCCTGTCCCATCAACTAGGAGACTCTCTAGTAATCCCTTGAAATTTACAAAAAACACAGAGTCCAAACTTATCTCTAACACTATCATTCCATCAAAGTCTATGATAGAAGAACACCTAAATAAATGGAGTTAAACCACAGTGTGACAAGCAGAGTTATGAGGGAAAAGAAAAAAGGATTAGAAAAGATGCCAATGGCCTTGAGATATTTATTGACAGTACATGGGGAAAATATTTCAAAACTACATTGAAATTTGTATAAACTGAGCTGTTTACATAAAACAGGATATGTTACCAGAAAAACTAGTTGTTAATACTATATCCTCAGGATTATCCCTTCCCTAAACCATCATCTAGTCAAGGTGCTATTTCTTATTATTTATTTATTTATTTATTTTGTTCCGTTTTATTTATTTTTTAATAATAAATTTTATTTTTATATTCCCCATACAATTGCAACCCCCTTATTTTGACCCCAATCCCTCCCCTCCCCGGCCCCCACCCCCCATAGAGTGTCTCTGGTTTATAGTTTTTTGTTGATTTTGATTTTCACTTTCTTATAGTTATTCATTTTCCTGGTCCCTTATTTAAGTTTTCTAGATTCCTGCTATGAGTGAGACCAAAAATATGGAACACTTCACGAATTTGTGTGTCATCCTTGCGCAGGGGCCATGCTAATCTTCTCTGTATTGTTCCAATTTTAGTATATGTGCTGCTGAAGCGAGCACTCAAGGTGTATTTTTTAATTACAAAATACATTTGTATGAAATTGTTGTTGAGGTAAATAAAATGATTAAAATCCAAATGTCAATATTTCACATTCATCTAAAAAGATATTTCTCCAAAGAAGACACTTAGATGGCTAATAGACACATTAAAAGATGTCCTACCTTGCATGCAAATCAAAACCACAATTTGCCTCATACCCGTCAGACTATTATCAAAAAGTCAAGAAATAGTTATGGTGCACTGTTGGTGTAGCCACTTTCGAAAACAGTATGGAAATTCCTTTAAAAAATGAAAAGTAGAACTGCCATGTGATCCAGTAATTCCACTTCTGAGTATTTACCAAAAAGAACATGAAAACACTAATTCAAAGGGCCTCCCCAGTGGCGCAGCAGTTGAGCGTGGGGTTGCAAAGCTGCCTCTGCAGCGCCAATTGGATCCCCGGCCTCCGGGCGAGGGTCCCACATGGTGCGCAGACCTCTCCTGCCGCCCGCTGCTCCCCTCAGCAGTGTACTTCGTCAGTCTGCCTACTCTGCTCTCCCTTCTGGCTCTGGTGAATTCTCTCACCTTCCCGCACTTCTGACTGTACCCAGTGTTTGTATGAATAAATAAATATATAAATAAATAAATCTTTAAAAAAAAAACTAATTCAAAAAGATATATGGATGCCCATGTTCATTGCAGCACTATTTACAATAGCCAAGATATGGAAATAGTCCAAGTGTCCAACAACAGATTAGTGGATTAAGAAGATGTGGTATATGTACAAATGGAATACTGCTCAGCCATAAAAAGAGGAACCTTGCCATTTCAAAAACATGGGTGGACCTTGAGGAAATTATGCTAAATGAAATGTCTAAAGGAGGACAAATACTATATAATTTCATTCATTTGTGGAATACAAAGAAAAACCAAATCAATCAAACATTAAAAACAAAAACAAATTCTTATACTAACAACAAAAAGATGTCAGAGAATGGAAAGGGAGTAGCTTTGTCTGTGGATGGTACCTGGACATTTGGTGATGGGTATAATGAGAAATTTGTAGCTGATGTGGTGAAAAATTAAATCTGAAACCTATATTGTGATGTAAATTAGTTACTTCAATGAAGAGAAAAATATATTTCACCAGTTTAATCCACAAAAATGACCTCTGACTCATCAGAAAGTAAGTGTCCTTGGTGTGAAAAAGTTTAAGCCAAGATGTATTTTAAGCTTTCTGTGGAGGAATCAATGGAGTATCAAATTATATTGTAAGCAGTGAGAGTTAAGAGGGTGTTTTATATGAGTGTTTATCTCTAAAATTCTTTTAAGTGGATTTGAATTTTTCCTGAGCTTAAAAATAGATCATTTTCTGCAAGGACTATGCAGACTCGAGTATCCTATTGCATAAAAATGAGGTGTCTTTAAAAACACTTCAGTAGCAATGTCCTTTTATTGGAATTTGGAACTAATGAGAATAACATGAACATGATAGGTGAAAAAGGAACAGACTGATCCATTTTGGGTTATCTCCCTCTACTTCTTATCACACAGTCTACTCAGATGCTTCTTACTTTGCTGGCAGTAAGTCTGTTCCAAGTTTCAGCTAATCAGGCAACCACCAGGACCCCTCTGAGTGGTATCCACAGCATCTCCTACCCAGTCTGCCCTCTTGTGGAATCCCTGTTCTCTAGGAACTCACCTCCTCAAGCTTGAGCATGAACTTCACTCCATCCTATTCATATGCTTCTCTAACTGTGGTTCTTTGTCTCTGATATTCTCTTCTGGCTTATTTTCAAGAGAAGAATTTCTTGACAGGATCCTCAATATAGAAGTTCAACTTCTAGCCCTTATAGTAAGCATTTCTTGTTGGGTATATATAATTGTCTTGGCTTTGGTTTGTGTTTTTAGGTCTCTATAATTCAAAGTGCAATGATGTAGGAAACTGCCTTACACACCTCAGTATTACCTGCATCTGTCAAAGTGCTTGACACAGAAGACACACTGTGGAAATGCTCACTTAATGGATGTGACTAAAATACACACTTTGGGACTATACTATGTTCATGTATATGCAAAGATTCTTAAGTGTTTTAACTAATATGACCAATAGTTTAGTTAAAAAGTTCATCAAACTAGATTGTCATATTAAAAAAGTATTTTTAAATAGATCTTTAAGTAAAAAGTGGCTAAATTGTGCTGTTAGAACAGAGATGGATTCTAATAGCTCTACAACAATGGAACCCATTGACCTTGTATTTAAATTCACTGCTTTCTTGCTAATTCCCTGAGTGGTACAGACAGGCCCCTTAAAGTTAACATTCCCTGAAAACTATCAACTTAAAGATTAAACTCAAACTGACTATTCAAAATCAATATTCTTAGGGCTATATCTCTTTATAAAACCAATATAGGGTATAAGAACATTTAGCCTGAGGATTTGAAAAATGAGAAAATGGAATAAAAAAATAATGTAGAGGGCCTTCCAGGTGGTGCAGCGGTTAAGAGCTGGGTTGCGAGGCTGCCCGCAGCCTCTGCAGTGCCGGTTCAATCCCCGGCTGCTCCCCGGCCACCGGAGGAGGGTCCCGCATGGCGCGCAGACCTCTCCTGCCGCCCGCTGCTCCCCTCAGCAGTGTACTTCGGTCCTTCTGCCTGCTCTGCTCCCTGCTCTGGCTCTGGTGAATTCTCTCACCCTCCCGCGCTTCTGACTGTACCCAGTGCTGAAAGAAAGAAAGAAGGAAAGAGAGAGAAAGAGAGAGAGAGAGAGAGAAGAGAAAGAAAGAAAGAGAGAAAGAGAGAAAGAGAGAAAGAGAGAAAGAGAGAAAGAAAGAAAGAAAGAAGAAAGAAAGAAAGAAAGAAAGAAAGAAAGAGAAAAGAAGAGAGAAAGAAAGAAAGAAAGAAAGAGAGAAAGAAAGAGAAAGAAAGAGAGAAAGAAAGAGAGAAAGAAAGAGAGAAAGAAAGAGAGAAAGAAAGAGAGAAAGAAAGAGAGAAAGAAAGAGAGAAAGAAAGAGAGAAAGAAAGAGAGAAAGAAAGAGAGAAAGAAAGACAATGAAGAAAGAAAGAAAGAAAGAAAGAAAGAAAGAAAGAAAGAAAGAAAGAAAGAAAGAAAGAAGAAAGAAAGAAGAAAGAAGAAAGAAAGAAGAAAGAAAGAAAGAAAGAAAGAAAGAAAGAAAGAAAGAAAGAAAGAAAGAAAGAAAGAAAGAAAGAAAGAAAGAAAGAAAGAAAGAAAGAAAGAAAGAAAGAAAGAAAGAAAGAAGAAAGAAAGAAAGAAAGAAAAAGAAAGAAAGAAAGAAAGAAAGAAAGAAAGAAAGAAAGAAAGAAAGAAAGAAAGAAAGAAAGAAAGAAAGAAAGAAAGAAAGAAAGAAAGACAATGTAGAAATCATATAGCTGCTTGATGTCCTAATCATGATCTAAGTAGCAGCTTAGACTACTATCTCGGCTATCCTATCATTCATACTCATGTCTTTAAATCTTTTAAGGCCACCTTAATAACTGCTTTTTTGTGGTTTCTAGGAAAACTACAAGCACATAATTTAATTTAGAAAATCTCAAAGCCTTTATTTAGTGGTTATATTTTAATCTATCCTTCCACTCTTAGGAGAGTTGCTTGAGATCTTCCACAAGAATGAAGGGACGAGTCTCTTAAACAACTTATTATCCTCCTTTGGTGGGGCCAGGAATATAAAATCTATATAGACACAGTCCAAAAAAAGCTCTTAGAGTAATTTTTTCATTGGTTTGATAATGCTGAAAGCTTGGTTTTCTATTTTTTAAAAAACAGCTTGAAGCAAGATACTATATTCAAAGTAATATGGGCATTTACAAATAGAACAAATGGCAGTGGTAAAATACTGTGCCATGGAGACTTAAGAATTAGCAATTCAAAACAGAGAGGGAGACTTTTCATCAGGCAGTGACTAAAAAAGTACATGGAGCATACAACATATATCCAATTCTAAAGTGACTCTACAGTGGCAGTTTGTCATTAATGGCTAAGGACATGGGTTACAGAATCAGAGCACCTTGGGTTCTGGGCCACTTCCTCTTCTTCCTGCACATACTACTGAACTGTATTTTCTAGCCTCCTTTGCAATTAGGTGTCCACTGAAATTATCCCAGTAGACTAAAGTGGAATGAGCCATTACTGGTCCTGGCAGAAAATCATCTCATGTACCATTCTCCTTGCTCTTTCTTTATTGACTTTAAGGCCTATATGGTGTAAGGAGCCTGGGATCTTGGATCACACCTTGGAGGGGTGACACCTACCAGTCAGAAACCCCAAATTTGGATTTTATATGAATAAGTATGAAGTAATATATAAATATGAAGTATATATATACTTCTCACTATGTCTGAGCAACTCTGTATTTTGGGGTTTGCCTGTGATAGCAGTTGGTATATAAACCAATAATGGTGCAAATCAGGTCTCTGACTTACTAGCTGCTTAACTTCTGTTAGTTAATTAACTTCTCAAGTTTCCATTTCTAAAATGGATATAATAGCATTTATTAACAGGCAGATAAGGATTACATGGGATACTGCACACTAGGAAAGCATATGTCAAATACATGTTTATTATTATTTATACAAATATAATCATAGAAGAAAAATCACGCTGTACAATTTCTACTGCAGATTATTGGATCTGCCAGAATTGGAATCTTCTATTTGAAAATTCTGACAGTTTGCAAAAACAGAATAGGATATTTTAATGAAAAATTAGCTGCCTACTAAAAGGTAAAGTTGAAAAAAATTATACATTTTAGGCAAGTATTTTTAAAGTTGTTTTGCTGTTATTGATAAAATAATTGACAATTGCTGAATGTTTACTAAATGCTAAAGGCTTTGTATATACCAATTTGCCATATCATTAATTTTCTAAGGCTCAAAAAACAATCAGCTCAACATGCATGGGTACTACAGAGAAAATCGAAGTGGTAGAATACAGGTCAATTGCCTTCTTAGTACATGTAATGTTGTTGGGAAAGACAAATACAGCCATATGAAACTATTAGAAACTATTAATAAAAGCACTTGGCCATGCACTATAAAGGTACAATAATCCAGTGTGTGTTTATACCACCAAGCAATTAACACAATTAGGCAGATACTGAGTGTATGTTATAATTTAGCTCAATTTTATGACTATCTACTTGGAAATTTCAGGAACTAAGGACAAAAGATCAAATATTGCAGCAAAATATGTTCCCATTGCTCTTATCACTTAGGAAATTCCCAGCATTTTGGGGAGCTTTGAGTCAGGAGCCATGGAAGAACATCAAATAAATATTTCTTATTATAAATCACAGTATCACAAATACCCAACCACAAATGTCAGGGGAAATCAGGAGAGGGAGAGGATGGATGTAGATCAAGGAATTGAGAAAGATTTTCCAAAGGCCATGACATTGGAAGGTAAATAGTACTGAAAGACAATGAGATACAAAAATGAGGTGTTGGGTCTGAGTAAGGGAGAGCTGACAAATTTGTTTGGGTTGGACCAGGCAGCATTTCCAACTTCTTAAAAATAGAAATATTTTAAAACAAGGATGTTATATACAAGCATCTTGACTTCTAGCTTTTCTTGAGAAATCTGGCAAACACTGTATTTCTTTACCGGAGTAAAGTAACAGCTACCTTTTTTAGAAGGGCATTTCTGGCAAGAATTTTCCATGGGTGGGGCTATGTCCTTCCTTTGGTGTGTGTGTGGGACCAATGGCCCAGTGATCCTTTGGGTTCAGGTGGTGTCAGTCTATCCCTGCATCATAAATTTCCCCCATCAACCTTTCATTTAATGATTTTAGCAGCCAATGATTTTATGTAATCATTGCCTAAGACCAATTATTTCATGAAGAATTACAAAATAGGTGGATTCCTAATTCTGACTTTCTCACTGTATTAATAGCTGGTCTCGTCTATGAAGAACTTTCTCTCATCAACCATTTGGTATTCTGAAATAAAGTTCACACAAGAAAGCAAGGATAAACAGTTGACTCTTTTGCTTTCTTTTCAGAGTTCATATTAATAATCCCCAAAAGCAGTCAATTGCCCCCCTTCAATCCATCATTTTCTGTGATGTTAAAGCAATTTTGTTGAATGAAAGAAAGTAAGAGATTAAAGAGGGAGCATGGTATAAGAGAAAAAAAGTCAAAAGCCAATTTTTCTATGTTGGAAAAAAAAGCATAAAAGAGAAGAAATAAACGAATTCAAAGGATCACTTTTAAACTGTCAATGTGAAAGCAACTGTATATCTGATTTGCTAGAGCTGCTTTGAATGACTATCATCTGCAGATTCATCTGTTTTAAGTACCTGTTAGGAAGAGTTAATTCTCTTCCGATCAACACAAAATAAATACTGCTGTCAATTAATATAGTAACATTTGTTTAAGATTTATTTGATTACTTAGCAATGATATTTTGACGCTAAGATAGTGAATTTAGTCTGCTGGGCTTTCATAACAAAATACCTCAGGCTGGGTGGCCTAAGCAACAAACATTTATTTTCTCACAGTTCCAGAAGCTTCAAGTCCAAAGACCAGGTTATCAGTAGGGTTAACTTCTTTAGTGGTCTCTCTCTTTGGCTTACATTTGGCCATCTCACTGCATGGGTCATGGCCTTTTTTGTGTATGCACACACTACTGGTTTCTCTTCTTATAATCTTATTGGATCACGACCCCCATTTAATTGAAATCACCTCTTTATTTTTTAAATTTTTTTTTTTAGAGGCATGTTTTTATTTTATTTATTTATTTGTTTGTTTGTTTTTTGTTTATACAAGCACTGGGTACAGTCAGAAGCGCGGGAGGGTGAGAGAATTCACCAGAGCCAGAGCGGGGAGCAGAGCAGGCAGAAGGACCGAAGTACACTGCTGAGGGGAGCAGCGGGTGGCAGGAGAGGTCTGCACGCCATGTGGGACCCTCCTCCTGTGGCCGGGGAGCAGCCGGGGATCGAACCGGTGCCGCAGAGGCCGCGGGCAGCTTCGCAACCCAGCGCTCAACCGCTGCGCCACCGGGGAGGCCCGAAATCACCTCTTTAAAGACTTCAAAGTCACGCTATGGATTTGGGCATCAAAATATGAATTGGGCAGTGGTGGTGGTGGTGGTGGTGGTGTATAATTCAGTCCAAAATAGACACATCCTAAAGTGACAGTGAAATGAAACAATTTTCCACTTTCTGATCTTGATTAATCCTCCAAGTGAAAATTCTCCTGGTCTCCCCTTTATTATTAGGAGAGCTAATAACTCTCCTCTACTTGCCTCCTGGCTCTTCTTCCATTATACAGCCCTCCTGCCTACAGGTCATTGTATATGCAATTCTCTTCCGTGCCCAGAAAGCTCTCTCCTCCAAAGTTTGTGTGGTTCATTGCTCACTACTGTCAGATCCATACCCAAAGCCACCATTCCCAGGTTTGCACTTATTACTCACCCGAACTTTCACTTACCATCCTCTCTTACCCAACATTTCATATATCTTTACCACAATCTAACCATCTATTTTACTCTTAACTTTCCCCCATTGGGACATAGGCTCTAAAAAGGCAGGGAATTTTATGTGCTTGAATTTAATTCAGGACTTAAAAAAACAGCCTGACATGGTAGGGGCTCATTATATTTGTTAATAAAGGGTTGTTTTTGTTTTTGTTTTGTTTTTAGAAGATGGGAGCTATATTTTTTCTTACATTGTTGTTTATTTTTGTACAATAGTTGATTTCTCTGCTCGTGTGTAGTCCCCATAAATCTCTATCATATCACCCATGAACCATCACCACAGTCCCTTATGTTCTTCCCTCCCAAGGGTTTTTTCCCAATGAGTGTTGGGAAATAAGAGAGAACATGCTACAATTTAGAAAGTTTACATTTCTTAATTCTATATTTTATAGTTTTATTATTATAGTCTGCAATTATAAAAACTTTTTTGAGATTTAAATAAACCACCAAAACGATATTAAAGTTGTGAAACTTAAAACTCTGAAAACAAAATCCTACATATTCCTCAAGACTCTCAGTATGATCAGATATTGTCCATTCATCTCACATAACAATTGCACTTTAGCATTATATTATCTTCTTTCATAGACCATCTGAGACATGAGCAACTTAATGGTCAGTGCCTTATATATGAGTTGTGGTATGCTGTATTAATTTAATATTGACAGGAATAGGGAAAATACTAGGGCAACCTTGTTTGCATGTACATTTTTCCTTCTGGAAAGCAAAATTCCAGCCTAATGAGACTTAAGCACTTCCCACTCAATTTTACATTATCACGAACATCTGAAAACACAGACAATCCCTTTCCCTACCAGTTTCCTTCTTCTGTTAATTCTGCCTAATTTTTCAAATTGTTGAGTTCTAGGTAACATATTTTTTCCTCCACTAAAAGTGCCACAAAGTTTCTTAATGTGGAATAATGTGTATGTTTTGTGCTCCATTTAGCTACAGGCTAAGCTTGTCTTCTGTATTTGTCACGGTGCTACTTGGGACACATGAATTTGTTATTGTGAGGTGGTACTGTCAGCTGAACACACCTGATGTCCTTATTATTTTATTTTACTGGCACAAATATGACAGACCTTAAGTGACTAATTCCAGAGAAAAGTGTGTCTGGTTGGTTTTTATTGCTTTGTTTCTATAATATGCTTTTTTTTCTCCCCTTAATGAGTTGGGTCAGAAGACAACCCTGTCCCCTTGTTTCCTTGCCCCGAAGTTCCCTGCCCATTACTTTCAGAGCTGTCTTTCAAGGAGACATAACTTGTGAATAACTATATTCTGAGCATTCTTTGTGTGTGGCATTAAACCTTGGAATGTAGTTTACCGCTCTAAAAATACTTTGGTCTTCAGACTTCATCCTGAAAGCAGATGTATTCAGCTAGTTGACAGTTTTCCATGAACCTGCTTAATATAGTCCAGAATAATGTGCATATTTTATACAATAAAAACCTACTTAACTACAGGTCAAAATACCTGGTTCTCACTTGCTAAGTCTTCTTTTATAATTTATATCAGGCAAATAGGTGAGTCTCAGAACTGTAAATGAGGACAATGGGCTAGAAAGTCTCTAGTGTAGCCTCCGAAAAACGTTAACATTCTATGATGTTAACTTATTTAGCTTTGTTTACGTTGCTAATGAATCCCAAAATAAGTATTTTACTCCCATTTCATCATGGCATGATTACCTTAAGCAAAAGTAATAAATAGGCCAGAGCAATTTGAAGATTTAATTTCTAAGTTCAACCTAAAAAAATTAGAAATATCAACAGAATGAGGAATTAATGCCATATATTAATAATTTTACTATATGTTGTCTCTACCTTGCTTTCCACATTTAAAACAAGGATGCCATAAAAAATCCACTGGCAAATGTGGACAAAACAGAAAGACAGCATTATGGTAAATTTCTTTGTTAGTACTGAAACATGGATACATAAAGCAAAAAAATTCTATTGTTCTCAAATATAAATATCATGTCCAAAGACCCTTAAAATAAGATTAAAATGCTGCCTGATGAGAACAGCATGTTGTTCCAGTCTCATAGCAAATTTTTGTTACTTCTTTTAACATGCAGATGACACCACACTTCAGAGGCAACATCAGACAAGACTGCCCTCTATTTTTAGCTTGGAAGTCTCATGAAGGTATCCACATAAACATATCAAGCCCCACAGTATCTATTATACCATCACTTACATACAGAATTATCATGTATATTTCAAATTGCAAAAGGTGATAAAAACCCTCCACTATTTAGCTAATATTTATTCTGTACTTCTTACTATGAGAGAACAAAAGAATGAAACACACATGCCTCTTGCTCTGAATTATTTCTTTGTAGGATGAAGAAACAAGTTTTTTGTGAATTCTTAATAAAAATACCCAGTCCCAATATGTTAATAATGCTTTAGTTTCCACAGTACTTTTGTGTTGACAAGATCTCCTCAATATAATCTTGTCAGGTACAAAGAGGTATATACTATACCTGTTTTTCAGGTGAAAAAAAGAAAAAGTTTCAGAATGGTTATGTGGTTTTCTTATAGTCATAGAGGAAGTGGACAAACTGGGACTTGAATGAAAGCCTTTGGACTCCAAATTTAGGGCTCTCTTTACTCCTACAAAGCCTTACCATAAAGGATTCTAAATCTAGCTCTGTTAAGAGACACAGCTTTCACTGAAGGAGCCTTATGATGAGGTAGTATTTCAGGGTGAAGTAGGTCTTGCTCAGAAAAGCTATTGCCACAAATTTTGCCAATAAATTTCAGAATGATTGTGGGGTTCAGAGAACTGGATGAGAGCCTTAATGCTGCTGTTGATGAATCAGATAGTCTCTGGACTGGGAAGTCACTAACTCTCTAGGTTTTAGCACCTTTGTAGGTAAAATTCAACTCAATTATATTGGGGTTCCTTAAGGTTCTAAAATTCTATATCATTTTGCATTAGAAATACCCTCTAAATTTTTTCTCAAACAATGCCACTTACCTAATTTTTCCTAGAATTCAACTTATAAATTCTTAAAATAACCCTTTTAAGAATGAATTAAAATCTAGGACTTTGAATTATCTTCTCCTTAGACCCAGTCTAATAATAAGTGTGGTATTCTTAGAGTTTGGTTTTATACATCCTGGAGACCCACATATCAGAGTAACTAAGGCCCAGGAAGCTGAATTTGTACTAAATTTCCCTGACCCCAACCCTAAGGATTTGCATCTTCATCTCTATAGGAACAAAGTCTGACCCTAGGCTACCTCTTAGATAAGTAGGTAGGCAGACATATAGAAAAATCATATTATGTCAGGCTATATGGAAATACATTTCTGATACTGTAATATCAATGATGCATACTGAGATTGTAAAGATCTTTTGAACTCTTTAATTTATTTAAAAAAATTACCGTTCTTTTTCAAATAAGGGACATGTACTATTTTTATATTAAAAACTAATTTAAAAAGAAATAAAGCATTATATGCTATTCTAAGTGTTCCATACAATCACAATTATACTAAAAAAAAAAGTCAAAGTTGCAGAAACAGAAATGTACCAAAATGTTAATGTGGGGTAGCTCACTGCATTCCAGAAGGTTTCATTCAGGGCCAGGATTGAATTTTTTTTCTTCCTGTCGCTTTTCTATGTTTTCTTAATTATGTAGCAGAGTGATTTAGTGAGTGTTGAATGCCGTAACATAATCTATTGAGAAATTAATCCGTGTCTTTTTCTTACTGTCCTAGGCCCATTTTGGAAGGTGTGAGTGTGTCTCTACTCCTCTGCCTAGCATTACCAAAAACGAATGAACAAACTATAATGTTCACATGGAACTTAGCAATAGCACCTGATCAAGTCAATCATCCTTTCCTCCATGAAACACTTCTCTTGGATTCCAATCTACTACACACACCTGGTTCTCATCAACTTCTCAGTTTCTTTTGTGGGTTTTTCCACATCTCCCAAATAATACACATGGGAGTTCCCCAGGATTCAGGTCTCTTGTCCTCTGTGATCTCATCATCCTGTAGTTTATATGCTGAAATTCCCAAGTATATATCTGCAGCTTAGATCTTTCCTGATGACTAAGTGCCTAGAAGCTTGGGTTCTAGAGTTCAGAATATCTGGTCTGAATCTTAATTCTTCCTCCTTATGGTTTTTGTCTTAGGTAAGTAACTTAATATCTCAGATATTTCTCTGAGGGGTCAGTGGTAACAGAAGGTGCTGAGCGAAGAGGAGAGGACTGAGCTAAGAGGAGAGCTTTGAGACCTAGATAGCAATATTTCCTAATCTGACTTCTGCTGGGTCACAGGAGATGCTCTCTGACAAAAAGGAGCATGGTCAAATGTCAGGGAAATGCTGTGACCTTATTACTTGATACCAGCCCTCTCAGAGCTAGACAGGCATTTCAACACATAATGGTTCAGACATTCTTCAATAAAGAAATCTGTGTAACTCTTTAAGCCAGCTGATCCCAAAAAGCAATGAGTATTTTTCATTCCAGCTGCACCCAGAGCTATTATAAAGAGTATAAATTTTTTTTTCTTTCACTCTAACCATGACACCTCAGTTTCTTTTGCGGTTCTTAGTCACCACCCACCCCCATCCCACCACGGAAACTCAAATATAAATTATAAGGCAACTCAAATATAAATGTCACACTGAGCTCTGTCTATTTTCCTTCAAGTCTTTTTTCCATCCCCTTCAACTTCTTTCTTGTCCAGGTAAATGGCAACTCCATTCTTTGAAGTGTTGAAGCCAAAATCTTGAGTCATCTTTACCTTCTCTGTTTGCCTCATATCTCTATCTAATCCATCAGCAAATCCCATTGGTTTGATATTAAAACTAGGGAGGTCAACTGCTTCTTACCAGCTATATAGCTAACACTCTAGTCCAGCTCATTATTCTCTTCACTCACACACCTTCCATTCTGCTTTCAGCAGTTGCAGTTGCCTCCAAATTTTGATAACTAATTAGAACCTATAAGATCTGATCCCCCACCAAGACTGGTCTTCTCACTGTCTCTCAGACTCATCACTCTTACTTGAGGGTCTTTGCACTTGCTGTTTTCATGCCTGGAATGTTCTTGCCTTGCTCCCAAATGTCACCTTGTCACTGAGACCTGCCTAAACTTGGAGTCCCATAATTCCTAAAACTCTCCCAGGCTTCACATTTCTTTTTATTACTTATCACAAACACAGTAGACGCCTTGCTTAACTTTAACTTGTTTATTACTTCCCCCAGTAGCATGTAAGCCCACAAGTACACAAATTCTTGGCTTGTTTGTTCTCTAGTACAATCTTAGGAGAGTACCTAAATAAAATAGGCACTCAATAGTATTTGTTTAATAAATAAGTTATTTTAAAAAATTCTACCTCTAGAAGTAAACTGATTTTTGTTTTAATAGCTACAATCTCAAGGTGAAGGAATTAAGGCCTCTCAGTCAATCAGTATTATCCACTGTAATAAATCCCTGATTATTTTTAATATGGGTTAACTGAGGTTAAAAGAAATGCATTTTGGGGGGGCCTTTTCTGGTGACGCAGCGGTTGAGCACTGGGCTGCGAGGCTGCCCGCAGCCTCTGCAGCGCCGGTTCGATCCCTGGCCACCAGCGAGGGTCCCACATGGCCATAGACCTCTCCTGCCGCGCCCAATGCTCCCCTCAGCGGTGTATTTTGTCAGTCTGTGTGTTCTGTTCCCTGCTCTGGCTCTGGTGAATTCTTTCACCCTCCCACACTTCTGACTGTACCCAGTCTGTACTTCTGCTTGTATAAATAAATAAACAAATCTTAAAAAAAAGAAAGAAATGAATTTTTGTCATTTTTAATGGTGAAAATCTTTAAATTCTATTTATTACCTTTTTCTTCATATATAGCCTACTGAACAAAAACAAATTGCTAGACATCATTACCTTAAAAACTATGTCTTCCTACGTGTCCATGTGGCTTTAGAAGTTTGTGGGAATTTGGGATGCAAGTATGTTTTATTCAGGGGCTACTGGGGCTTATTACTAACTGCCTATTAAGAGATTTTTTTTGCCAAGATCTTTCATTTTTGTACTAAAATTACACATCATAAACATTTTTAATGTAGCAGTAGAGCTGGCAGGGTCTAACTGTTCAAAATTTTACCATAATATCCATAAGAGTTATCAAAAGAAGAAATCAAGCAATCATTGCTTTTATTCAGCTATTACAGGAGGCACATTTAAAGTAACATTAACTTTCTATTTCAAGTGAATAAAAGCTATTTCCAAGTACTTTGAGCATCTCCTAATAGGAAAGTGCTAATACAACCCTCATCCTAAATTAAATCTCTTTACCCTTCCAACACTGTAGCAGACAGTGTTGTCCAAACAGTATAGTACAGTGATGACAGCTCAAGAACATAAAAGTAAATTGTCAGTACCTACCACTTATTGCAGCCAGAAGTATATGAATGGAATGTAAATAGAGAGGATAGCTCAACCGTGTTCAAATGTCTCAATTAGTTATTACTAAAATGCTAAGTTTTCACTAACTTACAGCATTGTTTTAGTCACAGGACATAAAAGTCATACATTATAACTATCACAGAAGAATTTTAATCCTTAGGATTAGGTAGAATGGACAATTCAAGATGAAGGTGTTACAAAAGATAGAAAGTATTGTTTAAATGATTGGTATTGGACTGAAAATGTCTTCCAGAAAACAGACTTAATTTAACGGTCAAAATCTAAAACACAGATGAGTCTCAAATGCCTGTGAGTATAAGAGGAATGTCAAAGTGAAGTACTCAGGCCCCACAAGACAGGATGCTACCACTTGGTTCCAACCAATTATTGCCATCAAGTGGGTCCTATTGTTGCCAAATTTTGTGCTTTTATGGAATAAAACAAATGTGTGACTTTATGTTAAGTTTAAAATGTTTAATTTTCTGTTATTTAAAATACCTCATTTGATGATGAATGTAGCTTCTGATCTCAAATCTCAAGGTTACTGGGAAGGAGGGACAGTGGGGACAAAATTATATTCAAATAATCACATGAGATGAAACTTCTATCCTAAACCTTAAAATGTGTCTATGGAAAGCCTACACGTGCTAGGCCCATTGCCATTAGCGTCTCCATTATACAAAATGCATTGTAGGTTCAGTCCCTATCACTCACCTACTCTACAAAATGCAATAAAAGTTCTTACAACTTAAGATCCATGGATGATCCTGATACAGTCATAGAAATAAATACCTTGATTTGAGTTCAGAAGTTAACATGAAATAAGAATGATATAACAGTGCAGGTTTTTTTTGTTTTGAGATTAAACACACGAGAGTCCTTTCATCATTTGTCCACTGCTTTTCAATGGAAAAAAAAGATAACACCATCCTGTAATCATTACTCACTCGTGTGGCAATAAGGTCAATCATTCTCAAGGCACTTATACTAGTTATGTGTGTCCAGTGGGCAAACAGGCACATATATGCCTTGTGAATATATACATTTGGCTAAAATGTTGGGTACTAGAGTAATAAGGTGACATATTAATTCACACCTGATGTATTCTGATGACTATATTTATACAGAGGTAGACAAATTAATGTTTCCATTATTTTTCATGTTGCTATAATAAAAAAGTTTATTTACTCCATTCCAAGGAGTGTCTATATGTCCACATAATACACATATTTATCTTCATAAAGATCTAACCCTAAACCATGATTAAAATGAGATTTATTTGGTTAAATACAGTTAATACCTCTGAGAAGATTTATGCTTTTGCCAACCTGGTGAATTCCCTCCTGTTGTTTATTCTACTTATTGCTTTGGAGCAATGTCAAATGAATCATTTAGAAGGAATTGATGGCATAAGATTAATTAGGCAAAAATAAAATTACCAACTATGCTTAGAAGTAAACTTGAGGCTGAGGAAACATCACTTCATGTGATGTTTTAAAGTTTATTTTTCACATATTCAATCTTCTATAATTTTCTCCTATTTGTCTAAATGACTTTCTAAATAGACCCAATGGGATCCTCCTGGTAAAAAAATGCAATTTTCTATATTTGAAATTCTGGGCAAACTTAAAATGAACAAGTGAAATCACTGATTAGCAACTTTTCTTTGTGTTCCATAAGCGCACTTGCCAAATTTAGCTGTCTGGAGGGTTTATTTAGTGTAGAACTTACTGGTAGTGCCTAACTTACCATCCTGAAACAGTTGACTTCCTGCCAGGGATCAGACTCCTTCAGTTATTGACTACTATGGGGAGTAGATTATCAAAAGCAGTGAAGAATTGATTTAGACTAAGGCCAAGTTGTATCTAAATGGTTCTTCACAAATTTAAATATGCCCCAATAAATCTACCCAGTGACTGAATGGCACTGGCCACTATTACAAAATTGGTCTCTTTTACGGCATTCACAATCAAAACACCCATAGGTGTTCCACTGTCTAGTGCTTTCACTGTCTAGTGGAATCCAAGACCCTGTGTGTTCAAGGTTCGCACTAGAGAAACTCAATCATTTACTAGTAACTAGTAAGCAATATTTTTCCTTAAACTTTGAAAAGAAAAATTACTTGGGTAAGTTTCACAGAAATGCTGCAGGTAAATCTTAGCTTTCTTTTTTTTTGAAAAAACCCAAGTTTGTGATTCTATCAAGCTGGTAGAACTCTATGCAGACAGCTTTTTGAAAGGGCACCATGAGGAACATATTGGCTTGAAATGCAGATTTAGGGGGTGGGGGTTCATTCTTATAGCTTCAATCATTACTTTTTCCTCTTCTGGGATCTCAGAACTCACATAGCACTTAATTGGCTTATATGTACAAGTTAGAGTTACTTTTTGTCAAATGTAATAATCACTACCACTTCCACTGGGAGTTGGTTGAAAATTCAGAAACTATTGTTCTTATATTCAACATAAAGGGTACTTCTGGGAGCACAATTATAGTATAAATGAGGCTGTAGAGCTATGTGATGTGATATGATATGATATGATATGATATGATATGATATGATATATACGATGTTATATGATGTGATGTGAAAATCTAAGAGATTCTCCACAATTTCTACCATAACCAGCCTCCTCCCCTCACTATCACCATCATATCATAATTAATATAGGATCTATTACCTGCACTTTTCAGTTATATTATTTAATTAACTTTCATTTATTTATTTATTTAAATATTTATTTATTTATACAAGAACGGGGTACAGGCCAGCTGCATGGGAGGGTGAGAGGATTCACCAGAGACAGAGCGGAGAACAGTACAGGCAGACTGATGAAATACACTGCTGAGGGGAGCAGTGGGTGAGGCAGGAGAGATCTGCCGCTCCATATGGAACCCTCGCCAGCCGGCCAGGATGGAACCGGCACTGCAGAGGCTGCGGACAGCTTCACAGCGCTGCACTCAACCGCCTGCGCCACCAGGGGAAGCCCTAACTTTTAGAATTCTATGAAAACATCAGTAGCATTCCCACTTTAAAGATAAGGAAACCAAGGGTTATATTTATAACCTCCCTCAGACTATACTAACTCCACAGTTATTCTCTTAATCATTGCACCACACTGTCTCTTTATAGATGATCATGCTAATACCTACTTTTAGGCTTGAAAAATAAGAGGTGTGAGTAAAATGCAATAAAATGCAGAGATGTTAAGTAAAAGTTTTGGTGACTTTTGACCATCTTTATATCTAAGAAACCAAAGACTAAATACAGAATTTTCCATGTAGAATATACCTTTTATCCCCCCAAATACCCCTGAGCCCCTTTCTTAAAGCAACCACTTTCAGATTCCATTCACTATCCCTTAGTTTTGCCACTTCTTGAATTTAGCATAAATAATTCACCAAGTAGTCTTTTGTGTCTGGCTTTGTTCACTCAATGTAATGCTTTTAGTTTTTTTTTTCTTTTTAAGTTATAGAAAATAATTTATGTTGCTTTGTAGGGCTTTATTTCATGATGCTACAATTTTTTATAAGTTGCTTTAATTAGGTAAATATTTAGTTGATCTTATGAGACTTTTAGACATTAAGTTTGAAAAAGTTAATGGTCATCAGGATTTCCATACAATCAAAAAGGTTAAGTAAACCGAAGAGTAAAACTTTTTAGTAAGCTGCAAAACATAGCAACAATTTCTTGTCAAACATTTGTTTCTATGCTGTATCAATTTATAACTCTTCAGTTATTTTCCATTATAAACTCTCTGGCATTTCTTTTAGAGTATAGGTACACATAATCTTTTCATTATCTTCCAGTCTCAATACTACAAGGTCACCTGTTGTACCTTGGTTACACTGTTATCTTCTAGAGAAGACGTTTAAGTAGTCAGTTATACTCTAATAAATTTAAAAATTAAAAAAGTTAAGAATTAAAAATGGGATAATTATTTCACTGACCTCACCCAATTTCAGAAAAATCATTTCCCTAAAGCAGCAATTCCACCTAAGAGATTCTTTTTTACCATGAACAGAGTGAACTTTATCTGATGACAAGCAACAGTCTCACCGCTAGTGATTATTCTGGACCTCCAGGTTAGATACTTCCAATTTCTTCTTGACAAGTTTGCATCATATTCCTATGGCAATGTTTTTACAAATTCTGGAGTGTCTGGTAGGCAGATCTGGTAGTTTACCGCCCCTTAAAACACTGTAAAATTGCAGAAGAGGGAAATGGTACTCAAGCTGCTCCCAAAGCTTCTGATTTATTAGTTTTAGGGGACAGTGCTTTGATTACAGTTGCTTTGCAATGAGTCTGAAAATCAAAAGTGAAATCTTCTCTTTGATCTTTTTTTAAAGCTGATTCCTACAACTACAGTTCTTTTGCATTTCCATACAAATTTTGAAATCAGCTTATCAACTTCTTATTAAAAAGTACTTGCTGGAATTTTGATAGGGATTACTTTGAATCTATGGGTGAATTTGGAAAGTGGTTATCTTAAAATTATTGAGTCTTCCAATCTAGGACCAAGGCATATTTCTCCTTTTATCTAGGTTTTGTTTCATTTTTCTCAGCAAGGGTTTGTAGTTTTCAAAGGATTGATCTTTCACATCTCTTGTTATAGTCATTCTATGTCATCTGAGAAAAGCTACAGAAAAGCTGAGAAAAGCTTTTATTTCTCTTCCAACTTTTTAATTTTATTTCTTTTAGTTGCTTTATTGTACTGGTTAGGAATTCCAATAGAATACTGAAAAGAAGTAATGAGAATGGACCTCCTTTTTGACTGTTTTCAGTGTTAGAAAGTATTTAGTGTTTTACCAATCAGTAAGATTTTAGCTGGGCATTTTTGATAGATGCTCTTTTTCAGATTGAGGTATTTTGCCAGATTTCACGTTTTTTTTTTTTTTTATCATGAATAGAAGTTGAAATGAGCATATGACATGAAGGTGATTATGTGGTTTTTCTCCTTTACATATTGGTTATTTTTAATAGACTTGAGATATAATTCATATACCAAAAATTCATCCTTTGAATACTTTTGGTATGTCTGCAAAGTTATACAACTATAATTTCAGAACATTGTATCACCTCAAAATAAAAAAATCAAAACACTCTTCAGCCATTAGCAGTCACTCTCCAAACTCCCCTCCACAGTCGCTGGCAATCACTATCTACTTTCCAATACTATAGATTTGTCTATTGTGGACATTTCTTATAAATGGAATCATACACTGAGACTTTTTGTGCCTGTCTTCTTTCACTCAGAGAAATGTTTTCAATGGTCATCCAGTCTGTCAAATGTACATATAAGCACTTTGTTCCTTCATATGACTGAATAAGAGTCCATTGCCAAATGAATAGATCACATTTTTGTTTATCCATTCATTTGGGTTGTTTCTACTTTTTAACTATTAATAATACTGCTATAAACATCTGTGCACAAGTTTTTGTGTGGACAGCTCTTTCAATTTTCTTGGGTATAAACCTAGGTATGGAATTGCTGGGTTATACAGTAACTCCAGGTTTAATTTTTAAGTAACTGCCACTGGCTGCTCTATTTTATATCACCATTGCCAATAAACGAGGGCTGCAAACTTTCCACATTCTTGCCAACACTTGTTATTGCTCATCTTTTTTATTATAGCTATCTTGGTGAATACGAAGTTATATCTAATAGTGGTTTTTACATTTCCCTAATGTCCACTGATGTCATGCATCTTTAAATGTACTAATTGCATATCTATATCTTATGGAACAGTTGATCAATCCATATATATATATATATATATATATATATATATATATATATATATCTTCTTCAAAGAAATGTCTTCAAATACCTTGCCAATATTTTGTTGAGTTGTAAGAATTCTTTCTATATTTTAGATATAAAACCCTTACCAAATATATGATTTTCCAAACTCTTTTCTATTCTGTAGGTTGTCTTTTCACTGTCTTGAAGACATATCCTTTGAAGCACAGAAGGTGTTAATTTTGATGATGTCTATTTTTTCTATTGTTACTTGTGCTTCAGGGGCAACAGTTAAGAAACCCTCACCTAACCCAAAATCATTAAGATTTATTCTTCTTTTCTTCTAGGAAATGTATGCTTTCAACTCTTACATTTTGATCTCTGATCCACTCTGACATACTTTTTACATATGATATGAAAAATGGCCCGATATTATTCTTTTGCAAACCAATATCCATATGTTTCAGGATCATTTGTTAACAATGATTTCTAAATTTTAATTTAATTATACATTTCTCAGAAAAACTTTACTTGGTGTGCTTTATGCTGTTTTTGTATTGTGTGTATGCATGCAATAATGCTAGATTTTCAATTCTAAATCAGTAATTTTATCATAACTATCATAGATATGTATGCATAGGAAAAATTGTGTATTTATACTGTCTTGTACTATATGCAATTTCAGGCATCCACTGGGGGTCTTGGGATATACCCTCTGTATGTATATTGTTATTCCAATTTTCTAGTTGTTTTTTTCCCAAGGGACTTAAGATTTCTTCCTAAGTTTATTGTGATAAAATTGTTCAAACATCACCTTTTCTTTTTTTTTTTTTAAAGATTTATTTATTTATTTATTTATTCATTCATTCATTCAAGCAGTGGGTACAGTCAGAAGCACGGGAGGGTGAGAGAATTCACCAGAGTCAGAGCAGGGAGCAGAGTAGGCAGAAGGACCGAAGTACACTACTGAGGGGAGCAGTGGGCAGCAGGAGAGGTCTGCGCGCCATGTGGGGCCCTCCAGAGGAGCAGTCAGGGCTCGAACCAGCGCTGCAGAGGCTGCGGGCAGCTTCACAACCCAGCGCTCAACCGCTGCGCCACCGGGGAGGCCCCACCTTTTCTTTTTATGTCTGTAAGATCTGTGATGCTGCATTGACAAATCTCTCTTTATTCTTGACATTGGTAATTTGTATTTCATTACCTTTCTTTCGTGATCATCATAATAAATTTTATTTCTTTGCAGCAATTTTATTATTTTTTATTTCCTCATGACAATTTTATTTTTTTTTCAAACAACCAACTCTTGGCTTTGCTAATTGTTCTCATTTTTTTGTTGTTATTTTCCACATTTCTGTATTTACTTACCTTTAATCTGTGTATCATTTTTATTTTGGATTTATTCCTCTTAAAGCCTTCTAAGGATGGAAGTGTTAACTTATTTGTTTTAAAATCTTTCTATTATACCATTTAAGGATATAGTTCTTTTAAGTTTTTCGCTGTATCCTATAAATTCTTTTTTCTTTCGTCATAGAATGTTCCTCATTTTAGATCTATTTCTTCACAATTAGACTTAGATTATGTATGTCCAGATGGGATACTACAAAAGTGATGTTGAGTCTTTCTCTGGTTATCACATCCAACGCACAAGATTTCATCTGCCCTCATTGGTGACATTAATTTCAATCACATGGGCAAGTTGTTGCCTGGATTCTCTATTAAATAGTTATTATTTTCCCCTGTAACTAATAATAAATATGTGGGGAGACACTGTAAGACCATAAAATAGTCTGCTCCTCCTCAAGGATGCATTTTTATACAATATTTTTATTGTTGCTACATGAAGTGACCTCTATATAGTAAAAGAAACAGGTTTCACTTATTATACTTGAATAAGTTCCATGCCAGTTTTAACATCTGTTTTTATTATAGTAGTCCATGTACACTGAATGTTTATTAAAAACTGTTCATTAACTATTTGCTATCTGGGTAGGATATGGACAATCTGATTCTTTAAGCCAACTGGCATAAATAACCTGATTTCAGTTCAATAAAAAGAAATGTCTTTAGCTGTAGATGAGATTTAGAAACTTAATTATATAATTGCAAGAATATTCTATTAAAAAAGAAGCAGCTTATAAAAAACTACCTCTATTCAAATTATATGTGGATTCTGATTACAAAGCTATTGATTATTACAGTTTATAGCAGCACTATTTACAATAGCTAAGGTATGGAAACAGTTTTTTTCTAAATCAATTCAGGCTTTAACTTATTTAAATATAACTAGTTTATATAAAAATGTTCATATGGCCAAGTGCTTTAGTTTCTGATTTGATAACAAGCAGAAAGAATGATTTTTTTGGAAAGCAGGGCAAATAAAAAACAGCCTTTTAAAAATAATTTTTAGGGCCTCCCCGGTGGCGCAGCGGTTGAGCGCTGGGTTGCGAAGCTGCCCGTCAGCCTCTGTAGCGCTGGTTCGATCCCTGGCTGCTCCCCGGCCACCGGAGGAGGGTCCCACATGGCGCGCAGACCTCTCCTGCCTCCCGCTGCTCCCCTCAGCAGTCACTTTGGTCCTTCTGCCTGCTCTGCTCCCTGCTCTGGCTCTGGTGAATTCTCTCACCCTCCCGCGCTTCTGACTGTACCTAGTGCTTGTATAAATAAATAAATCTTTAAAAAAAAAAAAAAAAAAAAAAAAAAAAAAAATAAAAATAATTTTTAACTAAGAAATGTGTTTTTAAAAGATATTGCTCTTTCGTTTAACCTCAAGATTACGTGAGAGCCAGTCATCATGCTGAATGGGTATGTCACTAGTTCAATATTTCTTTCACAGAAGTCAAGGGGTAGGTCAAAGGCTTGCTCTCATAAAAAAGAGTACAAACTTTGATATAGTCCCCTTTCTCTTTTGAGCACAGCTTCTCATCTATAACTTTGTCTTACTTGCAATACAATAAAATTCCAGTCTTTATGACAGCAGAGGTGATTTTTTTTTGATCAATAGAATTCAGCAGCCAAAGCATTAGTGTTGGGGTTCTTTTTCCCCCCTTCTGGAAAGCATTTGCAGCCACAGGCTCAAAGGAGGAAAAAAAGGAGAGGGATTAACTCTCTGCAATGAAGGTCAAAAACATAATTTACAAGTGAGGCAAGAGGAGCAGCTGTATCTGTTGGCCCAATCAAGACTACCAGCTGGAGAATTTACCAGCAATATGAAAACCACATCGACCAGATGTCAAGCAATGCAACTGGAGGCCAAACATCTTTGGGCTCAATGCAGGACTCGCCCCTCTCTAACTACCCATATTTCATGTTAAATAGTATGGTGTCTTCCACAGACCACCAGCAGTGGTTAACTAGAACACTTCCTCACAAGGGACTTAATAACATGACCATACCACACCAGACCAGCTTCAGTACTAAAGTCCATCTCAAGTACATTGTTTTGTTAAAAGCAATATTAGTTCAGAGTCAACTTGTAAAAGGTGAGAGAATCTTAAATGACGACAAACCATTCTTATACAAGGATTCTTGGGGCTGATCAGGCTTATTTTATATGTGTGAGCTGTTTGTCACTGGGAGGGAAAGAATGTTCTGAAAATACTTGAATAATCATTTTTCCACTTATACTTTAAACCTGTGCTGTTCATATGGTACCCACTGGTCACATGTGACTGTTAAAAATAAAAACAAGTAAAATTTTATATTCTGTTTCTCAGGCATACTAGCCACATTCTAAGAGCTCAACAGCCACATATGACTAGTGGTTCTCCTACTGGATGACACAACATAAATATCAATTTAAAGCATTTCCATCATCATGGAAAATTCTTAGTGCTGCTCTAAACCCATATATCACCTTTAAAATAGGCAATTATAATTCTCCTTCTCAATATACTAAACAAGAAAGCAATCTTTACGCATTCTCGTGTGAAATAAATTGACTAATACAATGTGAATATTGTGTTAGGTGAGGGTACGACAAAGGAGAGGGGGAGCTCAGTAATGTTTTCATAAATGCAAGCCAATTCTTATCTGGTGAAATACTCTTACACTGTGCTCACAGAAGTCTGTGACACTACTGACATGCTGCATAATATTCAGGTCAGTCTGGAAGGGGGTTATATAGTAAATAAGCAACTATTATTTCTTACATTTCTTATTTTGTTAATATGCAAAATAAATCATGTCCTTTAAAAAAAGAGGCTACCTACCCAAAGTCACAGCTTTGCAGCTGCTGTATTTTAAATAAAATCCAAAAATTCTGTTTCTTACTCCTACATTCATTCATCATATGTGCAGGGAAGCCAAGTAGCTCAAGAAGCACTGTGTCGATCTCTCTATGGTTGTTGTGACTCACTGAGGGGACACATGCCACATGATTGCAAATGGCCAAGAAGCACAGAACTTTTGACTCTGTCCACGAGGACACCATGTGTATTCCAGAACACAGTCAGTCCATACTTGCGAACATGTCAGCCACTCTGTCCTTACACATGCAGGGTCTGTTCAGGTGGTCAGCATACTTTGCCTTGCTTTCCTTTTTCTATTCCAATAATCTTTGCAAAATAATCCAGTCCCGTTGGCCCATCAGCTTCACTCCCACTTAATCTTTCCCAACCCCTGTTTCCTCTTTTCCATTTATCACAGCGGACAAAAAGGGACAAATTGGGAGGGAAGTTTTTTCTAGTCATCCCTGCTCTGTCATCAAAAGAAAAAAAAAACCTGCTGTTTTTCTTTGGGATTGTTTATTGTTCTTAATCTGATCATAAAGATCATAGAGCTACTATCCATGGAAGGTTGAAAAACTCGTTCCTATCGATTTAGCCAGTTAGAGGCTCATGCAATGGCTACAAGGTTTTCAGGTCATGCTCCAGTTTCTCCACTTACCTTGGCTTTCCCATCCTGGGCTGACATATATCCGACACACATGCTCTCTGTCGTGTGGCTCCACAGAAATTCAACTGCCATGAAGAGAACACAAATAGGCACATTCAGATCACAGATGGAAAATAAATCTTTGCTTTTTAATAGAACAGTTAAAGATAGCTTTATATTTAACACACTCAGTTCCCTATTCTCCATTTGCCCCTTCATAAATGTCAACATGATTTAGTACTCAAAACTGTGTAATGCCATTTACTGTGAAATGAAAAATGTATTTCTTTCTTGTCAAAAGTTATGATTATTACATGTAAAATAAATGTTCTTCTGTTTGAAATTTGTAACACTAAACACACACACACTTATACATATCATGTACAATGATTTAGTAAATGTAATATTCTGCAATATAGTTTGCTCACTCTCTCTCTCACACACACACAGACACACACACACACACACAGAGAGAGAGAGAGAGAGAGAGAGAGTCTTGATTTCTAAATACCATTCTCCATGAAAAGGGACCAGGATTGGACAATATTGATTACAGGCTGGGACACAAGAAAATATTAAATGAATCTGCAACATCTTGTTTTGCTAGATAATAAATTATCATCACTGAGCAAAACAAGAACGAACAAGCCTACACTGATGCAAACAAATGAGTAAATCAATGGGGAAGAGGAAAAAAATTTTCCTTGCAGCAAAATGCCAACTAATAAATAAAAAAATAACAATTATAAAACCATTATGATGGCTAAACTAGTGGGTGAAAATTTGAATAATAATGGGCTATTTGCATAGTCTTAAAGTGTCTCTTCTCAAATTGTTATTAAATATAAAGAGAAAAGTGTGGTTCACTTAGGAATAACCTAATGTACTTCACCTTAATCAAATGATTGAAGCTAACAACACCAATTAAGGAATAAATCAACACTATGTGCCTGAGACATCCTGAGACACTCCTGTGGTATTTCTGCCAAAAATTCAGCATAAGAACTGCATGCACTCACACAAACCTTATTTAGGAACTCTACCATATAACCGAGTTGAACTCTTCAACAATGTCAAAATACAAAGAACACAAAGTTGAGAAATTATTTTCATTTAAAGGAGACATGACAACTAAATGCATGTGTTGCCTTGGAATTGATCCTGGACTAGGAGGTAGGGGATGTTATATAGGACACTTGAGTCAATTGATGGAATTTGAAAAGGGACTATGGAATAGATAATAGTGTTGCATCAGTATTATATTTTATGATTTTGAAAACTTTAATATTATTATTTAGAAGACTGACCTTGTTCTTAATACATACAACAGAAATATTAGGAGTAAAGTTGTCTGATACCTCCATCTTCTCCTCAAATAGCTCAGAAAACAAATTTGTTTTTGAAGGTGTGTATGTGTGTGTGTGTGTGTGTGTGTGTATGTTTCTCTGTGTAAAGGGAAGAGGAAGGGAGCCAGGAGTAAGGATAGAGAAGTTAATGGGGGAAAATGAAAACAATGGGTAAAGTTAAGTAAACTACTCTGTTCTCATAGCTCATAGCTTTTTCTGTTAGTTTACTATTATATCTAAAAAAAACTTACCAAAGCAAAATTCACATTTGCACATATACACAAAACTCCCTTATCTACAAGCACACATTTTCACACTCTAAGCTTTTTAAAAAAGGCATTAAAAAAAAAAATTTGATGCACTTCTCCAACAAAAATTTCCAAAGTCCCGGTAATAAAATTGCATTGCTCAACACGAAACCTCTGGGTCCCAGGCCATCCATCTGTTTATATCTCTGAGCTAATTAAGTCTGAAGACAAGTGTTTGAGTTGAGACACAACTGTGGGATCAGTGATCCTAGGCTCTGAAGACTTTGCCAGACATGTGGGGAAGAAAGAAGCAGTAAGGGGCAAAATTGAGTTCCTCAGATAGATGGCTCATTCCCTCATCATTAATTAATTATTCAACCTGCCAACCTGCTCAACAGACGCTCTGCTGAAGAGTGTAGGAAAACAGCATCACGCAATGAAGCAAGTTCTCTTTCACCAGATGTTTTTTCTTCCTCACACATCTGCTTTGAACTTCAAAAATCTTAAAAGTCCACAGCAAGGTCTGAGATATTCTAAATTGCCTAATGGAGCAAAAGCACTCAAGTCTTACTCAATTCCCTAAAGTAGTGATAATGCAATTGTATTTAAATACAAGTTAAAGCTTTTCCAAAATTGTGACTTCTTCTTATGACCCACCATTAAGGTAGTAATCGCTCATGAATTAACCAAGAAAAATATATGGAAATATAGTCGATCTAACGTGAAAGTGAACAATAATAACATTGCTTACTTTTTTTAGAGATACAACTTTTTTTTTAAAGATTTATTTATTTATGCATACAAGAACTGGGGTACAGGCCAGAGGTGTGGGGGTGGGGGGGTGAAAGGAATCACCAGAGACAGAGTGGGGAACAGAATAGGTGGAATGACTGAAATACACTGCTGAGGGGAGCAGCGGGCAACTCAGGAGAGGTCTGCTGCGCCATGTGGGTTGCTCCCTCCCTGGCCAGGGATCAAACTCATGTTGTTGTGGCTGTGGATAGCTTCATAGGTTGCATCTTAACCCCTTGTGCCACCAAGGAGGCCCTAGACATACAACTTTGATAATTTTAAGTTGCACTGTTCTCTCTAAATGTAGCCTGATTCAAGGAAACATTATAAAAAATTTAGACTTATAAAAAAGGACAATTTGAGTATATTGATTAGCCATCATTAAATAACTGTTTTTTATTTTTTTTTTTTAGATAACTGTTTTCAAATGAAGGATTTTTAATAGTTGCTATATTTATTGCTTAGGAGTTCTTAAAGAATATCTTTAAGAATTCAGCCTTCACTCTTTTCATAGATGTTATGAAGAAAAATAAAAGATGATTTTGTTTACTATTTAAATTATATACTTTTGAAAAGAAATCCTGTTTTGTTTATTTAAATATATGCCTTTAATTAACAAATTAATTTTTGATGCAGGACATTAGGGAAAGAGGAGAGAGAGGAGCTAATATTGAGAATCTCTCATAGACTAGACTCTGTTTTTCAGAATAGAACTCAGCAAAGCCTGGCTGGGAAAGTTGAGACTTAGGGAAGAAAAGTAACAAGGCTTAGATGACTTTAGTAAATGCACAAACTAAAATTCAAACTGGACTTTTGGATTCTGAAACCTATTATTTTCCCTTGCTTTTTACTCCGACATTTACTTAGCTTGAATTGAAGGATTTAATATTATTGTAATTTAGTAAGTAGATTAAATTCCTTACCAATACCAAATGACCACAAAAAATCAAACATAACCACAACTCAAGATATCTCTTAAGGAAAACTTTTAAAACTCTAATGAAACCCAGAAGCCATAAAAAACAAGTTTAATATATTTGACTACAATAAAAAATGTAGTATTTTCTTTTGCAATTTGAAGGTAAATGTTGAGATGAATAACAAACTGGAGGAATCATCTGCAATTCATAACAGAAAAAAGGGTTAATTTTCTCAAATATAAAGATCTGCAACAAATCAATAAGAAAAATACAAAAGAAAAAAGAGCAAGCTATACATGCAAAAGAATGAAGCTTGACCACTACCACACACCATACACAAAAATCAACTCAAAATGGATTAAAGAACTAGACATAAGACCTGAAACCATAAAATACACAGAAGGAAATATAGGCAAAACACTACGCGATATGCACATCAAAGACATCTTTACAGACACATCACCCAAAGCAGTGATAGTGAAGGCAAAGATAAATAGCTGGGACTACATCAAATTAAAGAGCTTCTGCACAGCAAAAGAGACAATAACAAAAACAAAGAGAAACCCCACCAACTGGGAGAACATTTTTGCACACAACACTAATGATAAAGGACTGATCACAAAAATCTGCAAAGAGCTGATGAGACTCAACAACAACAAAGAAAATAATCCAGTCAAAAAATGGGCAGAAGAGCTAAAAAGAAACTTCTCTGAAGAGGAAATGCAAATGGCCAACAGGCATATGAAAAAATGTTCAACATCACTTGTCATCAGGGAAATGCAAATCAAAACTACCATGAGATGGCATCTTACACCAGTGAGAATGGCACATATTAAAAAAACTAGCAACAACAAATGTTGGCGAGGGTTTGGAGAAAGAGGAACTCTTCTGCACTGTTGGTGGGAGTGCAAACTGGTCCAACCACTATGGAGAGCTGTGTGGAGATTTCTGGACCTACTAAACATAGAGCTTCCATGTGACCCAGCAATTCCACTCCTAGGTATTTACCCAAAGGACACAGAAACATCAATTCCAAAGAGCACCTGCACCCCTATGTTTATAGCAGCACTGTTTACAATAGCTAAGCTTTGGAAACAACCCCAAAGCCCAAAAATAGATGACTGGATCAAGAAGATGTGGTACATATACACCATGGAATATTACTCAGCATTCAAAAAAGATAAACACATGCAATTTGCAGCAACATGGATGGCGCTGGAAGGGATCATGCTCAGCGAAATAAGCCAGAAAGAAAAAGAAAAATACTGGATGGTCTCACTCATAGCAGGAATCTAGAAAACTTAAGGGACCAGGAAAATGAATAACTATAAGAAAGAAAATATCAAAATCAACAAAAAACTATGAACCAGAGACACACTATGGGGCGTGGGAGGGAGGGGAGGGGAGGGATTGGGGTCAAAATAAGAGGGTTGCAATTGTATGGGGAATATAAAAATAAAATTTATTTTAAAAAAAAGTTATACAAATAAATGGCCAACACCTGTAAAAAAAAAAAAAAGGAAAAAAAAAAGAAAAAAGAGCAAGCTAAAAGGATATGAACAATAGTGAATTGAATACGTCTGAAACATCAAAAGTTGTTCTACATTTCTCACACTGAAAAAAATACAAATAAAACTTTAAGATGTCATTATTCGATGGTCAGTTATCAGATTATTAGGTCTAAAACAGTATTACATTAGCTGTGGGTAGAGCAAAGAGCATTTTCACATAATGATGGTGGGACTATGGTTATTTGGAAATATATTCTTGTATTTTGGGGTAGCTATATTCTATAAGTTTGCCATTAACACTGAATTAGCAAATACTGGGTTAATGTCCTGTGAGCCTCTGGTTACAACATGTTCAATCAATAAGTCACTTTATTTTATGTGCATTTCTATTTCATGAATCTATAAGTTTGCCTATTTTTCCAAGGCTTCATTGCATACCGTTGATGCTACTTTCAGCAGTTTCTAGAGCAGTCTCTCAGATAGGTAAATTTTTCTGTTTATGCACTATTAACTTTGGACTCACAGTCACAGCACTGTAATTCTTGACTGAATGAAGATTGTCTAAGAGGCATGTATTCTCCATAAGACACCACTTCTCCTTGCACTTAGGAACTCTAGTTAGCACTTCAGTACTATGGTTGGGGACCACCTTAAACAGCAAAATAATCAACAAAAAGCACAAATATGTAAGAAAAAAAAACTGTGGCACTAATTAGATCACAAAGAGGATATTTGTTTGCAAGATGTCAGAGCATCTCCTTGTTCACCTCAGCTGGGAAGATAATCTCAGGTAACTCAGATTTTTTTTTTAATCACACGCCCAGAAATGAAAGTGTTTGCTGGGAGTATTGAGTTGAGATTCAAATAAATTTAGCAAGTAGGATAATTAACAAATACAGAATCTGCAGATAATAAGGACTGACTGTACCAAAATGATATACCCTGGGTATTTATTCTACATATATTATTTATTTGTATGAAACAACACCTTTAGAACTATATTCAGTAAAGTAGTTTTAATTAGGGAGAAACTGCAAATAATTGCCTAGAAAGGGAGTATATATAAATAACTATAGCAACTCTACACAATGAGCAAACTAAAACAACAATTAAAAACAAAGGAGGAAACTCTACATGGATGATATGGAACCAGCTAAACTGTTTTTTCAAACCGTTTTTCCATGAACCATACCAAAACAAAAATACCCACACATGATCTCTTAGCACACACATTTTTTATAACTGAAATTTCATGAAACAATACTTAGCTTTTTGCTCACAGTGCTTTGATCTATTATTCTATTGGATTCTTTATCTTTTATCCATTGCATTGAAAATATACTGTTTGTGACTCACTAAATTGACTTGAAACATTAGTATATGACTTGCCACAGTTTGAGGGAAAACTAACCTGCAAAACAAAGTTTATCTAAAATAAATGGCAAGGTGAAAAATATGTTTTAAGGTTACTGCTGTCATTTTAAAGAATGACAAAGAACACCATGAATGAATATATTTATATATACACGGACTCTCTCTGAAATGTCTCAGAAACTGGCAATAGTAGTTTCTACTATAGAGGTTTATTAAGGGAGTTGAGAGGATGGAAACTTATTTTTAACATATAATCCTTTGGAAAATTCTGAATTTTGTTCTATTTTCATTTGTTTTCCACTTTTTAAAAATGAGTAGAAAACATATATCTCAAGGGTAAAGTTTATCCCACAAAAAACTTTCAAAACTGTTTGAGTTCTTGGGCCTCCCCTGGTGGTGCAGCGGTTGAGCGCTGGGTTGCGAAGCTGCCCGCAGCCTCTGCAGCGCGGGTTCAATCCCTGGCTGCTCCCCATCCACCGGAGGAGGGTCCCACATGGCACGCAGACCTCTCCTGCCGCCCGCTGCTCCCCTCAGCAGTGTACTTCATCACTCTGCCTGTTCTTCTCTCCCCTCTGGCTCTGGTGAATTCTCTCACCCTCCCGCGCTTCTGACTGTACCCAGTGCTTATATAAATAAATAAATAAATCTTAAAAACTGTTTGAGTTCTTATTAATAATTAAAACCTAGCAAGGGAAGTACAAAGTTTGTTCAAATCCAATTAGAGGAAAAATTAAAATTTCAGTAAAAGAGCAGCATTTTTTGTCAACAGTGATATCTAAAAGTCTATAATTTGTTTTTTGATTATAGGGACTAAATCTGAAGTCATTCCATACATTAAAAATTAAAGTTTATGGCAACCGTATTTCAAAAATGATTCTAATAATAATACAGTAGATGGCAGGTACTGTATCAGGATTTTTCCATGTGTCTTTATTATATGTAGAGGACCATAAATTCAAGGAACATACAGGGTACATGAGAGCCTAGAATGATACATCTGAGCCTAGGAAAGTGCTGTAATGTTCTTTGGTGTGGTCAAGCTCAAGTCTTATTTGCATTAAGAGATAATTCTGGACTACTCTGGGCAGTGGCTATGTTCCCTCAGTAGTGACTGCTGTCTATGTAAACCTCAGCTATGAATTTGAAAAGGAATTTTTTTTTAATAATAAATTTTATTTTTATATTGCCCATACAATTTCAACCCCCCCATTTTGATGCCAATCCCTCCCCTCCCGCCACCCCCCCCAAAAGTGTCTCTGGTTCATAGATTTTTGTTGATTTTGATTTTCACTTTCTTATAGTTATTCATTTTCCTGGTCCCTTATTTAAGTTTTCTAGATTCCTGCTATGAGTGAGACCATCCGGTATTTTTCTTTTTCTTTCTGGCTTATTTCGCTGAGCATGATCCCTTCCAGCGCCATCCATGTTGCTGCAAATTACATGTGTTTATCTTTTTTGAATGCTGAGTAATATTCCATGGTATATATGTACCACATCTTCTTGATCCAGTCATCTATTTTTGGGCATTTGGGCTGTTTCCAAAGCTTAGCTATTGTAAACAGTGCTGCTATAAACATAGGGGTGCAGGTGTTCTTTGGAATTGATGTTTCTGTGTCCTTTGGGTAAATACCTAGGAGTGGAATTGCTGAATCATATGGAAGCTCTATGTTTAGTAGGTCCAGAAATCTCCACACAGCTCTCCATAGTGGTTGGACCAGTTTGCACTCCCACCAACAGTGCAGAAGAGTTCCTGAAAAGGAATTTTTTAAAGAAGGGCAAAGCCTAGGCTTTCTAAGATAGTGGGAATGTCAGACCCTAAAAAGATCTCCATCAGTAAACATTAAGAAATCCCAAAGCCATGCTAAAATAATTTCCCGACTTGGTTTAACAAATGAAAGATGGAGACGGGGAGTTGGCAGGATTCTCTTCCACCAAAGGACTTCACAACACATCACATCACACACAAGTGTAATGTGAAAAACATCAACACTACCGATCCTGTTCCAGTGCCAGAGACTGGTTACCTGAGCATAGGCTATACCTGTGTTCCTCAAGAGTGACAGGATAATGGCATTGTTGAGACGTTGGAAATGGATTTATACATAATCTTAGAGGTCAGGCTTTCTGAAATTTGTATTTAATGTTTCACCTACGGGTATACTGTCCATGGCCAGTTCTGCTTCAGACTAATATCCTTCCATTATATAAGACACACTTTAGCCACTGTGCAAAACTGTACTAGCCTGCTAGTGACATTTAAATTACCACTTTGAGTGGTTAATATTAGAGCTACAAGTTAACCCTTACATGATTGCTCCCTCCAAGATACCATATTCTCTTTCAAAATGATTCAAGTCTTCCTTTTAAGTCAAAGTTTCCTTACCAGAGTTGCAAACAAGTTTTTTCTATCCAAATGGATTCTCTTTCCTGTCCAGAGAAGCCCTGAGCCACCCTCGTCCCCTTTTTTAAATGTTGTTCTCCAATTGTTGTTAACAATCCCCAGCTGCACTAATGCCCACACCCATTTAAAACCTCTCTCCTGGCTTCACATCTCAGACTTTCTTGCAAGGAAATCAGAACTCTAAAATCAGAACCGTCTTCTGCTGGATGGTTGCCAAATCCTTAAACATAGGTTGAATGGTTTACCCTAAGATATTCTGCACAGTATTTAAGTTACTCCTTAGTGACTAAAGAGAAATTCACTTTTGAAATGGTAAGAATGAAGAACTGTAAATCGAACAGCCTCCACTTATCTTTATAGGTTCCCCCCCCTAGGATTGTTAGGTTCTTTATAATCCAGTAGGGAGTTGACACAAAGATGCTTTACTGTCCTGACATAGGATCCTTAAGACTCATGTTATACATGTCCCATTATAGCATTGAAGTAGCTTTGAGTTGGTTTGCTTCCCTGAAAAGCTTTCATCACTAAACTGCCTTGGGAGCCATGGGGATGAAGTCCTATGGCACCCCAGAAACACTAAGCCAAGCAAATAATTATTCTCTTTCCAACACTCTAATTTGTTCAAGACTAAAGAATTCTGACTAAAAGGAAAGAGATGTGGGTCAAATAGCATTATAAGCCATGAAGGAAAGACATTACAGTTCTCTTCCTGTTTTATCATTTTATTGTACTAGAAACTGCAGTTAAATAGGTGGCAACTGGCTGGGACTTGGAAGTTCTCCGAAGAAGAGAAAAAGCATTCAGGGAAATGAGTTTTATTAAAACATGACTTCATTCAGTCAACAACTTTTTTTATTTTTTAATTTTTTTAAAGATTTATTTATTTATGCATAGAAGAGCTGGGGTACAGGCCAGAGGTGTGGGGGGTGAGAGGACTCATCAGAGACAGAGTGAGGAACAGAACAGGCAGATTGACTGAAATACACTGCTGAGGGGAGCAGCGGGTGAGACAAGAGAGGTCTGCTGCACCATGTGGATTGCTCCCTGGCTGACCTGGGATCAAACTTGTGCTGCAGAGGCTGTGGACAGACAGCTTCATAGGTTGCGTCTTAAACCCTTGCGCCACCAGGGCGGCCCCAACAACTTTTTTTTTAATGATTTATTTAATCGTAGAGTGATCTCTATTACCCTTTGAGAAGATGAAAATGGACTATAAATTTGCTAAAATGTTTTTTCCTGAGAGTTTTAGGAGGAGCACAGTAAAATAAATTTCATAATCACTAGAATTCTGTTAACAAACCTTTGCATTCTTTATTTCAGATGGAAACCTATGTACAAAAATAAAAAACAAAAAACAAAACTTGCATGGTGAATTATAGATAGAACTAACTCAAGATGGAGAAGAAAATTACAAATGAAAATCTATTTCCAATTTTTAAAAAGTGTATTAGTGATATTTAGAGGAAGAAAAGTTCTGTCAAACAAAGTAGATTATGGATACTTGTAATCAACATCTCTGTTTTAAAATGAAAACAAATTCTGAAAAATATAAATTTCAGAGCACAACCTCACAGATTAATGCAATTGTTAAAATGCTTAAATATTGTGTCTGCCAGATGCACCTTACACCTAGGAATAAATTACTTACTTTGCTTCCCTCCTTAATCATCCTTAAATAAAAATCAGGATCCAGCCTATCTCTGAAGACCATGGTGAAGATGTAACAATACCAAAGCACTGCTATTCTCTATCCCACTAAAGAAATAAGCCTTCAATCATGACATTGTGCCCTCTTATAGAACAATTTTAGTTATATTTTTAAGACAAGTTCTTAACATCATATATATTTCCATAAGTAGCTCTTTTCTCACTGCAAGTCTAGCAGCTAATTTGCCTTGTCTTTGAGGATTATTTTTATGATCATGAGCCCAGCAGAATTATCAGTCATAGAAGGTATGTTCCATGGAAATAAGTGATATTTCTGGGGTCCCATGAATGAAGCTCCTTTTAAGTATCTGTGTTTATACATGCTCACCAAATTTTTAATGCCAGTAAAGACAAAAGATGATTTGGAATTTTAACTTACAGTAGAATTACCATTTATCTTTTTGATGGTTCAGGAAGCATCAATTCAATCTAAGACTGAAAGTTTTTAAACCACAGCATGTATTGGTAAGGATGACAAAAAGTTTACTAGTTTTGAAAGAGGCAGGGGGAGGAAGGGATGGTGAGGGGGTAACAGCATGTTTAAGTTCTAACTGGCAAGTGAAGAACACTGTGATTTGATAGAGCTAGATCTAAAATGATAAAGAGACTCATTATCCTTTAAGGTAATTATGTAAGAAACTGAAAAAAATTCTTACAGAAGAAATAATGTGCTATGCCATTTATTTGGAATTTAGACAAGGCCACATGGGGACTTCAAAGGTATTGGTAACAAGCACTTGCTTAAGCTGGGTGACGGGTCCACAGGTGTTCATTTTATTATTATCCTTTATAAATCACAAATTAACTACATTCTCCTTTTAAAAGTACATGAAACATTTCATAGCAAAGAGGAAAAAAAAACAGAATAGGGGGTAGCTAGATGACTGAAAGCAATATTCTGAACAAAATTTAACTTTCACCATCATAAACATATTTCTGGATAGCAAAGAACTTGACGTTATTCTGAGTAGGTGAGGTAACAATGGGAAAGTAACATTTACCATGTGTGCTCATCAGATGATCAAGCTGTGCTGTGAACCTTAAATCTTTAGGATGAAGGAGTCCATCACGGGCGTAGCACAAAGGTTACTGGCCAAACACAGTCTTTTAAGCCCTAATAACCTCTATGACTTCTGTACTGAATTGCTTAAGATTTTCCTTAAATATCTGGAGTCTGTTTCTCATTGATCCCCACACTCACTGCTTCCTACTAACCACTTTAAGGAAAGAATCCTATATTTCACGGGGAATGTCAGACTCTCCTCAGCACAGCAAGGGGAACTTATAAGAAAAGAATTATATCCATATAGTGAGACCTATAGTTTATGCCGTGTATTTGCATATATTCTAATTACCTGTATTGAAACACAAGCTTAAAACAGAAAAGGACTCTTTTTTTTTTCCACTGAAAGGCTTGATGTATCTGTGTACATGATTATCAACCATATTACATACACCAGCTTTTATAAAGCACTTCTGTAGAGGCCTGGAAAATACATGTAATTGTACTTTAGCAGGTAAAAAATATATATTTTTTTTAATTTAAAAGCTGAGAGAAAACTAATTCTTTTCAGCTGCTCCATTCTAGACACAAACATTTGCTTTGTGTTAAATCAGGTTTGTAGGCTGAATTTTGTCAGCATCTCATGATAGGGGTGGGGTGTAGGAGGTGGTGGGATGGTGTGGCAAACACATTCATATTCAAATTATCCTTTTACAAGAATGTTTGCAGAGACTGTCTCCAAATCTTCTTGTTCCAGAATACTCATCATTATCCAACATTTCTGTCCTGTATTTCTTGTTTTTTTCCTAAGAGCATATGAGGATATCTTATGTGCCATTACATTATTCTGGAAGAGTGGTTGATTTCTTTTAAAATCTCTGCCTAATAATCAACAAGGAAATTCCATTTGGCACTTAATTCATTTATCCAATAATTATTGGATGACTACTATGGAGGGTAAATACAAAGTTGGGTATGACACAGTCCCTGTCCTCAAATGATTTAATCTGGTGGTGTTATTCTCAGAAGCAGTGATATCTTCTAATAAATTGAAAAGATATTTCAAACCCCTGTAACCTCCATGTGAGTCACTGGGAATAAAAAATGATATATTCCTTTTAAATAATGGGGTTCAGAAAAAAAATGTTAGGAGGGGTTGGCCTAGAGGAAGGGTAGACAATTTAACACATGTCTGGGATGTGCCCTGGTGAGAGTTACAAGGGATGCCAAATGCGTGTTGCAAAAAGAGCACAAGGAAGGAACAAATCCTCTGATGGAAGGGCTTCCAAAGGATTCCAAGAAGATTTCTATCTATCCCGGTTCATAAAGAAATAAAGTAACTGGCACCAGGCATTCCAAGCACAGGTAAAAACACATGAAAGTTAGTGGGGAAGAATATGGCCCCTTGGAAGAAAACCAAGCAATCTGGAGTGACCAGACTTAATACTTTGGGAATGAGTGAAGGAAATGATGGACTAGTCAGAAATCACACTGTAACTGTGTTTTGGGGTGAGATCAAGGGAGGGCTTTCCCCAACACATTAAGTAGTTCCCATCAACCTTCTAGGGAAGTGAACAGCAGAGGTTTCATGTGTGTGTGTATGCACAGTGTGACAGTAAGAGATAAAGTTTTTATATATATATTTTATATTCATAGAAAGTTATTCAACATTTACCATATGTAAACTGATCACATATACTAATACAGTTCTTTTTTTTAAATTTTTTTTAAAGATTTATTTATGCTACAAGAACTGGGGTACAGCCAGAGGTGTGGGGCATGAGAGGATTCAGCAGAGACAGGGTGGGGAGCAGAACAGGCAGATCTACTGAAATACACTGCTGAGGAGAGCAGTGAGTAAGACAGGAGAGGTCTGCTGTGCCATGTGGGCCACCTCTCTGGCCGGGGATTAACTCGTGCTCCAGTAGCTGCGGATAGCTTTATAGTACTACATCGTAACCCCTTACACTACCAGGTAGACCCCTATACTAATGTAGCTCTTGTTTTGACCACTATCTCTCTGATCCTCGGATTGTGGAATTCTGTGTCCAATTAAGTCAGTTCTCATTTTTGTCATTTCTGCTTCATGACAGTCTACTTCTCTTCTGACCACCCCTGTTGTTGAACCCATAGCTAGGTTCTCTGGGTCAGCCATAGTTATGTTTAAAGAAAGAAGTCTGTTGGAAGTGTGGAAGTAGGAGATGAATAGAGTTGGGGAAGCTAAGGAGGCAACCTGGATAAAATGTTATAAGGGACTTCAGAGTAGAACAGCAGTGATCATATTTGTCCCAGAATATCCCAAGGAGAAGAACCAGGACCACAGATGCAAACTGAATTCTAATTGTCTGAGCTACCTAAAGATGCAGCAGAACCCCTTGATTTGTCATTGTAGTTTCTGGGACAAATTAGAGAGTCATTTGGCTGTAAGAGGATTTAGAGGTTTATTAGTTATGTATTGTTGCATAATTTATTCAAAAAATGTAGTAGTTTAAAACTAAAGACATATATTATCTTAGTTTTTGTGGTTGAGGAATTGAGGTGTGGCATTATTGGGTGGTTACTGCCCTCTCATGAGATTTCAGTCAAGAAATTTGCCTAGGGCTGCAGTCATATGATGGCTCACTCAAATCTGAGACTATTGGCAGGAAGCCCCAGTGCTTCACTGGCTGTTGGAAAGAAGGTCAATTTTTTTGCCATGTGGGCCTCTCCATAATGTTGTATAAGTATCTTAATGACATGGTAGTTGGTCTTTCTGAGAGAATGACCCAAGAGAGAGCAAAAAAAGAAGCCACAATGCCTCTTGTGACCTAACCTCAGAAGTCATACATTATCACTTTAACATATTCTTACATATTGGAAGAGTCTCAAGGAAAGGGGAATTAAGTTCCACTTCTTGAAAACAATTTATGGATGAAGCAATTGTAACAATGTCACAGAAGGGGACTTTGAAAGTTCCTTCATACCTGAGATTATCCAACTCTATTCATCAATCAGCAAACAAAGGACAAATCTTGACAGTGCCCTGTATTTGAGTCATCCCACCCTGGAAGTAGTTCATTGGAATTCTTGCAACTGATGTATTTGTCAAGAGGAGAAACTTAGTAATGAATTATTGTAAATGCCATCAAGTGGCAGTGAGATTTGATTGAAGTTGTTTTTGTGGTGTAATAGAAACACTATTATTTTCAGAAAAGAGAGTTTAAATAGGAAAAATTAAAGTGAAATACTGTTTTGATTATACTACTCTTGGTACAAACAGTTGAACAATGTATAGAACTTACTTTTTTTAATTTAGGGAATTGGTTTGTTTTATTTGGAAGCATAGGATAAAAGACTTCTCATCATTTCTGGTTACTAGATATTACTAAGCATTAAGCAATCACAAGTTTATGAAATTATGTTTTCATGAGAATTTTATAAAGCTATAAAAGAGAAATCATGGTCCAAACATGAAGCAAATTAAGTTGTGGCTGCTTTGGAGTACTGGTAGAATAGCACAGGAGACTACACTTGAACTTGCTCTTTGAAATTTTCTCCTTTTATAAGCAGAGGTTTATGATAAAACCTTTCTCCATTATTGATCGATCCAGTCTTCCAAAACTGGGATCTACAGTGAACAATATTTACAAAATCTTGATACTGTCAATGATGATTACTAAATGTAACTGTTTGAGCAACCTCTAACCAGAGTATAAAAGACAACTATAATTATAGGTTAAAATGCAAATGTAAGTAACCATGACAGTAATAGTGAGATGATAGTTTTGAGTTGAGGAAGAAAACAGAAAAAGAGTGTCTGAATTTATCTAAATTTTATAGTTGAAGGAGTGAGGGATGATTGATAGGGTTCAAATAAAGTTGATGCATCAAGAAATAATGTGTTACCCTGCTGATTCAGTAACTACAAAACAGATCCCAGTATGTACACAGCTAGCAAAGGACAAAATAAAATCAAACAAATGCCCAGCACAACTTGTGGGGAAATTAGAACAGTTTAACCCCTTAAGTTACTGCCTGAGATATTAAAAATAAAATAAAATAAAATAGTGACACCTCAAGTGGCAAAGTGGGCAGACTAAAAAAAGTAACACATGGAAACATAAGACCTCAAAAGAAGATAACATCTCATGGTGAGAACAACTCTCTCCAAAATCCAAATACAAAACGAAGACTATCTCCCTTATCAGATATGGTTCAGAACTGCTATAATAAAGAAACTCAAAGAGGTAGAAGAAAACTCAGACAAATCAAAGAAATATAAGAGAATTAGAAATGCTAATCAAAGAAACACAACAAAAGCTCAGAAATAAAATCAATGAAAAGACAGAAATTGATCTTTAAATATGAAAAATAACAAATTCAGCAGGTAAAGAGCATAATAAATGACATCAAGAATTCTAGAGAGTCAGACAAAACATACCCTGAAAGCTGATCCTATATATGGGGTATAGAGAAGGTGAGGAGGGGTGGGTAGGTGTAAAAATGGAGGAGGGGCTAACACAAAGTCATATGGTGATAGGAAACCATGGTGACAATACCTGAGGGAAGAAATCATATATTGTCCAAAAAATAACAATGTATAAAAAAAGGACTTATATTTTAAAATTTAAATAAATAAATAACTCGAGTCAGTTATGGAAGTAAAACAGATCAATGTAAGATTTAATCAGTAACCTCAAATATAGTAATGCATTAAAGAGACTGGTGGAAGAAGAGAGAGAAATGAGAGGTAACAAAAATAAGAGGCAATTTGAGAAATATCCAATACCACTATGAAAACCAAATTAGAATAATGTGTATCTCAGAAGGAAAGGGGGAGAAAGGGCAGAACAGAGACCCTATTCAAGGAATACGGAAGGATTAATGCAAATTCATGATGCAAAAAGAATACACACTAAGAAGGAAGAGTTCAAATAGATAATCCAACCTTATTACTTAATGAACTAGAAAAAAAAATGAAACCAAAGGCTAACAGAAGGAACAAAATAATAAAAGAGTATAAATAAATTAAATAGACGTAAAATAAAAAGTCAATTTAAAAGATCAATGACTCCAAAAGCTGGTTCTTTGAAAAAACAAATAAAACAGACAAACCCCTAGGTACAATCACTAAGAAAAAATGGGAGAAAACACTAATAAATAGAATCAGAAGTAAAAGAGGAGAAATTATGACAGACAACTCAGAAATTCAGAAGGTCATAAGAGACTATGAACAGCTTTATGCCAACACTTTGGAAAAGTTGAAAGAATTCGATGAATTTTTAGAAGCATACAATCTTCCAAGACAATTAGATTTCTTTCTTCCAGGAAGAAATAGAAAACCTGAACAGATCAATTACAAGAAATGAAATTGAAACAGTCATCAAAACTCTCCCAAAAAACAAAACCCATTGCCAGATGGTGTCAAGTAAGTTCTACTGAACTTTCAAAGAGGAACTAACATATATTCTTCTCAAAGTCTCCTAAAAATTGAGGAAGAGGAAATGCTTCCAAATACATTTAAGAGGTCAACAGTGCACTGTTACCAAAAACAGACAAGGGCATCACACAAAAAAGAAAACTATAGACCAATATCCCTGACAAATACACATGAGACCTCTGAGATCTGATTTGTCCCTTCCATCTTGTGAGGACACTGCAAAAATGAAGCAGCCTGTAAATCAGAAATCAGGCCCTTACAGAATGCTGAGTATGCTTATGCCCTGATCTTGGACCTCTCAACCTCCAGAACTTTGAGAAATAAATTTCTGTTGTTTATAAAGCCCCACCCCACCTTCCCAAATATAATAAAAAATAGCATATAGGGCCCCTGCTAGATTACATGGCATATTTATGCAGAATTTAAAAATGCCCCTTCTTGATGAATGGATTAGAAAATCCACTCTGGGTGAGTGGACTAGAAACGGGCACTCATGTGGGAGAAGCAGAACCCATATGTTCATTCCTTGGTAAATGGAGGATTGGTTGGATTTCATCCTTGCTTGTGTACTTGGCTAGAAACAAAACCATACGCCTGGATGGACATCTACAGATTTGCAAAATGCTCTTTTGACTCTTTCTTACCATAGTGCTATGAGTAGGTCAGGGCAGACATGCTTATTTGACAAATAAGGAAGTGGCATGAACAGTAAGAATGGTGCATGGAAGTGTTAGAGCTAATAAGTAACGAAGTCAGGAAAGTCTTCTAGGCCAGTAGCTCTTCAGAGAGTTCTGATTCCTTTCTGGGAGGGGAAATAGGAAGGAGCTTCTTTCTATGTTACTGTTAATGTGTTATAGATGATTTCAAAGATTCTGTGGACTAAAGAAAGGGATAAATAATGGTGCAACAGTCTCAATATTGGATTTTGGTAAAGGATCATGGTGCAATAGTCTCAATATTAGATCTTGGTAAAGGTCCTGTAAACCAATTTGAAAATTATAACTCAAATCACATGCTCAGAAATGAATATTACTTTTTTACATGTTTACTATGCAAAAAAGAGTAGTAGGGCCTCCCCAGTGGTGCAGCAGGTTGAGCGCAGTGCTGTGAAGCTGTCCATAGCCTCTGCAATGCGGGTTCGATTCCCAGTCGGCCAGGGAGCTATCCACATGGCATGGCAGACCTCTCCTGTCTTGCCCGCTGCTCCCCTCAGCAGTGTTTTAAGTCTTTCTGCCTGTTCTGCTCCCTGCTCTTTCTCTGGTGAATTCTCTCACCCTCCCGTGCTTCTGGCCTATACCTCCGTTCTTGTATAAATAAATCTTTGGGGAAAAAAAAGAGTAGTAGACTACAGATGACTATATATAATAGATCATCCTTGCCTTCCCATCATTTATTAACTTAAGGATATAAATCTTTCATGTCTTGAAAATATGAAAGACAAACACGTAACATACACACCCAACTTACCAAGAAGTGTCTGCTTGTTCTGGGTGGAGTCAGGCTCTGCAGAACATCTGCAAGATCGGAGAACAATCACACCTCCCAGCACTCCGTCTTCACTGGCCAAGAAAGGTGAACCTAGGCAGAAACCACTAGGGGTGATTTTTCGGTGAATTTTACTTTTTTAAGTTTCAATTTTCATTTGATTACTTGAACAAAAAATGTTGTATAAATAAGATATTGAAAGATGGCCATTTGCTGACAATCACTATTGTTCATACCTGGTATAGGATTGATAGCAAAGGAAGATGTATGCCCAAATAGGGGCCATTTGGCAAAGACAGTGTCAGATGCCGCCAAGAAGACTTGAGTGGGGGTGGAGCACGTATTACTGTGTTCAGAATAGAATTGGAAACACTACCAGATTAAAGGACCAAAACACAAATACAGGAAAAAATGCTCAGCAACTCCCTTTGATCAGCTCTTAGGGATCACTTACCAGGCTCTCACTGCTGTAAGGGCCATGCCACCAAAAGCTTTGATTTACAACCTTAAATTCAATTTTAAACAATAAGCCACAAACTTTATTACAAACATTTAAAAATGCTCCTGATGGTTTACACAAATAAGGATGAAACTGTATTTCTCAGGGTCTGGTGGTTAGAAACAACCAGGCCTCTTTGAAATCTCACACACTGAGCTATTGTGAGCATTTCAAGAACACTACAGTCTAAAACCCCTCATTTTTCCTCCCCAAGGACATCTTCTTCAAACATCTGGCATAGCAAGGAAGCACGTGGAAAACAAATGCAAAATTAACCCAAGCACTATCAAAGAAAGTACTAAAATAAAAACCAAGCAAATTGGATTTGGGGGGAGCTTCTGGTTAAACTTAGTAGATTAAACACATACATTTATCTCCACTGCTTCCCAAAATCCCAGAAAACTGAGGGAAGTAGTTGCTCATCAAGAGATCTGTGAAAGATGAAACCTGTTTCCACAGGGTGGTGGTATGGAGTGGGGGCGGGTGTGGAGGTTTGGAGTCACCTATAAGAAGCCACCCAGGTTTGTCATAAAACCCAAAGGGTCAGAAGTTGACGGCTTCAAGTTCCTTCTAAGGCAGGCATGCAAGGTGGGACTAAAATGAAGATGGTTGAAAGTATCCTGCATATCCTCTAGACCTATCCAGTTCACAACTACAAGCTAAGAATATTTACTTTACATTTTACAGGGTTATTTTCAAAAAAAGGAAGAGAAAAATAAGTATCTGTGATAAGGACCATGATGTAGCCCCCAAATCTAAAATCGTTACTTGCTGTTCCTTTAAAGCAAGTTTGTCAACACTTGATCTACAGCTCCAGCTTTCAATCTCCTCCTCAACTCTTTAGAAGCCAGAATATTCACTGTCTAGAGAGGCTGAAACAGAAAACTTGAGACTTGGAGGTATCAAATTAGCCCAGTACAGGAGAGCATCTCCTTACTGAAATCAGGGAGCTGAAGTCAAAGTCTTTATGCTAACTGGTGAAGTACCCAACTCCCTTCACCTAGAGGCTCACAGCTTATCAAAAAGCCAGACTGATATCTTCTAGGAAGAAATTAGATAATTCCTTTTGAGCCACTCAATCAGCTTAATCAGCACAAGAATAAGGACCTACTTGAGAGATTGTCAAACTATTGCTTGTCCTTGCCTTCTAGTACAGGCTTCAGATGCCAAGAATGACTGATACACAGATTTTTTTTTCAGTTCAGCTTCTTGGTACATAACTATTAAAGAGTACAGACAACCTAGGTTCATTAGATGTTTCAGGCAGGCCTTTAGGAAAGACACAGAACAAAACAAGCAAAACAATAAACACAGGAAAACTTAGGCATTGAGTAGAGGAAACATTAACGACAACAAAAATGTTATAAGGACAAAGATAAAATATAAGAAAAAAATCAGAACAGACCAGAAGGTCCAATATCCGAATAATAGTAATCACACAAAGAAATAAGATTTCAAAGAAAATAAGTTAAAAACATTTCCAAGAATTGAAGGATGAGTGTTCAAACTCAAAAAAGGCTTATCAACCTCCCAGCACAATTCATGAAAAAATAAAAAAAAGAGTACCATGGAGATATATCATGGTGAAATATCAAAATAATAAAGACAGTGAGAAAGGCATAAAAATTTCCCAGTGGGAAAAAAAAGATCACGTGAAAAACAAGGCAACATAGTAACATCAGATTTCTCAACATAACACTGAAAATTATGATGTTAAGAGGCACTCTCTTCAAAATGCTGAGGGAAAATTATTTCTAACTTAGAATTCTATATCTGGCTAAAATGTCAATCAAGTATGAATGTTAGAATAATGCTCTACAAAATCTCAAAAATTTACCCTTTAGTCACTACTTCTCAGAAAGCTGGTAGGAAAATCTTGGCAAAATATGGGGTTGGGGGGAAGATCTGGAAACAGGATACAAAACAAAAGAAAATACAGGATTCCTGGATGATACAAGGCAACACAGGAAGCTCAGAGGGTCAACAGTACAAATTGGAGCAGGAAGTCAGAAGAATCTGGAAAGGAAAAAAAAAAAAGAATCTGGAAAGGTATTTCCAAGGGCAAAAAAAAAAAAAAAATTAAACTTAGAGAATATATGTTGAATTTGGAAATATTAAGAGGAAATGTTCAGATTTTGAAGTAAGCTTGAGAACGAAAGAAGATATTGGTACAAAAAAACCCTAAAAAACAATGAAGTAGACATTCACTACAGAAAAATTAAGAATTTGTGTAAGAAAGGAAATAGAATCACAATATAGCTCAGATGTCAAAAGAGGGAGTGAAAGATGAAAACTCACAAAGATCACGAGCTAAAAAAGAGAGATGTAATGCATTAACAAGGAAGATATATGTAGTTTGGGATTGGAAGTAAAAGGAAATTAAATCCTCACATTCCCCAGTGTGAAAATGAAAATATCTAAATTTGATATCAAATAATATCTGAAGTTGGAAAATCAGGAAATAGTAGAAGATGCATATTCTGTTGAATCATACATGTAAGTTCTAGAGGAAGTAGCTAAGAGAGCAAAAAGAGAGAGAGTTAAAAGTAATGGTCTCACTCATAGCAGGAATTTAGAAAACCTAAATAAGAGACCAGGAAAAAGAATACTTAATACAAAGTAAAAATCAAAATCAACAAGCAACTATAAACCAGAGACACACTACTGGGAGCGGCGGCGGGGGGGGGGGGGGGGTAGGGAGGTGGCAGGGAGGGGCAGGGAGAGAAAGGACTAGTGTCAAAATAAGGGGGGGGTGCAATTGTATGGGGAATATAACCAAAATGAAAATGCATACATAGTGCAAAATGTATGTATGTAAATGAAAAATGATGTAAAAATCATATAAAATAAAATATTAAAAAAAAAAGTAATAGCCTTAAGAGGAAACTGAGGGTGGGTGGGACAGAAAATTACTCATTTTCATTATAAGCCTGGGGTATATTTTTTCATCTTTTTAAGCCACACGAATGCATTGCTTTGCAAAGAAAAACAATATAAATTGAAACTGTGGAGCTACTTTTTTAATCCTTAGCTTTATATCGAAGGGAGAAGAAAACGTGGAATTCACAGTCATTGAGTACCCCACGTTGGGTAGCATTTTATTATCATTGGGCTTTGTTATCATGAGGCTTGGAGAGGTACAATGACTTGCCATTACCATGTTACAGCTGAATAGGGAATGTTACTTTCTCCCTTCATCTGAGTCCATGGTGCTTTATTGCTTTGTTATAATGACTCTCAAGGAATGAGAAACTAGATAAACCCACCTTTCAACCACTGCTGCATACCTCACCCCACCAGCTCTCACACTAAGCACCTGTAAAATCATTCCTTTCCACATTAAATCTGGAACTTCTCCTGGATTTCTTATAACTAATCCAAGCTCAAAACCTTCCACCTCTTTCCTATCCAAAGATTCAACACTTCAAATCATGCCAAATTCTGTACATTATAACTATCTTTGCACTTGTCAGCCATCACTCCCTTTATTTCTACTGACAAGACCGTCAATATACTTTCATTTTACTGGAAACACTACAGTAAATTTCAAAGCTCTAATCACTAAAATCTCCTAATTCAATAAATATCTACTATGCACTGGATTCTTTTATGCACTAGCAGTGAATAAAATGAAGATTAAAAAAAAAAGCTCACAAATCAGTAAGTAAATCCAGCCACACAGTAGTAAGTGCTGTCTAGAAAATAAAGCCTGGTAAATGGAGGGCATGATTGGCATGAAGACTTCTTAATTATATCAAGGACTTGAGAAGGCATCTTTTGGTAAGTAGTTAGACATGTAAAGTTCTAGGGAAAGAACATTCTAGGGAGATGATGCAGACATCCTAAGTTGAGAAGGAGGTTGGGTGTTCAGAAAATAAAAAGGTTAGAATGTGGCAAGAGCAAAGTGAGAGAGAGGAAAGAGTTCAGAAAGCAGCAACCAGGCCATGTAGGGTTACAGAAGGTGTTGTGAATATAGCAAGGAGTTTGGAATTTCAAATGTGAGGAAAAGACAATGGAGAGTTTTAACCAGGACAATGACAGATTTTTATTTGTACTTGTAAAAGACTACTCTGCAGTACAGAATGGGTTGTTAGGGCAACGGTGGAAGTTAACCACTAAGGTATCTGCTGTGGCTGTACAGTTGAGAGGAGACAGTGGCTTAAGAGAGCCTAGTGGCAATGGAGACTCAGCAGATATTTAAACTGGGATATATTCTGCAAGTAGAATTAGAAGGGTAGTTTGTAAATTAGATATGAGAGCATGGAAATAGAGACATCAAAGTTTTACTCTAGTACAAAATATACACCCAGCTATATGATCACATTATTAAACCATTCAAAAACCTTCAGTGGTTCCCAATTGCCCATAAAATTATGTCAAACCATCTTAGTGTGGTCCAGCTCTCTCTTTCCAACCAATTTCCCTATTTATTTTTACACATCATATCCTCCAGCCAAAGTGAACTTCTTTATTAAGATTTATTTATTTCTGCATACAAGAGCAGAGGTACAGGCCAGAGATGCAGGGGGAAAGGACTCGCCAGAGACAGAGTGGGGAACAGAACAGGCAGACTGACAGAAGTACACTGCTGAGGGGAGCAGCGGGCGAGACAGGAGAGGTCTGCCTCTCCATGTGGGTTGTTCCCTGGCCGACCAGGGATCGAACTCATGCTGCAGAGGCTGTGGATTGCTTCATAGTGTGGTGCTTATTAACCCCTTGCACCACCAGGGAGGCTCCAAAGTGAACTTCTTATACCCCATTTCCCTGAGATTTCCCCAGGGGTCATTGCTGTGAACTGTCTACCTGTCTTCCTTTCCCTCCACAAATGGAATTATTTCTTCAGCTATTTTCTTCCTTTCTTTTTATACAGATACAAGATCTCTGGGGTGGGGATATTTGACACACCTTGAAGTCCTGTTAATAACTCACAAAGCATTCCCACTTAATCATTGGCTTCCTCCATGCCCAACCTCTAAACACCCAACTTCCTGCTGCATTATGTGAGTGCTCTGAAAGAAGGTGTGGCCCCCAGGGCACCACGGAAGCTTTTTATCAGGGTGCATCCTCCTTGGTATGATTCATTTCAGTTATTTAATGAAACGATGATTAAATTATATTTGAAGATTCTAAATATCTCATGGCAAGTACTAGGTTTCACATCACTATGATATAAAAATAATACTGACTCAGACCCTGTTTTGAATCTCAGGTGGCAACTGTATTTTTAAGCAAAAGACACATACACACACACACAGAGACATTTTAATTCATGCTTCAGTTTCTTCAATTATAAATCATAGATATTAAAAGACATCTTTCTGAGTTGCTGTGAAGATTGAATTTATATACATGACCTTCCAGGTGCTATTAAACATTTGAGGTAGTAATATTGATTTAGGAAGACTTTAGCATTTTGCTGGTTCTCAAAGATTATCATGCTGAATAGGATTTACTGTACATACCTTGTTAACCACCTACAACTGTTGGAACCAGTGCTTAGTAATTTGATGGTGTTGGTGATACAGTATCAAATTTACAAGTTATGTTAAACAATCTCTGCATAAAAAGAAACACTATTTCTTAGTCTTCCCACGTAAGAAAAAAAAATTACATGGTATATGTTAGGCGCAGGGCTAGGTGCTTTTTTTTTTAATAATAATTTATTTATATATATTTTACATCATTGTTTATTTTTTTGTACAATGTTTGCTTTCTTTTCTCAGGTGTAGTCCCCATAGAATTCCCACTACCAATACACCTGTGCACCATCACAGGTGAAAAATTAGAATAGTCCCTTGTGCTCTTCCCATTCTTGTTTTGACCCCTTTTCCTTCCCCTCCCCTGCAGAATATCTGATTTACAGTTGGCAGGGCTAGGTGCTTTTTATACACATTTAGGGAATTGGAAGTACATATAAATAAATTAGGACAAACTAAAGTTCCATTAAAATATATGCAAGTATTTTCATAAAGTAAGCAAAGATTTATAAATAATATTAAGTTCATTTACCATAATAAAATGTTTTAAGTAACTTCTTTTTTAAATATCCAAGTCTGTCACTGCTATGAATGAAATTATACACATGGTAAGAGAATGAAATTATATACATGACAAGAGACACATTCAATGTGATCAAATGTGTGTAATTTGTACATTCCTTTAGATTGTAAATGTGAATTCCGAATAAATAAAATACCTACTTACTGTATTTGTGTTGTAATCTTTAAGGATAGAAAATTTAAAGCAATTTGGTAATAGAATCACTGTAAGTATTCAAGTATAAAATTCAAGGAATATATTAATTCATATTCTTTTGATTGCTAGTGCCAGAATCTCAATTAGAATGGCCTTAAGTACAAGTGAGGCCTTGCTGGCTCATGAAATTCAAGAGAAAAAGAACAGACTTTTGAAGATGAAACAATGAGGTGAGTTTCAGAAACAGTTGGACACAGCTTCCTCTCTATGGATGATAATGGCCATCAATAGCTCCGGAACTCTGTAACTGACAACTTTTACCACAGACAGACTTCTATCAGTTTTAACATTTTGAGGAGCCATGAATCTGATTTAACAAGATAGTCAGGGGTTAAGCTTAAAACAACTGACTGTGACCAAGAATTCAGTGAAGTGGGATCACAGACAGAAAAATGCACAGATGTCCACAAAACACAAATGAATACAAAACTGGGTTACTGAATAAGGGAATTAGGGTTACAGACTTGGTAAGTTCTAGTTGAACTTGGTCAAATCACTATACCTCTCTGAACCTTGCTTCTTCCCTCACCTTAAAAATTAGAAGAATTGGGCCTCCCCGGTGGTGCAGCAGTTGAGCTCTGGGTTGCAAAGCTGCCCGCAGCCTCTGCAGCGGCGGTTCAATCCCCGGCTGCTCCCCGGCCATGGGAGGAGGGTCCCACATGGCGCACAGACCTCTCCTGCCACCCGCTGCTCCCCTCAGCAGTGTACTTCGGTCCTTCTGCCTGCTCTGCTCCTCACTCTGGCTCTGGTGAATTCTCTCACCCTCCCGCACTTCTGACTGTACCCAGTGCTTGTATAAATAAATAATAAATCTTTTAAAAAAAAAAAAAGATGAAAAAAAAAAAATTAGAAGAATTGATAGAGCTTCCATATGATCCAGCAAATCCACTCCTAGGTATTTACCCAAATAACACAGAAACAATTCAAAAGGGCGCCTGAACCCCTATGTTTATAGCAGCACTATTTGCAATAGCTAAGTTATGGAAAGAACCCAAATGCCCAAAAATAGATGACTGGATCAAGAAGATGTGGTACGCATACACAATGGAATATTACTCAGCAAGCAAAAAGATAAACACATGCAGTTTGCAGTAACATGAATGGAGCTAGTAGGGATCATGCTCAGCGAAATAAGTCAGAAAGAAAAAGAAAAATACCAGATGGTCTCACTCATAGCAGGAATTTAGAAAACCTAAATAAGGGACCAGGAAAAAGACTAACACAAAGTAAAAATCAAAATCAACAAGCAACTATAAACCAGAGACACACTATGGGGGGGTGGGGAGGAAGGATTAGGGTCAAAATAAGGGGGGTGCAATTGTATGGGGAATATAACCAAAATGAAAATGCATGCATTGTGCAAAAATGAAAAATGATGTAAGAATTACATAAAATAAAATATAAAAAAATTAGAAGAATTGGGTAATAATTCCTGATTGGCTCTACCAATTCTAACAGGCATAATCCTAGTAGCATTTTCAGCTTAAAGATTCATGTCTACCCAGAAGCAGCAACCAGTCATTGCCTGCTGTTAGCAAGTAAACATTGTGGCTTCTTATGTAAAACCTGATAGGTACTTCCTCCCCAGTATGTGAAGACTTATTAAGAGAATAAATAATTCTGTAGCTAGAAGGTAGTCACTAGTGTTCTGTGTTCCCATTACATTTGAGAAAGAACCACTGTCTTTAAATATTATTAGGCTTGCTTGTTAAGGACTGGTCTGAGCCTAGTTTATCAATAAAACAAATACTGTTTCATTTCTAAAAAAAAAAAAAAATTAAAAAAAATAAATTTGCTTTCTTCTTTTTAACATATATATTGTCAAATCATTTGACTGCCATTTTCTCTTAGAGGAACTATCCACATAACTAAGAAAAAGAAATATACTATCACAGAGAGTCTGGAGATTAAGTGAAAAAAAATAGGGAATTATGAGTATGCGCTAATGAAAAATTCCCTAACATACCTCTTTTGCTGCATTAATGAAGTACCAGTATATTCTGCCTTTGAAGAGAAGCCCGTAAGATTGTCTCCATCATCATATAAGATATATATTAACTTTGCTGCAATTTATCACTTCTCATTTCCAAAAAATCCCAATGGAATGGTTATCACAACATTCATTTGATGATGAGAAACCAAAAGAACCTGAGACACAGGAAGACAAATGACAGAAAACTAAGAGGAAGTGAGGAGTGACGCACTAAATCAGTGACTCAGATACTCTTACAACAAACCTTGAGAACTACTCCTACTCCTCAACAACTCATGCCTATCACAGCTCATGGATGTTATTTATCATTATCATTATGAGCAGTTTTCTGGTGATATGCATAGTTTTAAAAACCATAATTTCATTCTTTTAAAAAAATTCCATCATTTAAAATTTTATTAATTTTTATTGAGGATATTAGTTTGCAACACTGTATATGATTAAGACATAGAGATTCAGGGCCTCCCCTGGTGGTGCAGTGGTTGATCACTGGGCTGTGAAGCTGCCTGCAGCCTCTGCAGCACCAGTTTAATCCCTGGCTGCTGGCAAGGGTCCCACATGGTGCGACAGACTTCTGCAGCACTCGCTGCTCCCCATAGCAGTGTGTTTCATCAGTTTGCCTGTTCTGTTCCCTGCTCTGGCTCTGGTGAATTCTCTCACCCTCCTGCACTTCTGACAGTACCCAGTGCTTGTATAAATAAATAAATCTTTAAAAAAAAAAGACAGATTCATAACTCTTAAGATGTATGTTACCACACCATGCCCAACCCCTTAATATCCCCATTTGATAGCCTCAAATTTATAGTCAGTTTTCTATGATTTGTTTGGTTTAGCTGTGTGTGTTCCTTTGTTTTGTTTGTTTATATTCCACATGTGTGATTCATCCGATTCTATCTCCTTCTGACTTATGTTGATAACAAAATCCCCCACAGTAGTTTCATTCATGTTGTCAGAAATGGCAAGATCTCAATTTTTTTTATAGCTGAGTAATGTTGCATTCGGTATATATACCACATATTCTTAATTCACTCATCTGTCACTGGACACTTAGCTATTGAAAATAGAGCTGCAATGGGCCTCCCCGATGGTGCAGCGGTTGAGCGCTGGGTTGTGAAGCTCCCCGCAGCCTCTGCGGCGCCGGTTCGATCCCCAGCTGCTCCCCTGCCTCCGGAGGAGGGTCCAACATGGCGCGCAGACCTCTCCTGCCGCCCGCTGCTCCCCTCAGCAGTGTACTTCAGTCCTTCTGCCTGCTCTGCTCCCTGCTCTGGCTCTGGTGAATTCTCTCACCCTCCCGTGCTTCTGACTGTACCCAGTGCATGTATAAACAAATAAACAAATAAATAAATAAAATACGTGCCTCTTAAAAAAAAAAAAGAAAAAGAAAATAGAGCTGCAATGAACATCAGAGTGCATATATGGCTTCAAAATTAGTGTTTTTGCATTATTTGGGTATATACCTAGGGATGAAATTGCTGGATCTTATGTAGATCTATTTTTAATACTTTGAGAAAACTCCATAGGTGCTGTACTAGTCTACATTCCCACCAACAAGTTTTCCATTTGTCCAACTATCACCAGCACTTTTCTAGTCTTTTAGATATGGGCCATTCTTAGAGGTGGGAGGTGGTTTTAATTTGCATTTTTCTGATAAGTTACAATGAACATTGTTTCATGTGCCTGTTGGATATCTGTATGTCTTCTTTGGAAAAGGGTCTCTTTACCACTTCTGCCCATTTTTTGACTGGGTTGTTTTTGTAGTAGAGTTTGAAGTCCGGGGGTATAATACCACCATTCCTTTTTCATCAGGATTGCTTTGGCATTGTGGGTTCTTTTGTAATTTCATATTAATTTCACTAATGTCTGCTCTACTTTGATAAAGAATGCCACTGAAATTTTGATAGAAATTGCCTGAATCTGTATATTGCTTTGGGTAAGATGGCCATTTTACAATGTTAATTCTTCCAATCCATGAGCAGAGTATATCCTTCAATTTCTTTGTCTTTTATTTTTTTCAATAATGTCTTAATGTTTTCATCATACAGGTTTTTAAAAATCCTTTGTTAAGTTTATTGTTAGGCATTTAATTTTTTAATGTGAGTGTAAATAGGGCTGTTGATTTATATTTCACTGATTGCATATACAAATAGTTTTGTATAATGATTTTGTAGCATGCCACTTTACTGCACTGATTTATTATTTTTAAGAGTTTTTTAATGGATTCTTTAGGATATTCTATATAAATTATCAAATTAAATTTGCTGCCTGCAAATAATGTTAGTTCTACTTCTTTCCCAATTTGGATTCTTTTTATACATTTCTCTTGCCTAATTGCTCTAGCTAGGACTTTCACCCTATACTAAATAGCAGTGTTGAAAGTGAATATATTTTGTACTTTCAGGTTTTCACCATAAAGTTTGATGTTATGTGCAGGATTCCCATATAGTATGGCCTTCATTATGCTTTAGGGTCATTTCGTCTATCTCCACTTAAGAGGCCTTTTTATCATAAATTGAATCCTGTCATATGCTTTTTCTGTCTATTCACAGGATATGATTTTTGTTACCTTTATTGATGTAGTGAATTATCATACATCATTGATTTGCAGACGCTGAAATGCAGACGTTGCACGTGCACATATCCCTGGAATAAATCACAATTGGTCATTGCGTAGAATCCTTGTAATGCATTTTCAAATTCAGTTTACTCAGATTTTGTTGAAGGTCTTTGCATTTTTATTCACCAGGCATACTGGTTTATAGTTTTCCTTTTGTGTGTGATGTCCTTCTCTGCTTTTATAATCAAGACTTTGTTGGCCTCATAAAATGTGTTTGGAATCATTCCCTTTGCTTCAATTTTTTGGAGGATATTGAGACGTATACCTATTAGTTATCTTTGATGGTTGGGTACAACTTACTAGTGAAGCCATTTGGTCCTGAGCTTTTTTGGTTTTTGGGACACTTTTGATTATGGTTCATATTTCCTTGCATGTACTTGGTCTGTTCACATTTTCTATTTCTTCCTGATTCAGTCTTGGAAGGTTGTAATGCTTCTAAAAATGTGATCACTCCTTCGAAATTATACAACTGTCCCAACCCGCGGGATTCGTAGGCACGAAAAGAGAAGGGCTGAGGATGAAATGAGGGGCTTGAGACAACTTGACGCTAGTGCATGTTTCTTTATTTTTCCTTTTCCTTCTCTTCCTTTTCCATGTCTTTCTTTTCCATGTCTTTCTTAATTTCCTGGCCTTCTTTCTGCTCCTCTCGCATCACTCTCCTCTCTCGTGGTTCTCCTCTTAAATCTCTTTTCTTCTCTCTCTCTCTCCCGCATTCTCCTCTTATATCCTGGTAGCTCCTCCCCCCATACCTCCCAGTCTCATGTGATTTACAGGAAAAACCTGTGGTTCTCCGAAATCGAAATGGTAAAGCAAAACTTAACTCATGGCACGCATACGCAACGCGGCGCATGCTCCGGACGGCTCCGGACATACAACATATGGGCATAAAGATGTTTATAGTATTCTTTCAGGATCCTCTATTTCTGCTATCTATAATAACTTCTCTTTTGTTTCCTGATTCTAAGTATTAGTTTTCTCCCTTTTTTCTTTGTGAGCCAACCTAGAAGTTTGTCTATTTTTATTTTTTAAGGAATCTTTTGATTTCATTGATTTCAAAGACACTTTTTGAAGTGTCTTTTGATTTCTATTCCATTTATATCTACTCTAACATTTATTATTCCCTTCCTCCAAGTGGATTTTTCTTTCATTTGTCATTCTTCTAGTTTCTTAAGGTATAAGATTACATTATGTATTTTTATGTAGGCCAATATTTTTGTATAGTTCCCACCTACTACTTTTGCTGTGGCCCATAGGGTTCAATAGCTCATTCTTCACTTTCACTTCCAGGTATTTTTTAAACATCTCCTTTGATTTCCTCGTTAACCCAATAGTCATACAGCAGCAGTTTTTCACTCTTCACATAAGATTTTTTCCTGCTTCTTTTTGTGGTTGATTTCTAGTTTGATATCATTGTGGTTAGAGGTGTTTTATGATTTCAGTCTCCATGGATTTATTTTGTTTTGTGATTTAACATGAGATCTACTCTCAAACATGTTCCATGTGCACTTGAGATGCAATTGTAGTCAGCTTTTTAAGATGCAGTGCCCTATGGAAGTCTATTAAACCTATCTGGTCTAATTTTTCATTTAAGGTTACTGTTTCTGTGTTGATTTTCTGTCTTTTCAATCTGTCCATTTATGTAAGTGAAGTGTTTAAGTCCCTTAGTACTTACTGTGTTGCTATTAATGATTGCTTTTAGGTTTGTAAGTAGTCACTTTGTATATTTTGGTTTCATTTGGTAAAAAATTATTAATAAGATTATGTCTTCTTGATGGATTGATACCTTAATCATTACATATTATCCATCCCTTTCCCATTACCTTTTTTAGCTGAAAGTCTATTTTATCTGCTATAAGTATAGCTGCTTCTGCATTTTTCATTGTCCCATTTGCTTGTGGGATTGTTTTCCAATCTTTTACTTTGAGCCTATGTTTATTTTTGGTGCTCAGATGAGTTCTTAGAACAACAGAGAGTTGGATTTAGTTCATTTACAATAGGGGTGATTATTGATATATGGTGGCTTGGTACTGCCATTTTTTTCCTTTGATTTTCTGTATCTATTTCCTTGTTCAATTTTTTGTGGACCTTCTTCTCTTTTAGACAAAAGAGCTTGCTTTCTGGACTCCCTGGAGGTGCAAGGGGTTAAGCACCGCACTATGAAGCAATCCTAAGCCTCTGCAGCATGAGTTCAATGCCCGGCCGACCAGGGAGCAACACACATGGCACAGCAGACCTCTCCTGTCTGGCCCGCTGCTCCCCTCAGCAGTGTATTTCAGTCATTCTGCCTGTTCTGTTCCCCACTCTGTCTCTTTTTAAAAATCTTAAAAAAAAAAAAAAAAGAGCTTGCTTTCAATATTTATTGCTGGGTAGGGTCTAATGTTGGCAACTACTTCAGCTTTTGTTTGACTGGAAAGGCCTTTATTTCTCCCTCATCATCTGGAAGAGTCTGTATTCTTCCCTGGAATTGTTTGTGTCTGAATAACTTGAATATGTTATTTCATTCTCTCACTGCCTGCAGTTTGTCTACTGAAAAATCTGATAAAAGCCTGATGGTAGTAACTTCATTATTTAGTTACCTGATTTTTATCCCTTACTGACTTCAATCTTGTCTTGAATTTTTGATAGTTTCATGACTATGTATTTTGGTGTAGAACTCATTAAATTTAGATAACCTGGTGTTCTTTAAGCTTCATGAACATGTATATTCAGCTTATTCCTCAGGTTTGGAATGTTTTTCTCTATTATTTCCTTGTATAAGCTCTCTAATTTGCCCTCCTCTTTCCCTTCTGGGAGAACAATAATACTTCTGTTGCCTTTCCTAGGGCCAGATAGTTCTCAAAGTGCCTCTTTAATTTTTACTTTTTATTTCTATCTTTTCTTCTACTTGGGGCCTTTGTGTATTATTTAGTTCAAGGTTACTAATTTGATCTTCCTTTGGGTCTGCTCTGCTTCCACAGCTTTCTCTGTAGAGTTTCTTTTTTTTTTCATCTCACCCATTGAACTACTTAAATCTTGAATATATGTTATTTCTCTACATAAAGTTTCAATTTCTACTTTCTGTTCATTGATTTTATTTTTTCAGGTCAATTATTTGTTTTTATGAATATTGTTGTATCTCTGATTAGTTTTTTATTTTTAGTTTTCCTATATCAATTTGACTTTCCTTTTTGTACTTTCTTCTATATCTTTGATTTTCTTTATTGTAGCAATTTTGAAGTCTCTATCTGATAGGGAGATAAAATCTTCCATGTCTTTGTAGCTGGATTTTGGAGAGTTGTGTTCTCCTTGTGATGGCATATTCCCTTGAGTTTCAAGGTGCCATGTGTTATTTTTTTTTTGTTTATTTTGCTGCTTTGCATTTCCCTGTTTTTAAAAAAATCTGTAGTAGCAGCTTAGAGTTTAACTATTTTTACTTTTTCTTGCAGGTGGTATGGTGCTTTTATTTTATTTTAGTTTTGTTGTTGTTGTTTTTGCCTTTTGCTCATTTCCATATGTACTGAGACACGTTTCAGCAGTTGGTGAGTTAGAAGGTGGAGGATAGCCTGAAGGGGTCCAGCTGCAAGTGAGAAAGTGCTGGGTAGTTCAGGAGGGCAGGTTTGTGTTTGTGGCACCACCAATAATGCTCCTCTCTAGGTTCCAGACTCTGCAGTCTGTGCCCTGTTAGTGCACTTCACAAGGTCAGTAGCTATACTGAAGGGTGAGGTAGAAGTCACGCACTCCAGCACACACTCTCTGTTCTTTTTACTGCATACCCAGCATGTGTGAAACAACCCAGTTCCTCCACATGTGTTTCCTCTCAGTCAAGAGAAAACTCACCCCTCTCTAGGGGGGCTCCAGTTTGACCATCTGTAACCTCTGCCTGGACTATAGCCTTCCAACATTTCTCTCCCTGTTGAACAAATTGTGCCTCCCTTTTGTGTCTACTCTGTGTTATTTGTGACGGTCTCTGATGTCCAAAAGGGGTCCAGTTTTCTCCTAAGGCATGAGATTTTCTAGGTGTAGTGTCCCTCTGATTAACTATTAGATGGCCCTCTCCAGAGGGATGCAAGGAACCTTCTCTTTAACCATCTCTGTCCAGTCTCAAGATGGATATATTGGGAAAAAATCTTATAATCTAATTATTTTTCAATTCTTATATTTTTATGTTGCTTTTCCAGTTTTTGTGCTCTATAGAAATGCTTTAGGCTTATTCCATATTTCTGGTATTTTCACAAAGTTGTTCTTGTCTGTGGATGATTACTAATCTATATTTTTGTGAGAGTGCACTGGAGTCAGGGAACACATATTTCACCATTTCACTGAACTTGATCACTTTCTTTGGTTCTTTGGAAGAGAGACAGCAGGATAAAAATTGAAAGAAGGATGGCATAAGTTTCCAAGGTAACCACCCGGTTCAGATGACTTATTTCCTCAAATTTAATTCTTTTTTTTTTTTTTTTGAAGATTTATTTATTTATTTATACAAGCACTGGGTACAGTCAGAAGCGCGGGAGGGTAAGAGAATTCACCAGAGCCAGAGCAGGTTGCAGAGCAGGCAGAAGGACCGAAGTACACTTCTGAGGGGAGCAGCGGGCAGCAGGAGAGGTCTGCGTGCCATGTGGGACCCTCCTCCGGTGGCCGGGGGAGCAGCTGGGGATCGAACAGGTGCTGCAGAGGCTGCAGGCAGCTTTGCAACCCAGCACTCAACTGCTGCGCCACCAGGGAGGCCCCCCACTGGTTAACTTTCAAATATCTCTTGACAAAATGTACATTTTCAATCCATTGCTATACTTCTAACATATGTACTATCAAAACCACATATGCAGGTTTTAAATATTCAAGCACACACACTAATAGCTTTTTCTTTATAATAATAAATATATTCTTAACGTAACAATGAAAATATTTTGGGATATATATGACATCACTTCTTTAATTCCCTAGTGATGGGCATTTAGGTTGTTTCTATCTTTTGTTTTTACTATTACAAGTACTGCTGTGGTAAATCTTTAGATATTTACCTTTCATACATGTTTGGAATATATCTGAAGGGTATGTTTCTAAATGTATAGCTAATGAATCAATTGGCACACTCTTTAAATCATTTGCTAAAGAGTTCCAAACTGTCTTCTAAGAAGAGTTGTACCACAAGAAAGTTCTTAACAGTGTCCATTTTCCTATAACCTTACCTAAACCGTGTAATTGCAAACATGCTAATTATTACTAATCTGATACATGAAAAGTTGGTATCTCACTGCTGCTCTGATTTATAATTATTAATAAAGTTAAATATTTATATATTTAGAAGCCATTTGAATTTCTTTTTATGTAAGTTGCCTTCATATCTGTAGCATACACAGTTGGTTGCTTACCTATTATTCATTCTCCCTTTCTTCCTTACAGACAAACCTGTATTTTTTTTTTTGGGACCCTCGCTGGTGGCTGGGGATCGAACTGGCGCTGCAGAGGCTGCGGGCAGCCTTGCAACCCTGCGCTCAACCGCTGCGCCACCAGGGGAGGCCCCAAACATGTATTTTTTTTAATTTACTAAAGTAATATATTACTTCAATAAGTTTATATATGTATTTATATATGTATTATAGGTTTCAGGTGTGCATCATTATAAATTGACATCTATATATAATATTTTCTGTTTACCACTAAAAGTCTAATTCCATCTTTCATATACAATTGACCCTTTTTACTCTTTTATCCAACTTCCTACCATTCTGGTTGGAGCAGAAAAGTACCAGTGTCCCAAAATCTTTCACAGCTAGCAGCCCAAGTGGCAGGATTTCTGGAGAGCTTGTTAAAGTGCATACTTGATGAGCAAGCATCTTACTGACTGCTAAGTTTGCCTCAGGTGTAATACATTGGGTCTTGAAGAAAAAAGCCACCCACTACAGACTTCCCAACAGAAAGAGAGTCTAGGACCTTACTGCTTTGGAGTTGTTAAAGGAACAATCCATTCCCTGACGTTTTTTACAGACAGCACCGCCATCTCTATGCAACAACTTCTAGCATGCTATTAACCCGACTTCCTGAATAGGGAGCTGCTGGGAAATAGGGGTAGAGTTAAGCAGTCATGCTTGCCTTTAACTGAACATGTGTGTGCTCACTCTCGCTCTCTTGCTTTCATAGCTCTGACTTGCACCATGGTATTACTGGAAAGGAGACATGTAAAGATACTTGGAAAAAAACATGTAGGGAGAGACACATGTACAGGCTGATCCTGGCCCATGCCAGAGACTATGGCAGCTGTTATCTTTAGTTCATGGGGTATTCTGTGGTATATTTTGAGTCTCTCTTTCTGTCCCAGCACTCTGGGACCTGACTAACCCTTTCTAGTGGTTCTTTGCCAGAAGGTACCTTAAGACTTGTGGCAAGTTCCTGGTCCTCCATAGACCCAATTCGGACCAAGCCTGTTTGATTAGACATGTGCCCACAAAGGAATAGGCAAATGTTTGTAGTTTTATTGGGAAACTATTATTTGAAATCCTTTCTTCTCCCTCTCTGTCTTTATGTGCACTGCTAAGTATTCTAGTACAACAATCTGTTAGCACTTGATACGTACACAGCAGTAATATCTGAAAGCCTATTAAAATGGCATGATATATCAGATACCTTCATCTGGGATTTCCTGGCATGTAGCTCCTAAAATCCTTGTCATTTTCTATATGGCAACTGTAGCAGAGTAAAAATCTGCCACCCTGAAATATGTTTTTGACAAAAGGTTAATTTCTTAAGAGGTGCTCTGCTCTGGGGTTGCTTTTGAAAATGACCTATATCTCTGTAAGGACCTTTCCCTCACAGTAATGGGAAGATCAAATCTCCTTACCTTTTTTCAATGGAGAAGGCAGAATTTAAGCCTGCATACCTTTTTTTACTGTACCTTCATTGGTAAACTCCCTAACTAACCTTCCCCTTCACATGGGGAGGCTGCTCCTGGTACTTGGTGGAAACAATGGCAGCTGTTATCTTGACTTCATGATGGATTATGTGATACAGAGAGAGTTTTGGGCCCTTCTTCTGTCCCTCCTCCCTGGGGCCCGACTAACCCCTTATTAATAACCCTTTCCTTACAGTTCCTAACAAAAGCTACCTTAGACTTGTGGCAAGCTTTCAGGCCTCCACATCCCTGCTTTGGGCTAAGCCTTTTTGATTGAGCATTTACCCATGAAGGGAATGGATAATTTTGGAAGTTTTACTGGGAAACTTTTGCTTGAAATCCTTCTTATTCTCTCTTTCTGTGCAAGCCCAATCTATTAAAAATCTTCCACACCACTAAGAATCTGATTCTTTTAAATGTTGAGCCTGAAGATGAGTAAGTAGACCCCAGTTAGAGCATGCATCCCTTCACAGTTTGGGGTCCCTGGGTACCGCTTGTTCACATGCTTAGAAGGGTATGGAAATACTTCATCCTTTCCACATAGTTGGCCTTATGCATCTCTTCTATTTTTCTGTTCTTGAGTTATATCTTTTTTTATATCAAACAAGTAATCTTACAAGTAATTATTTTCCTGAGTTCTGAGGAATAGAGGGCTACAGGAACCTCCAATTTATAATCAATCAGTCAATGGTCAGAAGCACAGTTGACAACCTTGACTTGTGATTGGCATTTTGGGGTAAGAAGGGAGATCTGGCAGCCCTTAACCTGTGGGATCTGACATTGTCTCCAGGTAAACAGTGTCAGAATTGAGTTCAATTTTAGGACAACCATCTGGTGTCCAGAGAATCAGGGAATTGCATGGTGTGGGGAAACCCCACACACATTTGGTGTCCAGAAATGTCAGGAGTGTTGAGAGTAGAAGAAACATACAGGAGTGTTTTTCCTTAGTAAATGGTGGCTGCTGGTATTGTGGTTCCTATCAAGTTTCTGGGTGCTTCAATATTTTTTTTTACATATATAATTGCATCAATAGAATATACAGTTAGATAACTGCAAATGTATATTATGTCTCAGTACTCTTGCCGTTACCATTCAGGTCTGGAAACACCAAGTGGTTACATTGTGAAGTTAAATGAAGTTGTCATGTATCTGTCTGGGCACAAACAAAATCATGTTGTGCCTCTCTAGTGTACTCTAGGCTGGCAAAAAATCAAATAAGCATCAGAGAGATTTATAAAAGAATAAAAGTCAATAAGAAGTTTAAGAATAACATGTATACCTTCCGTATACATGGGAAATGCCCAATAAAACTGAGTAACTAACCCTTATGATTTTGATGCCATCTTAAATAGTTTAACTCAGGCAAGTGAGATTGTGAGGAAAAAGTAAAAGGTCAATTAGGGAGTTTAATAACGAAGGCATAGTAAACAAGTTATGTAGATTTAACTTCTCCCTTCTCCACTGAATAACAGATAAGGAGATTGGGTCTTCTTAATACAGTAAGGAGGACATCCTTAAGGGGAGAGCTTCTCCTTTATATATGTAAATGTCTTCAATGTTCGTAACAGTATTATTCACAATAACCAAGACATGGAACCAACAAAAATGCCCATTTACAGACCACTGGAAAAAAGAATTTGTAGAATATGTACTCCATGGAATACTGCTCAGCTGTTAAAGAAAAAATAGTGCCTTTTAGAACAAAATGGATGGATATTGCAGGGCTGATACTAAGTGAAGTTAGAAAGTGAAAGATAGTTACCAGATGTTTTCACATATTTGTAGAATATAAGTAACCAAGTAACACAAACTGGAAATACACAAGAAGGATTTTTTTTCGACACTGTGTAAAACAAAGTAGTAACTAGAGGGGATAGTAGGGGTAGGGAGGAAGGGATAAAGAGGAGAAAGTGATAGAAAATTTGGTGGAAGGTAAGTATATGTACATTGGAGGTGTGAAGTTGTACCCCCCAAATTATATAGTTAGTTAAGAAATTGGCAAATCAATAAAATTTGAGGAGGAAAAATTAAATCAAAAAACTTGTAATGAGGGAAAAAAAAACAAAACAAAGTAGGTGTCTAGTAGGAAAAAACAAGTAATATAACCCACAAGGAAAACAACTTTTTGTCAATAACATGAAAAGAGGGATAAGGATTGCAAATGGGATTCTGTGAATTACATCCATTATGGAAAATCTGATTTTTCAAGTAAATAAAAATTGAAAACCATAAAGTCAATAAGATGACTAATAAATTATGAATAAAAAACACTCTGCTCAGAAATAACTTTTATAGAATTTTTAATAAAAAAGAACAAAACCATGAAGGTAGGCTATAGATCTACTTTGAAAAGTTTAATCTAAATTTAAGTGTAGAAAAATATTTTAAGTACTTTTCCTGCATATATACATATACACAGATACATAAAAAAAATCACAACTTTATAAATAGCTATTAATAATTTGGGATAAAGCTGAAATGTCATTCTTAAGAATTTTTGAACTAGAGAATAGCAAATGTATCTAAATACAGAGGTACACACACACTGAAATTTCATAGAGTTATTATGTTATTAAGCTTAGATAAGTGCTGAAATGTCATCCCAAAGATCTGGGTAATTTCATATAAGCAAGGCATGTTTTGGACCTTTCTCCAAGAAATGGATAAATAAAGATCCTCCACCCGCAAAACTGTCAGACAACACAGAAATCAAATGAAGCACCACTATGAGACTCATAAAAAATTTCTAAATTTGAAGAGGAGATAGAGAGATGTTTTCATTGGTACATTTTCAATTATACATCTCTACCAAAAGAGACAACTAAATATAGTCCAGTCAGTCGTGGAGCACAAAACCTTAATCTAGTGTGTAATCCAAAATGTTAATGTTAGAAATAGTGGTCAATCCAAAACATTTCAAAGGAGCCATTTTTAACAAAGCAAGATCTATACAGACAGTTTGGTGAATGATGTTTTTTGATGGTGAACAATGCCCTAAAATAAAAAGGGGAGTGCCAGTAATAGAAAATTTTCATTTCCATACTTAAGTTTACACATTAATTTCTGGGCTAAAGAAATGAAGGAGCACTCACTTTCTGTCCCTATCTGGGGACATCCCAGATTACTGAAACCCATGGCTGTTTTGGGTTTGTGTCAGTTAATGGCACAGTTCGGGGGGGGGAAAGGAGGGAGGAAGAAAACAGCAGATTGGAGACATGCGGGTTAACTTACCAACATATAATGTTAGTGTTATGGGTTCAGAAAACTGTATTTCTTGCCATTTTCATTGGGACAAAGAGTTGACATTTCTGTACTTACTAGAAGTATGCAAAGTCTGAAATTCATGCTAATGTAAATGAGTTTCATGGAAACAATGAAACATTCATATTGTGCCTGGAGTATGGGAGTGTCTTCCTCCTCAGGGCTGCCCACAGACCCTTCACCAGATTTGACTTTCCCTTCATCAGACTTGTCCATATGACAATTCATCTACTGGCCCCTAAAAGTCTTTTCCCATCACCCCTTAAGACTCCTGTCCCTCAATCATGTATCTGAAATCCACCCTCTTATAATCCTTAGTGAATTCAAGGCACAGAGATTATTCCTCCAACTGCCTGACTTCTCAATAATTTGACCTCTACTTTCCCAAGAAAATTTTCTCTGCTCTGTCAGGCACTCACTTCCCCTTGTGACACCCTAGCCCTTGGGATGAGCAATAACTTCTGCCTCTTCCACAGACCTTGCTTGCAAGCACCTCATCAACCACTACTCCTAACTTTCCAGTGTGTACCCTCCAGTATCCAGCAACACTTCTTCAACCTGTCACTTATGCCTCTCAAGTCCTCCTCCCTTTGGTGGTTAAAAAGTCTAAAGCTCACCATTATAATTAATTCCCTGAATAATGTCAGTTATTTTGGTCTGTTCTTATTCATCATATTCCCCTGGCAAAATTCCCTCCCTATGTTCATATAAAGTAAATTTGACTGGGAAATCACACTGCCGCGTCAGCCACCCTCTAAATTCATGATCAGGCCCTTCATACTGCCCAGCATTCAACATACATTTTCCAAATTTTGACCTTCACCTTCTCATTTCTCTCCAAATTTCCAATATCTCCTCTTCCATCCTCTTCCATCCTTCCACTCTGCAACTGACCTTATTTCCTAATTCCCTGAGAAAAACAGAAGCAATCAGAGAGAACCTCATCAAACCCCCACAACAATTTAATTTGTGCGCATGGACACCATCTTCCTATTATTAAAGATGAACTGCTCGTGGTCCTGAACTGCTCATAGACCTTTAAAGCCAATGGTTCTGCCCATTTACTAGGTCCATTTTTCTCAGTCACTCAAGGGCCTCACAACAGGAATTCATTCTCTTATCTGCAGCCCTCCTCAAACACATACAACATTCATTTGTCTCTCTTGGGCCATTACCTTTATCTTTTACTTGAACAACAACATAAGTGGTTTGTCTCTGATATAACAACAACTAAAAAAGTTCATCTTCCCTGGTATTACCACACTCTCTCCTTCATTTTAGGAAAGAATCCTTGAAAGATTTGTCTGTACTTACTGTCTCCTATTTCTCTTCCCTACCCACTCAAATTGGGATTTCTATCCAAGCCCTCTTTCTCAGATCACCCACAACCTCCACAAGGTGCTGAAGTTGAAGATCCATCCCCTAATCCTCATCTTCCTGGGTACTGATCAGCAGTGTCTGCCCTGCTGGTCACTCTGCTGTTCGATGTATAAAACTTACTGATGCCCAGGACTTCACAAGCTCCTAGATTTTTCTCCAGGAAGAACACCAGCTACAACTCCTCAATCTCACTTCATCTTACCCTTAATCTTGCAATGTTCCAGAGCTCTCAATGCCTTCTTTTATCAATATCATTTTCCTGGTGATCTCATATAGTCCTTCACTTTAAAACATCATCTGTTGACTCTTGATTCTGAAATTTTAGTTTAGGCTTCCCTCCGACTAAAGACTTGAATGTGCAATTGCCTAATTAATATTTCCACTTGAGCATTTAATAAACATTGTCCAGAACTCCTCATCTTTCTCTCAATACAAAATCTCCTGGAGACTTCCCTATATCAGTAAACAAAAACAAAAACAAAAATTAATTCTTTCAGTTGTCCAGGCCAAAAACCAAATCATCTTTAACTATCTTTATCTCTCATCCTATTTCAATTGATTAGTAATCATGTTAGACATATTTAGAAAAAATAACCCAAATCCAACTACCACCATCATTCTAGTCCATGCCACCATTATATTTCTTCCTTGCTTGCTAGCAAAGAACTTTGTTTTCTAGGTTCCATATGTGTTACCCCTTGTCTACTGTCAGAACTATAGTCAGATGACCCCATAAACTAAATCAGGCTATGTTATTCCTCTTCTCAAAGTTTTCCATGGCTCCCATCTTACAATGTAAGTCCCCCACATAATGACGCTTACATGTTGGAGGTCTTCCCTAATCTCTTCAGAAACATTGCTACCTTCTTTGCACATGCTGTTCTAGAAATGTTCTTCACTCTATTGGCCACACAGTTCCATCCCTTTACCTTTGGATTTTATTCATATGCCACTTTCTAAGGGAAGACTTTCCCAACTATTCTCAAAAAATTGCAAACTCCTCTCTTGTACTTATTATGTATTTTTCCTACTTCATTTTTCTCTGTAGCTCTTATTACTGTATGACAGGCTATAGTTAAAGATCACTAAACATTTGTATCAAGTCATAGCCAGTTGGTTTTTTTTTTTTTGCAAAAGGACCCTGAATACATTTATCAATTCTAGTACCTCAAAAGCTAACCAACAAACATGCATCAGACATTAACATACAAACATGCCTCATGAGAAGTAAGAAATATCACCAGCCCATCCCTCTGCATATTTTAATTTGTTACTCCTGAGTGCTCACCTCACTGAGGTTCATGAGCAGTCACTTTTTGCACTTATCCTGAATGAAAAATGGAATGACCTAAGTACAAATGCAATGAATTATAAACAATTTCTTACCAAAAGAAAGTCACAAGTTAAACCAAAGTATATCCCAGAATTTACTACAAGATGCCATAAAAACTGTCTTCACTTAAGCTCTCTCCCTTTATTTGCCAAACCAGCTGGGTGTCTTTGGGCATAATGGTGACTCTCCTAGCATGGATGGCACACATCTTAGTATCTGTAGGTTTCTTTTCTGACCACCATACTGCTTCTGCTGCCCAATGAAGAGCCTCAAAGGCTCTTCAAAGCAAAGGAAGCAAAGGAAGGATGCTCTCCCAACAAATAACCAAACTGTTCTCCTCTAAGCTTAGTTAAATAGAACAGTTTGGTCATAACTTTAAATCCCAAAGATTTATTACTTTTATCATGAGCTTTCCTACACAGAAAGTCAATTATTGTACAGAGTCACTGCTGATAACTCTATTCTGGGGATATAAGTAGTAGCCTAGTGTATGAGTGGGTTCTCCCAAATGGATAGGGTTCAGCTATTCTGTATGTGAAACTTCAGGTACTGGCCAGTAATCATTACTCCGTAACCTTGCTCCCATAGTTTTCCTATCATGCATATTCTGCCCTACACTACAGTTCTGTGCAATCCCTTATTCAGAACAGTGTTACCTAATGTGGGGTATTTCCCTGAGTTAAAAATTGTAGGGGTACCCATATAATAGCTGCTCCTACCTCTGTAGGTTATACATTCTGGTATCTTGGAAAACACAGTTCAATTAAAGTTTTCCTACCCCTTTCTGTGAGGCCATTATCCCTATACAGTATGTATAAGTATACAGTATGTATATTGTAGTTGTCTGTGTATCTTTAGGGGGATCATTGGCCTTGTTCTGCTGCAACTTATTTGTATGTAGAGAAGGTAATTTCAGCTTCCTCATTCTGATGCCATCTTGTTAGACTCCCAAATATTATCATTTAATCTATTAAAATTCACTAATAAGCATTAATAGCTATTAATAATGACTAATAAGTATTAATAGCTATTAATAATAGCTATTAATATTAATACTAATAAGTATTTTTAATACCAGCTTAATCATTGTCAAATATTTTTGTTGAAAGTGCTGTTGCTTTAAAATCCTACAATCCTATAATCATTCTTATTCCTTGTCAGTCAATTGGTATTTGGGTTAAATATATAAAATTGTCACTTGTTTTGTATCTTTGTATCTAAGTAGTTACAGACTACAACTGGAAGCTCTTTGGAACATTGTATTCTATAGGAAGAAAAAGAAAGGCAGTAAGGGGAGCGAGGCAGGATTATTTTCTTTTTTTTTTTAATAGAGGCATGTTTATTTATTTGTTTGTTTGTTTGTTTGTTTGTTTGTTTTGTTTATACATGCACTGGGTACAGTCAGAAGCGCGGGAGGGTGAGAGAATTCACCAGAGCCAGAGCGGGGAGCAGAGCAGGCAGAAGGACCGAAGTACACTGCTGAGGGGAGCAGCGGGCGGCAGGAGAGGTCTGCGCGCCATGTGGGACCTTCCTCCTGTGGCCGGGGAGCAGCCGGGGATCGAGCCGGCGCCGCAGCGGTCACCGGCAGCCTCGCAACCCAGCGCTCAACCGCTGCGCCACCGGGGAGGCCCTTTATTGCAATTGTGTGTGAACGTGCTCACAAATACACACACACACACACACACACACACACACACACTGAAACAGCACATTCAAAATTTACCAAAGTACAATTACAGAATTCGTAGTCATAAATTTACATAATGAATCCTGCTATTAGATTTATTTTAGTGTTATAAATCTGCTACTTAAAGCAAAGAAGACACTGCAAGCTTACCCAATTTAAAACTGAATACCAACCCAGAAGCAAGGTAAAAGAAAATCACCAGTAACAATGAGATCAGGTGGATTATGAGAAGCACTTAGCATAAGCTGCCTACAATTATTGCTAATGAATAATCTGTGTTTTACCACATTAATAAAAGGTTAGGAATAACGTTGTTTACATACTATTCTCCCCTCATGAATGTGTGGATTTCACAGGCTCAAAACCATTGTTTCATAGGCTCAAAACCACTGACACCAGGCTACCTCCTCCATCATATTCACAACTATTATAAACTGCATTGTTACTGTCAAATATATGATGGCTTTTTAAAAATTAGGTTACAATAAGGGGAAGAAACTTTACAACTATAAAACAATTCTGAAATATATTATGAACATATTATGAATATATATTAATATACTATGAATATATATTATGAACATATATTATGAATATATTATGAATGTTATAATAATTTGGATTTATTTTTACCCACATCCACCAAATGTAACTTAAGCCCTATTCAACCTAATCAGTCAATATACTGTAGAACTCAGCCTTCAGCTTCATATGATTTAATTTTCCTTTCCTTCTTGCAACCTTATAATTATGTGCTCTGAGTTTACTGTAACTAATATTAGTGGTTTTCTCCACATGCTCACAAACTAAAGGAACAGACAAAAAAGGTTTTTGATCACCTAATCAGTACCCTTAGGAGAAAGAAAAATTGCTAATATGGAAACAAAGATCTTTCTTTTTCTTTTTTTCTACATGGGTTGAAACAAATTCCTTGTGTGGTTTTAATTACACCCTAATACTTCGTAAACATCTTTTAACATACAATTCAAAATAAAGTACCTATTGTGAATAGCTCAGCGGCTCTCAATTCTGTGATGGCACCAACCTTTATAATCCAGTCCATGGTCCCTAACGCCAGCCAACTCTGAAATCAAATAGACCAGCAACAAAACTATGGTTCTTTTTAAAGTAACATGGAACTGCTTAAGAGTTGTTTTTGTTTATTGTTAATCCTTTAACAGCACTGGGCTTATTATTTGGCTACCAACCTGAATATTACCAAATTATTTCCAGTTATCAAAATTTTGTAGCTAATTTAAATCTTCTTTTCTTTGTTACCCAAAAGGCCTAACTAAAAACAAATCTACAGTTAACACAATCATCCTCTGCTATTTAAAAAGCTCCAAGTGTCTAAAATATATGGGATTTCCAGGATCTAGGAAAAGTCAAGAGCTTTTGTGTAAACAGGAAACTTAGGCCACAAGGAGAAAACTAACTTCAGCTGTGAATGCACAAAATCCTACAAAATTACATTTCTGCTGCCTGCTACCCATTTCTGACAATTCCATCTTGTTATTCTGCTGATCAATTCTGTTAGTAACTTAATACAACAATAAGTTTTTTATTATTGTTTCATAAAAGAAAAGGAGAAAGAAAAAAGATCGAGGCTGCTGAGTTTTATCCCAAGATTCTTCTCATGGAACAATTCATTAGTCAAGTCAGAGAAGGTAACTTCTAAGTTTCTCAGAAACGGTGATGATTCTGATTCTTATGCTCAATCTGCACTGAAAAATCAAATTTAGCAAGCAGAGAGTCTGACAAGATGGTGACCGAGTGAAGACACCAGGCCACCTCCTCCATTATATTCACAACTATTATAAACTGCAGCAGAGCAAAGTCAATACTAGCCTCCCAAAAGATAAATTGATGACTAAGCATACCTGAGCTTAGCAACTGAATATCATTTGCAGCAATACCAGGGCAATACAACAGGGTGGGGTAGCTGCTATAAGGAGGAAAGGAGTCCACCTACAGTTCTTGAATTGGGGAAACAGAAGCCATACTATGACACTGGAGATTGGGCACTGTGCTGGATATTAAAGGGTACACAAAGGAGACATCCAGGGCAGAGAATATACAATTAGAAAACAAAAAGAGAAGGGGTACAAAGGGATGACTACTGGTTTTATAGCTGGGGCTGAGATCTCAGGAGCTAAATTGAAAAAAAAAAAAAAAGGAAAATTACTGAGTGCTGCAGCTACACCCAACTATGAAAGAGAACCACAAACTTCCTGTTAGAACACCTACCACAGAGACAAGAAAAAACCCAGCAAGTAGCTAGCACTTGTAGAGAAGAAAGATGCCCTTACAATAACCCTGGCTTATTTTAACACTAAATTCTCACCCCAAGGATGTAGCAAGTCACCAATTTTGAACATGTGATATATGTTAGAACACATTTGTGGACAATACTAGTTCCCAGTAACAGGTTAGTCTATCACCTGACACTTCCATATCTCTAGCATCTAATAGGTATTAAAATCACATCCTGAGAACAGCTAGGAGACATTGTTTTGCACGCTCTGTCATTTTCCTCTTACTTGTCACAAGTAATAAAATTTCTTGCTTTCCACAAATATTCTTGGATGTGATCTTTAGCTATGAACTGCATGTGGTGAATCTTTTTTGTTTGATAAAACTCTGAGACTGAAGCTCCCGATACAGAATAACTCGAGCCTGAACAGGTGTGGAGAACCTATTTCTCCACATAGACAAAGCTACTACTTGCAACTCAAGGTTATGATATTCAAAATACCCACCTTATGCCTAATCAAAGCAAAAAGCACTATGAATGCTTACACTAACCAGAGTTTAAATACCTGAATATTAACAACAGGAGCAAGAACCTCAGTATAAGGTTCTATACTGGACAAGCAAAGAGAAAAACTCCTGATTTGTGACCCTGTCTCAAGGATAATCCACACCCAGCACTGCATCTAGTGTTCAAAATAGACGGGCAACTTAAGAGTTTGAAACTAGCATAAAAATATATATGACATTTGGGCTGAGGAATTGACCTAGAGAATGACATGCCTATGGAACTCCTCCACAAAACCTGAACACAGTAGGAACCTGAACACAGTAGGTACCTGAACACAGTAGGAACCTGAACACAGTAGGTACCTGAACACAGTAGGAATTAGGAATCCTTGATGCTCACAGGAGGCAATCTAATGCCCTTTACAAGTTCTCCACTACAAGCAAGAAGGGAATGGCTAAAGATAATTAAATAACTCAAAAAAAAATTCCAGCCTGGATTCACATTCAAGACAAATGAAAGGGTAAGGAGTTTTATTAAAGAGCAAAAACTAAAAGCATTTATTAATACTGCCATGTACAATGTGCACATGAAAGAAGCGTTAAACAGGTTTTATGAAGTAACAGAAAAGCAAATATAGTGGTAACAGATAACTGCATCATATTTAGAACAGAGAAGAGAAACAATGTGCCCACTAGCTTGCGTTTGAGACTAGATTGTCTAATGGGCCACTCAAATATTCCATCATATACTAAACTCAACAAAGCCCTCAAACAAAAATTAATAGAAGTAACACAAAAAACAATGGAAATGGATCCTAAACAAATTATAAATGGAGGAACTCAAGAAATAACAAAACATAGTATAAACAAAAATATATATAACAAAATGGCCATGAGTATTTACAAGAAAATAGTCACCTTAAACCTAATAGTCCTCAATTCACCAGTCAAGAGATGTGCAGTGGCTGTGTGGATTTCAAAATAAAGTTCAACTGTCTGCTGTTTATAAGAAACACATCTTACTAGCAGATAAACACAGAGTTAAAGAATGGAAGACAATTCTGTAAGTAAATGACTATCAAAAAATCAGGACAACTATGCTCATATCAGATTTTTTAAAAAGACTTTAATATTAAAAAGGTAGTAAGAGAATGAGATGGGTATTACATTATGACACAGGACCTAGTACAAGAAATAACACGCATAAATACATATACACCAAATGACAGACCACCAAGATACATAAGACAATTAATAGCAGAAATGAAGTGAGATAGTCACAACAAAACAGTATTAATAGAGGATTTAAATATTCCATTCACATCTCTTGACAGTTCAACAAGGCAAAGAATAAATAAGGAAACAAGCCTCAAATGATGAATGAGGCCAAACAGGCTAAACAGAAACCTCCATAACACTTCACCCAAAATACCAATGCCTATGTTTTTTGTAAAGTGCACATGAAACATCTTCAAGAATAGTGCCTCATCATTGTGTTGAAATACAAGTGTCAATAAAACTACAAGATCAAATTATACCAACTACTTTCACTGATCATGCCATAACAATAGAAAAAGCTATTTAAAAAAAAACATAAAAACTATAAATACATGAGGGCCTCCCCGGTGGCGCAGCAGTTGAGCGCTGGGCTGCAAAGCTGCCCACAGCCTCTGCAGTGCCAGTTCGATAGCCGGCCGCTGGAGAAGGTCGCACATGGCATGCAGACCTCTCCTGCCGGGCCCACTGCTCCCCTCAGCAGTGTACTTAGGTCCTTCTGCCTGTTCTGCACCCCGCTCTGGCTCTGGTGAATTCTCTCACCCTCCCGCGCTTCTGACTGTACCCAGTGCTTGTATGAATAAATAAATAAATCTTTAAACAAAGAGAAAAGACAAATACAATTTAAAAAAAACCTATAAATCCATGGAGATTAAACAATATGCTGCTTTTTACTATTAAAGAGGGAGTTTAAAAAGGAATTTTAAAAAATTGAGACTCAAGAAAATGAGGACACAATCAATCTAGGAGATGCAACAAAAGTGGTTTTAAAAGGGAAAAAATTGAAATGCATGCCCATTTAAGAAGCAAGAAAAATCCCAAACAACATAATACTATACCTAAAGCAACTTGAAAGAGAATAAACTATACCCAAAATTAACAAAAAGAAGGAAATAACAAAATAGGTGAAGTAAACAAAATAGGTATAGAAAGAAAATACAAATGATCAATGGTTCTTCAAGAAGATAAACAAGATTGATAAATCTTTAACTAGGGTAATAAAGAAGATAGAAAACATTAATAAACAGAATTAGAAATGAAACAAGAAATTACTTAGCTGTCTGATGGAACAGAAATACAAAGGATCATAAAAGTTTACCATGAACAATATGCTAACAAATTTATAACTTTGAAGAAATTATTAAAGGTAACAAACTTCTTGATCAATATAGTTTACCACAACTAAACCAGGAAGAAATAGGAGAGCTGAATTAACGAATCACAATCATCACATTGAAAGAGCTATAAAAAAACTCCCAAAACAAAAGTCCAGGGCCAGACAGCTTTATACATGAATTCCATGAAACTTTTAAAGAACTTAGGCCCATCTTGCTCCAATTATTTCTGAAAATCCAGTATTTGTGATATATTGTTAAATTAAATTTTGTTTTTGTTGAAAATTTTTTCATAAATGTTCATCAGGGAAGTTTGTAATTTTCTTGTATTGTTTTTATGTGGTGCCATATTGAGGTAATATTGAGATCATACATCATGATCAAGTGGGATTTATCCCAGGGATATAAGGGGTTTTATATATACATAAGTCAATCAACATTATATCAACAAAAGTAAAGATAAAAATCAGATACAATATCAAAACATGCAGACAATGCATTTGATAAGTTTAAGCACCTATTTGTAATTAAAAAAAAACACACTAAACAAAACAGGAACCAAAGGAACCTACCTCAACATAATAAAAGTCACATATTACAAAACCAACAGTCATTATAATACTGCCCAATATAAACTCAAGAACAATACATGATGCCCACTATCGCCACTGCTGTTTAACTTGGTATTAGATGTTTTAGCTGGAACAATCATATAAGAACAGGAAATAAAAGCAATCCAGTGAGAAAAGAAATATAACTATCACTATTCATGGACAATAAATTATATATAGAAAATTCTAAAGACTCCACCAGAAAGCTATTTGAATACAGCAAAGAGGCAAATTACAACATCAGCATACAAAAGTCCATATTAGTTTTATGTACAAACAGAAAACAACAAAAAAAAAAATAATTCCACTCACCATTGCTTCAAACGGAATCAAATACCTTGAAATTAAAGTAACCGAGGAGGTGAAGGACACATACAAACAGAACTCCAAGATACTATAAAAGGCTTCAGATCATGACAGGAGACAGAAAGATGCCCATAGATGAGGAGAATCAACATAAATGACTATTTTACCAAAAGACATAACATTTATTGTAATCCTCATCAAAATACCAATAATATTCTTCAAAGTAATGGAACAAAAATATTGAAAGACATATATAAAATAATAAAAGGCCCTGTACCGCTAAAGCAATCCTGAGAAAAAAGTAGAAAAATGAAGATATCACATTACCTGACTCTAAAGTAATAGTAATTAAAACAATATGGGTTGGCATAAAAATGGACACATGGATCAGTGGAACAGAATTAAAAGCCCAGAAACAAATTCACATATATATCAACACTTAATTTATGATAAAGCAAACATTACCATATAATGGGGAAAGGAGAGTTTTTAATAAATGGTACTGGGAAATAGGAAGGCCACATGTAAGAATATGACATTGAATATCACTCTAAATCCATATACAGAAATAAATTCCAAATGGATTAAAGATTTAAATATTAAACCTGCAACAATAAAATATATAGAAAAAATATTGGTGGATGTTCCATTACAACAATGACAAAGATGGTTTTGGAGACATGGAATCTATCACAAGGGAATAAAAGTAGATATAAACTGCTGGGATGATCTCAAGTTTTTAAGAAGCCTTTACACAGGGAAAGGAAAAATAAGATTAAAAAAGTATCCTACTGAACATGAGAATATAGTCACACAATATATAACCAACAAGGGGTTAATATGTAAGATACAGAAAAACTAACACAATTCATCAAAAAAAAAAAAAAAACCCAAACCAATAAATGGGTATCTGAGCAGACCATTCACCAAAGATAATATCCACAGGGTCAAGAGGTACATGGAAAAATGTTCATTGTTTTTGAAAAGGGAGAAGTTGGTTAAAAATCATAATGAAATACCATATCACACCTGTGAAAATAACACAAAAACACACACACAAGTGCTAGAGAGGATGTGGGGGAAATCAGGAACCTTATTACACTGGTGATGATACATGTGCAATCATTTTGGAAAGTGATACAGATTTACTTATAAAACTGAAAATGGAACTATTGTAAAATTCAGTATTCCCAATCTTGACATCTATCCAAAGAACATGAAACTATCAACTCAAACTATATGCTCACAACAAAGTTTATTGTAAAACTAGTTACAATAACTGGGACATGGAAACAACCTAAATGTCCACTGATAGAGATTGTATCAAGAAGATGTGTTATATCTACGCTATGAAAACAATTCCTCCACAAGAAGAAATGTTGCCATTTACAACAAAATGGAAGGAGTTCAAGGGAATTATGTGTAATAGAGCATGTCGGAATGACAAAGACCAATATTGGACATCTACATAGCAGATGATTCAACAAAGCAAAATACTTGTAAAAATTAGTGGACATTAATAAATAAACTGAGGTTTCTGAGATGGGGTAAAGAAAGAGTTAAGAGGATGTTAGAGACAGATGTGGAAAACAAACAAACAAATGAACTATTTACTCTCAAATGATGACTGTACATGTTTCAATAAACATGATTTTTAACAATTTATTCTAGTCAAAGAAAAATAACAATCCAAATTTTTACTACTTCAACAATTCCATTATTATATATCTAATCACTCTTTCTATTCTCCAGTCTCCTGGCATTACTACATTAACTTTCTGCACTGTGTTTTAAAAGAAGATATCTGATTATTTCTTAAGCATCTATCTTAAAAAAAAAAAAAGAGGCCACCCTAAGGAATTTTGGAGAGTACCACATCAAATATCCTAAAAGAAGTGAACAGAAAATATTCAATTCTGCCATTAGTTTCCCTTAGAAGACCTTCGAAAGTCACATTCATTTCTAAAATGACCATCATTCTTAAGTTGTTATCTTTTCATTTTTCCTTTTACCACTTTCCTCCCCCTGAAATTTATCCTAATTTGTAAGACTTCTATACATTTAAAAATGTTCTGGGAGTCTACATTTGTATCCTATATCAGTGAGAAGAAATACATGATTTATTTTGCAGCATTGTGATCTTCTCTGAGATGTACTTCACTTATAAGAGAAAACTAAATATTACTCTTCTATAAATTTGCATATTTATACACATTTTAAAATGAAAATTTAAGAACAGCAGTCATTTGTTGAATTCTAAACAATCTAACTTGTCATCTAAGATATTAGCTAATTCACCATTTCTGGTTTTCTCTTGTACCCAGCTACTTTTCTTACCCTACTGCGGCACAAGCTTGAAAGTCAATTCATACCTGTTAATGCCTAAATTTAACAGTTTTCACTTGATACTTATTTACATCTGGAAATCTCCTGGCTATGTCAAAAAATACTTTCTATCTTGGCATTTAGTCAGTATCCTCTCCATTTGCAACCATTTTATCTCTCTTTTCTATCTCCTTAAAAAAGTACTCTTTTCCTAAACATCCGAAGAGACACATCCTGTAATGGATATAACCTTTAATTCTCTCTCTCTCTCTCTCTCTCTCTCTCTCTCTCTCTCTCTCTCTCTCTCTCACACACACACACACACACACACACACACAAATATTCTTGCTAAACACTGTTCTAGCTGCTGGAAATACAATAATGGAAGGAAAGTATCAAAATCTCTGCTTTCGTAGAGTTTAAGCCTTACTATAGAGAGTTTAAGCCTTACTATAGAGAGAAAAATTCATAAGTGCTAAGAAGAAACACAAACCATAATATAAGGGTAAGAAGAGAAGTTAAATTTTAGGTAGGGTGATTAGGTAAGACCTCTTTGAAGAGACAACACACAAGCAGATTTGTTATCAACTGGATCATCCATTCTGTATAGATGCCATAGCACATGAGGACAAGCCCAATTTTCCTTTCAAGCTTCATTATGTATATGCAGCTGATTCTTCACTACAACAAACACCTTTACATCAACAAGGTTAAAATAAATCTTATTCTCTCTACATGCCCAATTTTCCATAAATGGAATTCTTAGAACCTTTTATTAGCATGTAATTCCATGTTCCCAAGAATTAAAACTCAAGTAATTTTAAATGCCTCTTTTACCATATCTGTCATATTCAATCAGTTGTCAAGTCCCAGACACTCTGAGAGTCTCTGTGCTGACTTTCCTTTCTATTCATTCTAGTTTTGCTTCTCTAATTTCCATGTCCTTCAAATTAGCGGCTACGCTTCCACGGTCTCCCCTCCACCGCCTCCCAATCTGTCCTAGCATAACACTCTATTGCCAAAACTTTATATTGTTTTCCACTACTTTAAATTCTATTTTTTTTCCACTTGGATTAAACCATTCTCCTTAATATACCCTGTTCAGTAATTACATCATATAATTTGCTGTTCATGAAATAAGCCCAAGATTTTCCTTACTGAAGTCACCTCCTCATTCACTACACTTTTCTGGTCTATTTTACATAATACCTTTCATTCTGCATCTAATGAACTCCTCTGCCTTTCCTAGTTCATCATATTAAGAACTTAATTATTAAATTTTTCATAAAACACAAACAATATGTTACATAATTTATCAAGCATACTAACCAAACAAATGTCCATTAATCCATGAAACAACTATAAAAATCTACCAATACTGCTGGGAACCCCCAGATTCTCCCTCCCAGAGGATATCACTACCTTAAACTACTTTTCAATAACTTCTCGATCTCTGTTACATTTTACCATACGTGCATGTATAATTAGATACTTTTGGTTTTGCAAAATTTTATTCATGGTGACATACTTAACTGCAGATCTTTACAAACTGCATATTTTAGCCTAACATTATAAATTTAAAATTCACCAATAAAGAGGATTGTCACTGTAATGCATTCATTTTTCATAGTCACATAGCATTTTCTTGTTAATGAACATTAGAGCTGTTTCCATTTTTCTCCTGCTAGGAAAAACAACTGCTATTTACAATAACCAAGGTATGGAGACAACCCAAGTGCCCAACAACTGATGAGTGAATAAAGGAGTTGTGGTATATTTACACAATGGAATACTATTTCACTATTAAAAAAAAGGGAGAGAGATGAAATCTTGCCATTTGTGACTATATGGATGGATCTGAAAGGGATTATGCTGAGTGAAATATGTCAGAAGAAGAAAGACTAATACTGGATGTCATCAATCATGTGGAATACAAAGAAATAAAACAGAGGATCAAAGCAAAACCAAAAAAAATAAATAAAAGCCCTAGAAATCTGACTTCAGAATTGAGGCTACAAAAGGGGGAAGATGGATGTGAAGACCAAATGGAGTTGGGGAAACCATGGACTATGATACAAGATTACGGGTACTTTGGTGGTAGGCGTGGTGTGGTAATACACATTTGAAAACATGTGAACCTATATACCAAAAACATATACAGAGTTGTATGTAATGTTATAGTAATAAAAAATAAACAAAACCAGTGCTGTACATATTCTTATGCATGTCATTTATCATATGTATATATATACCTAGGATTAAATTTTCTGGGTTATGGGGTATGCAAATGTTCTACTTTTTACCATAATAACAAATTTCCAAAATATTATACCTATATATAAATATCAATGTCTAAACATACATATTTCATACTTCTGATATGTAAAGTCTTTGCTAAATCTGGCTGAAGTTTCTATCATCATACGCTTTCTCTTAGTAATTCTCATTTATGTGTGCTTTAGTTTGTATTCATATTTGAGGACCTCGTTGAGATGTGAGCTGAAAGGTTATTCCTAAGGAAGGATTTTTCATTCACTTCTTTCAAGTCCCTGAGTTTCATATATATAAGTCCATCTTAAATGAAAATTCTCACCTACTCATTTTGAAAGCGTGATTTTTTACCATTAATATTTTATCCAGCATTACTAGATTACTTGTAACCAGCAGTTTTCAGGATCTACATTTCAGAAAATTTCTGAATAGAAATTACTGTTTCCCATAATTTAGTATTGGACTTAGTTTATGTATTTTTTTACCTGGAATTTGCTCTTTTTTCATTTGCTAGAATGTCAATTTCCTTATAGCAAAGCTGTTTTTCTTTATTGGCAAATCTTTCACGCTAGCAAACAATGTACCTCATACATACATGGCTTTTAGCTAACAGTTGTTAAATCAATAGTTGGTTAAAATTCTGAAAGTATAAAAGCATACGGCCCAAGAATTACCTAAGAATAAGGTTTTGGGTGATGCCAATTTTTTTGTTTTCCCTATTGAGTAATTTGGTAGATAAGTGCAACAAGCTAAAAATTAGTGTTTATAACAACGAAGGAGAAATCTCTTCCATTTTTTAATAGATAACTAAGTTATCCGAGGGGTCTCAGGAGCTTCAGAGAGCTACATAGGGGGAAAAATGTGTTTGAAAAAGAGAAATGTACATAATGAATATGAAAAGAAATTTTAAAAATACACTTATAAAGGGAACATGTTTAAACTTTCTAAATTACAGTGACGTTCACAAGCAAAACTCATGATCTCAGATAAGAGATTAAAGTGTGTAAGATAATTCTTATAAATTATCAGAGTATTGAAAAGAATTTGGTCATTAAAAAATGTTTATTGAATATCAATTCTCAGCTTGACAGAAAATCATAAAATGGGACTTCCTTCACCCTCAATTCTTAATGGCATTCTGCATTTGGCAGTAAAGTTATGATGTCAATAACAATGTAAGAATATTACTCAAAGAAAAGAATATGGAGCAATCACAATACTATAAACACTACACAGAATTTCTTAATGATAGTCACATAGAGTACATGTTGATAATACTAACAAAGTTTAGAAATTGGAATAGAAGAAAAGGGAAATAAGACATACAGATAACATTTTATAAACCTATATTTAGTAGTAAGCAGAACAAACTAAAAAATTTACTGTGACATTACTTGTTGAGAACTGAGCAGCAAGCTATAATGCCACCCTGATGTTCACATACCACACGTACAGCCACAGTTTGCATGAAAAAAGAATAATTCATGAAACCATGTTCGTTCAAAAATAACCATGAATAGGAAAAGTCACATCTGAATCACTGTAAGAACTTTTATGTGTGTGTGTAATTATTTAAATAGCACACTAAAAAGGAAATCTATTTATTCCTTCCCTACTTAAGTAAGCAGTTAGTCTATAATCAGCTGGTAAGCATGAAGTATTATTAAGGCACTATTTTTATAGTACCCATTTTTATGGGTTTTACATGTTATACACGAACAGTGGTATTTCAAAAAAATGAACAAATTCATAATTCTCTTTTATGCTTCCTACATTAAGTCGAATCAAAGCTCTGGATCTTGGCATAATGGTAATTCAAGTGGAAACAAAAACATTTCAATCTTCAGTATATCTTTCAATTTTACTCTATTTGTTCTATCACATAAAAGTCTCATTTGTCGAAAATAGATTTTTAAAGAATCCTATATTTAAAATAATTTCAATCTTGTTTCAAATTTCAAAAGAGTAAAAAATCTTTATTGCAATAAGTCATTGAGTGCTTTAGAAGAAAACAAACTATCATTAGTGTAAATTAAATATTTTTAAAATCCTTTCATACTCAGGAAGATCAGATTATTATTACTATGACATTTTAAAATCTTTTACTAAGATGATTTTTATCATTGATAAAAGCTAAACATCAATTAAAGAAAAATCATCAAAAATTTAACAGGATAATGATCAAAAACTATGAGCAGATAATTCACAGAACAAGTAATATGAAAAAGTTACTCAACCTCATAAGGAAAAGATAATTTCAAATTTTAAATTATTTTTTAAATCCAGACCTTAGATAACGTTTAAAAATCAACAGTAACAACTAGGGAAAGAGTAGAGGGAACATTTGATTTCCAGTCTATCATGTAATGAGCTTAGAAGTCATGATTCCATCCTAAAAACAAGTAAAAAACCAAACAAACTAAAAAATCAACAGGGCAAGATGTCACCAAGATGGGCAAAATTATAACAACATGATTGCATTAGATGAGGTTCCTTGCTTCAGTCTCAAGAGGAAAACAACTAACAATCAACCAAATGGACACTACATAAAAAGAGTACATTAGCTTGGGGTTAAGAGTGAAGTATGCTTTCTACCTCAGAGACCAGCACAATCTGCACAGGTGACACTGAAGACATTCACATGTCAATGGACAAGAGGTAGGTATAAAGATATACCTGGAGGCTGCAGTTTAGAGCAGGGAATTATAGGGCTGCCAGATCAGTCTGGGTGGACTGAACAGGGGGAATGAAAACTAAGGCACCCACCCTTGAACCAGGTGAAACTCATACAGAGGAATTAGATGGTCCACACAGGCTGGATCCTCAGTAAGGAAAACAACAGAAAAGATACTCTATATGGCACTCTCCCATCCTAACCCTCATCCCTCATCTCTGGTTCTGATTGCATGAAATGCACTGACAGGAGACAGATCATATCTGTCAAACTCATGTCCGGGAACCTACATAGGAAGGACATTGGCTATACCAGAAACATGAGTCAAGACCCTGTACAAAATGTTCAGATGGTAGCTAGACTCGTTGAGGGCCTTTCCTGTTAACACAGCACCAGCATAAACAGGTCTCAGTACTACAGAAGCCAGCAAAGACAAACTTAAACAAAACATAACTTCCGCTAACTTAGTATTAGAGGTTTGGGCAACAGCTATCATTCAAACCACAGGAAATAAATAGAATCCAAGTAGGAAAATTAGAGAAACTATCAATATTTATAGAAAACCTTAAAGATGCCTTCAAAAAGTTATTAGAAACAACAAATGAATACAGCAAAGTGGAAAGCTACAAAATCACAAACAAAAATCAGTAGCTTTTCTAATATACAACAAACAGAATAAATTAAGACAATAACTCCATTTATAGTTGCTTCAGAGAAAAGAAGTAAATACCTCAGAATCAACCAAACAAAGGAGGTAAAAGACCTATACAAAGAAACTACAAATGTAATAAAAGGACTTAGATAGTGACATAATGAGATAAAGGATAACCCATGTTCATGGATTGGCAGAATCAATATAATCAAAATGACTATATTGCCTAAAATGATCCATACAATTAATGCAATCTTCATCAAATCCTAGCAGTAAGTTTTAAATAAACTGGACAAAAATGTTGAAATTTATGTGGAACCAAATTGCAAATTTATTTGGCTTCAAATTGCAAAAGCAGCCCAAAGAAAAAGGAGAGAAATGCAAGTATCATATTACTTGACTTCAGACTTAGAGAATGCATATACATACATGGACCAATGGGAAAGAGACAAAATCCAGAAATAAATCCATGTGTATGCCAGACTTAATCTATGATAAAACATCTATAACCATGAAATGGAAAAAGACAGTCTCTTTAATAAATGGTGCTAGGAAAACTGGAAAGACACATATAAGAGCATAAAACTGGAATATGTGTCACCACCATACACAAAAATAAACTAATAGTTTGCAAATCTTTTTTAAAAGTAAAAACATGGGCCTCCCCGGTGGCACAGGCAGTTGAGCCCAGCACGATGAATCTGTCCACAGCCCCTGCAGCATGGGTTCGATTCCCAGTCGATCAGGGAGATACCCACATGGCGCAGCAGACCTCTCCTGTCTCACCTGCTGTTCCCCTCAGCAGTGTATTTCAGTCTGTCTGCCTGTTCTGCTCCCCACTCTGTCTCTGGTGAATCCTCTCATCCTCCTGCACTCTGGCCTGTACCCCAGTTCTTGTATAAATAAAAAAAAAAAAACTTTTTAATAAATAAATAAATAAAAGTAAAAACAATGGAAGCAAGTAAGGGAGTAGGAATATCATGATGTCTTTCTACAAAACAAAGTGTTTGCTAGCGGACCTCCCTGGTGGCGCAAGGGGTTAAAACGCAACCTATGAAGATATCACAGCATAAGTTAGATCCCCTGGCTGGCCAGGAAGCAGCCCACATGGCACAGCCGACCTCTCCTGTCTTGCCTGCTGCTCCCCTCAGCAGCGTATTTCAGTCAGTCTTCCTGTTCTGTTCCCCACTCTGCCTCTGGTGAATCCTCTCACACCCCACCCCCGACCGCTGGCCTGTGCCCCAGTTCTTGTATGCATGAATAAATAAATCTTTTTTTAAGAAAAAGTGTTTGCTAGCATTCATCAGCCATTGCCAGAAAGGATTTTAACCAAATTAATTGGAAATTGAGATCAACCCTTAACAGTTTCAATTTATAGTTTAATTAAGGACTAATTTGATTTATACCTATACTTTTCACACAAATAGTTTAGATTGGCCTATAACTAAACCAAAGATCAAATACATTTTGGAACTAGAACAAACTTAGACACAATCCAGATCTGCTCCCTCACTTTATACATGAGAAAACTGAGTACAAAGAAATCTGTTCTAAAATAACTACTTTTGGGTAATCCCTGGTGGCACAAGGGGTTAAACACTGAACTATGAAGCAATACGCAGCCTCTGCAGCACAAGTTCGATCCCTGGCCAGCCAGGGAGCAACCCACATGGTGCAGCAGACCTCTCCTGACTTGCCCGCTGCTCCCTTCAGCAATGTATTTCAGTCAGTCTGCCTGTTCTGTTCCCTACTCTGTCTCTGGTGAATCCTCTCATCCCCCACATCTCTGGCCTGTGCCCCAGCCCTTGTATGCATAAATAAATAAATCTTTAAAACAAAATAAAGTAACTACTTTCATCACTTGAAAGAGGAAACTGTCCAACCTTTTAGCGCCTAATCTAAGCTTCAGGTGAATTCAATTTAATTCACTGTAAATACTTCGTAAATATTATCCAAGGTGCCCGAAAACTCCCAAGTCGTTCCAAGAAAATTTTCATTTTCCATTTCCATTTCCAAATTACCTTAAAAAGAACTTCATGTTAGATGTGGTACATATACACCATGGAATATTACTCGGCATTCAAAAAAGATAAACACATGCAATTTGCAGAACATGGCTGACGCTGGAAGGAATCATGCTCAGCGAAATAAGCCAGAAAGAAAAAGAAAAATACCAGATGGTCTCACTCATAGCAGGAATCTAGAAAACTTAAATAAGAGACCAGGAAAAAGAATAACTGTAAGAAAGTAAAAATCAAAATCAACAAACAACTATGAACCAGAGACACTCTATGGAGGGTGGGGTGTAGGGAGGGGAGGGATTGGGGTCAAAATAAGGGGGTCGCAATTGTATGGGGAATATAAAAATTAAAAAAATTATATAAAAAATAAAATTTGGACAGTTGTGTATCATGAAAAAAATAAAAATAAAAATAAATAAATAAAATGAATTCCTGATACTAAAAAAAAAGAACTTCATGTTTACAGGTTGAATCACACAGAGAATTCACATATTTAGCATACAAATAATTAAAAACTTAAAACCCATGTCTAATGGTTTTATTTTTTGTTTGTGTTTTTTGAGAAAATAGCTTAATTAACTCCCTACATTCAGTAAGTCAGAGAGAGCTGAACCCCACTGTCCTAACTACCAGGCACTATTTTTCCATATATCACTTTCATTTGACTTAAAATTTTTTTTGTGTGTTAGAGTACACTTAACATAAAAATTTACCATATTAACCATCTGACTATCCTAATCAAAATCTGTAATTGATAATAAGCAAATTGCTAAAAATAATTAAGACTCCTGAAAAATAAAAATGACATCATGTCAAGATTAAAAATCCTTATCACTAGCATAGTATATTATTAGCAAAATAGTATAATACTGATATTTTAAACATTTGAAAAGTATAATTCACTAAGGTTAAACACATTCACATTATTGTACAACTATTATTCATCTCCAGATTTTTTTCATCTTCCCTATAACTATAACTCTATATTCCTTAAACAATAACTCCCATTCCCCACTACTCCTCACCTCTGTAGGCAACCATAATCTCTAGAGTTTATTTTACTTTAAAAACAAAAAAAGGCAATGTGATATTGCAGAACGAATACAGACTGACTAACTAGGTCTGGGCAAGTCACTGAACTTTTCAACTGTTTAAATGAGCAGGAATGATTATGTGAGTTCCAAGGTTTCTTACTCTTCTCCACAAATCTGGAATTTTTAAGACAAAGTCCAATATGAATTAGGTCATGAGATCCAGTGGCAAAATGAAACACTACAATCCAACTCTCCAAGTAGTTTTAAGGTGCTATACAAAAAGAGAGTACAACAAAGCAACAGGAGAGAAAAGAGTGGAGTTTAGGAACTCCTTAGTCAGGTTCCAAATCTGGGAGAGGTAGGTCTATCTAGTGAGTCTGTGGTTTTTGATTCAGCAAAGTGTGCAGGTCATTGTCAACAATCAGAAAATTACCATGTGTCGCAACTACACACCCACCACAGTGCTCCCGGGAGGTTAACTACTCCTGAGCATCTAGTTTTCACCTCCTACTCTTCCTTTCTACTTATGTTCTGAGAATGCAGATAGTATAGTCAGACATCTAATTACAGCAAATTATAAAATTTATGCATGTTGCTAAGGCCAAGAATTTGGTTTCCATTAAAAATAGTATTCAACAATGATAACTGTTAAAACAAAGAATAGTAAAACCTCAGGCTGATTGTAAGTTACGCAAGAATCTAGTCCTCATCACGCCTAAGCCAAGTTTCATCTCTATTAATGCTCCTCTCTTTTCCCTTGCACCAGATCCTTCTTGGGGCCAGTTCTATGAGGATCCATGAGTCCTTTTAGGGTAAATTTTTTTTCCCTATACTTTTGTCTGGGTTGTCCTCATCACATAATTAGTACCTTATTATAGTCCATCTTTATTCCTTGAGTGATAACCCCCAGGTTAATTCTGTGATATTTTTTCTAATTAATGTATTCACGATTATTACTGTAACTTTTATCTATGCTGTATATTTCTAATACAACTTTTTTAAGTCTTTGCATAGTGTTAAGTTCAATGTAAAATGATGGGGTAAGTAAACTAAAGTCAAATAGTTCATGCCAAAGTCTCATTGTATAGTACCACAGCTAGGCTAAACTACATAAAATCTACAGATTAGAAAAAGAAATCTTTCCTCCAAAAAGATGCAGTCTCATATCTGGTTTTACGGTTTGGTAAGTAGAGCCCAGGCAAGTTTTCAACCCAACTCTATATAGCTATATATGTCAATATTGAATTTATAAATATAATACTGACTATTTTCGAAAAAAGTCAAAAAGAAAAAGAAAAATACCGGATGGTCTCACTCATAGCAGGAATCTAGAAAACTTAAATAAGGGACCAGGAAAATGAATAACTATAAGAAAGTGAAAATCAGAATCAACAAAAAACTATGAAACAGAGACACTTTTGGGGGGGTGGGGGACGGGAGGGGAGGGATTGGGATCAGAATGGGGGGGTTGCAATTGTATGGGGAATATAAAAATAAAATTTATTAAAAAAAATAAAGTAAATCTCCTAATCTAAAAAATAAATAAATAAATAAAAAGAATCAAATAGCCTTACAAAAGTTTTAAAAGAGATTATTCTTAAAATTTCTCTTAGAATTTTATCTGCTATATATTACTCTAATCTTAGGTAATATCTCACAGTGTAAACATCAGATAGATTATTTGACAAATTTCATTCCATAGTAGTAATACAGATGTAATTTCGTCTCACAGTTTATATTCATTGAGGGTCTAAGTCTAGGCTTAGTCCCAGAGGAAGATCTAGCAATACAGCGTGGTACTTGACTCATGGAGCTTACAGCTAGCTAGCTCACTGATGTGAGCTGTAGAAGGCTGATGTATATGTAGAAGGCTGTAATTTTACTGATGTATATGTAGAAGGCTGTAATTTTACATTATACTTACTGATAAACTTGTTTTGCATAGTCTCCAAGAGGGCTTGGTGAGCATCTTCAGCTTGTAAAGCATGTGAACATTCTCTAGCCAGTATGGTACGCACAAGATGCTCCCCACATCCTAGAAATCCAAGGAAACCAAGAATGATTGAAGAAAAGAATTACTAAACATCTTTCTTGTCTTATTAGTATTAAAATTCACTTATGCACCACTTAAGCAGTAGCTGTTTTGAAAAATATTTAGTGATGGATGAAATGATATCTATGAACACTAGTAATTTTAGTAATGAGATTTGGCAGCAAGTGAAAAAACAAATAATTGTCTAATCTCAAAAAGAAAGAAATAAAAATCATTTTTCATAACAATGATATACATAATACAGGAATTTAGATTGTCTTCCTGGGAATCTCCTAGACTCTGTCTCATTTCCATCAAAAGATAATTATAAAAAAATTTTAAATAATTTATTTGTTTATATTCAATTGACTTTAGTCTACCTCTTTCCCTTGACACCCCATTCACCTGGACTATGGGAGAAATGCAGGCAGCTGGGGCAACCTGAATCTCCCCCAATCTACTTTTCACTGAAAGTCTACCTCACATCAACAGCTGTAAAGTGGACTTAATAAAACAGCATCTCTCCATATTCTTATAATTTACATAGCTTTCACAGGTTCTAAATAAAGTGCATTTTAATTCTCTGTGGTGAATCTGCCACATTCAGACACACTAAGAGTGGGTAGGCATGATGGTGCTGTGAGGCATTCCCTAGAATCCCACTAGTTTCTACCCATTAAACATAAAAATGGCCTACAAAAGTGGAGATGAAGGAAATTTAATTTCTAGGCTAAGTGAGAAAAAAAGATTTCTGAATAAAGAGTCTGATTAATAAATACAAACTATAAAAAAGATACTTTGATAAGCACTTGCAAGGGTAAGCCTTTTTTAAAAAATGCTGAATGCCACTTGAAATGATTTTTATATAAAAAAGTCAGTTTCACTGTTTATACATCAGTGTCCTATTACACAAACCAGAATAGTAAATAGCCAGTCTTTAAAAAGCATCTTTTATTTTAAACTTTTTTCCTTTAAAAATGCGTCCTACCCTAACTAAACTTAAGAGTGGAGAGGGAAGGGAGAGGAGGGAGGAGGAAGAGGCAAGGGAGAGAAGAAGGAATAGGAGAATTATTATTCCTGCTTGAGGTGTCCCCTTAGTTTATTTGAAAATCAACCTCACACCATGCACAAAAACCAACTCAAAATGGATTAAAGAACTAGACATAAGACCTGAAACTATAAAACATGTAGAAGGAAATATAGGCAAAACACTACATGACATATACCTCAGTAACATCTTTAAAGACTCATCACTCAAAGCAGTGATAGTGAAGGCAAAGATAAACTCTGGGACTACATCAAATTAAAGAGCTTCTAAGAGAGAGTACCAAAACAAAGAGACACGGATGTGGAGAAAAAGGAAATCTCCCGCACTGCTGGTGGGAGAGCAAACTGGTCCAATTACTATGGAAAGCTGTGTGGAAATTCCTCAACCTGCTAAAGATGGAGCTTCCATATGATCCAGCAATTCCACTCCTACATATTTACCCAAGGGACACAGAAACATTAATTCAAAAGGGCACCTGCACTCCTATGTTTATAGCAGCACTATTTACAATAGCTAAGCTATGGAAACAACCCAAATGCCTAAAAATAGATGACTGGATCAAGAAGATGTGGTACATGTACACAATGGAATATTACTCAGCAACCAAAAAAGATAAACTCATGCAATTTGCAACAACATGGATGGAGCTAGAAGGGATCATGCTCAGCGAAATAAGCCAGAAAGAAAAAGAAAAATACCAGATGGTCTCACTCATAGCAGGAATTTAGAAAACCTAAATAAGGGACCAGGAAAAAGACTAATTCTAATAAAGTAAAAATCAAAATTAACAAGCTACTATAAACCAGAGACACACTACAGGGGGGTGGAGGGTGGGAGGGCAGGGCAGGAGGGATTAGGGTCAAAATAAGGGGGGCGGGTGGGAATTGTATGGGGAATATAACCAAGATGAAAATGCATACATTGTGCAAAATTGAAAAATGATGTAAAAAATATATAAAATAATAAAAAAGAAAATCAAGTCTTGCAATAATTTACATATCAGATAAAAGATATCAAATGGTCTAAGCATCTAATGAGACTCAAGTCTAGAACCAAATAAATAAATAAATAAATAAATATGGCAAAAGAAGGAGTATCTCCAGGATTCACTCAGATTACCCAACCAAACCAGGGAAAAGCATGTCTTTTCATGTCATAATCTGTATATGGAATGTATATCTGTAAACATACAGTACACTGGTAAATAGAGTAAGGAGGCTTTTAGCAATCAAAAAGAAATGTGGACAAAGAAAATCAAATGAGGCACATCTTAAATTCATGAAAATTAAACCAACACAAACACACAGTTCTCATTTTTGCTAGTATGTATAGTTGGCAGATGTTAGGCAAAAAAATCTGCCCTTAAACATATTATCTATTGTGAGACAATGTTGGTGCCTTTCATTCAGAAATTCTCTTCATATACATACCTCTCCTCCCCTCTCTTCTCTCCCCTGTTCTCCCCCCTCCTCTATACATACATGCACAAATGCATACACACATATATCAAACACATACAATACACATTCATTGCCAAAAATCCAAACCATTCAAAGAGCATCAAAGTTTTTTTAAAATTCACCTGATATTTTGCCAGAAAAACCTCTCCTGTAGTTTTTGGTAAAGTTTAAATGTAAACATCCTTCAAGATCTAAATACATCTGATTATCTACATTTAGAAGAAGACAGATATGTAACTTAGTATTTAATTTCATAGACAGGACTACAGTGATCCTAATAGCTAAAGTTTTGCATTGTTTTTATAATGAGGAAAAAATGACAATAAATCTAATAGAAAAGGAACCGTTTTGACAGAATGTAGACACTGTGCTAAAGTCATGAAACTCCATTAATTTTAATTTCTTTTTTGTACTTACTTGATGTTTGACGGTGAAATGTTATACTTTAGAACAACAATAACTGTTAGGAAATTGGCATATTATAAGCTAAATGAGTATTCAAAAGGTTATGCATACAGACCTCATGTCAAATATCTAAACCACAAGAAGTTAACATCACATCAAAAATACACAAAATGAATTCGAGAATTCTCCTGTTGTTATACAGGAATATTCAGAATTTTCCAACTTAAAATTATAACTTCTATTCAGACATATATCACCTATAACATAAAAGCCTTGACACTAAAAGCTTATTCTCCTGCAGGTTCTAATCAAAGAGAAGTTTCACTTCTATGATTTCACCAACAAAATTCCAAGGTTTCTTAAATAAAGGTGCCATATATCTGAAGTGTAATTCAAAAGCAAACAGTTCCATTCATCTATGAATGGAATGCTTCTAGCAATAAGCATTTTATTACATCCTCCTTTTGTCCCTACTCATACAAGAAAGGGTCCATTGCTGGTATCAGATATTAACACAAAACACGGATTACCAAGAATGAAGACAAACCCAGATGAAAGTAATAAATACCAAGTTCTAACGGAACTCAGAAAAGTATGCACTTACTTAGGTTAGCATCAATGAAAATGACAATTGAATGAGCTAAAAAACATAGTGAATTCATAACTTACATTTTGAAAGGCATTTTCACCTTTGGAGGATGCTATGGAATGAATTCACTATTCTGAAAACTGATAGATGAAAGAAAATTAAGGATTTCTCTATTCTTCATATAGGAATGATACAGCAGGATAACCAAATAGTTTATGAAGGAAGTTTTCCTCCACAGAATTAGCCAAACTCATAAACGAAGAATAAACTAACAGAATTATAATTAATTATTTATAAACTATGATCTAATAATTGATACAGGAAACAATCATCAATGGCTGTTAACATCATAAAAATTGCAATTGGACATTAATGTCTTTTAATAAAATTATACCTTTGTAGTTTTGCCCTCCCTGCTAATTATACCCAAATCTGGCCAAGCCCCTAAATTCAATTACAAATTTACAGAAATTAATAGCATCCACAAAAAAACATACAGTTAACATCACACATAATGGTGAAAAATTGAATTATTCTCCCTAAAATCAGGAACAAGCAATAAGATCTGCACTTCTATATTGCTGAACAGAACAATATAGGTTCTATAGGTTCTGGAGATTTGAACCATTAAAAGTAAGGCAAGAAAAACGAATAGAAGGTATTAAGATCAGAAAGGAAGAAGTAAAACTGCCCCTTATTTGCAGAAAAATTAATTGTTTATATAGAAAATCCCAGGTAAACCTACAAAAAAACTACTAGAGGCATCTCTTCAGATTCTATCTGGGTAGCAGTCTGGGAAAACAGTTGCCTGGTACCTCTCAGTCTCCAAAATGTGGACTCGATTTTCATTTCCTCCCCCATCCATGGTTTCACCAGATTTTTAATGAGCACCTATTTGGTGCTAGCCCCAGAAGTACACAGCAGTTGGCAGGAGTGCTGCTGTATATTGTCAGATCTCCCCAAAGCTATTAGACTCCTATTTGGCTACTGAGTACTCAGTCGTCTGGCCAGTCCAGATGCCATTTCCCTCATTTTATGTGCTATAGACTAACCTTAGGGATTTAAATGAGAACTTTGCACTCTGCTTGGGCATTACCTCAATCCTCTGAGTCAATATCCACAACCAGGTCATCTCCCATTAATTTCAACATTTAGCCTGCTCTCACTTTACTCTATCCCAGTGTTTCCTGTTTCTTTCTTTCTTTCTTTTTTTAAAGATTTATTTATTTCTTTATACAAGCACTGGGTACAGTTAGAGCGCGGGAGGGCGAGAGAGCATTCACTAGAGTCAGAGCGGAGAGCAGAACAGGCAGACTGATGAAGTACACTGCTGAGGGGAGCAGTGGGTGGCAGGAGAGGTCTGCACACCATGTGGGACCCTCACCCTGTGGCCGGGGATCAAACTGGAGCTGAAGAGGCTGCGGGCAGCTTTGCAACCCAGCGCTCAACCGCTGCACCACCGGGGAGGCGCGTTTCCTGTTTCTAAGACTCTAGTATGTCCTACATCTAAAGACTTTGGAATTATAATACATTTCCTCTCTTGTGGGAAGCTTTCACAATCTACACTGAAGATGAACTCACAAAAAAAGTTATAAATCACACACACTCATAAGGCAAAATGAGCAGAGTATTATCAAATCAAAAAATCAATGATAACAACAGAGGTTCACAGGTAAATACTTTGGCTTTGTATACTACATATGATTTCTGTCAAATATTCTTCTTTTATTTTTACAATGCTTTAAAAATTTAAAAATCATTCTTAGCTCATGAACCATACAAACACAGACTTGGACTGTAGGTCATAGGAAACTAGAAGAGTTAAGAGAGATCTTATTGTCCTTAGATGTTTTCAACAATGCCATCACTTCTCTAGTGAATACCCTGGTCTATGTTACCAAAGAGATGCTGTATCTCTATTAAAGGAGAAATCTAAGATCTGGGTCAAGCAGCAGGGTCTTGTATAGAAGAGAAAAGCTTATGCATTCTATTTACTCATTTTTTGTATTCTCTCTCTTTCTTCTCCCTCCCTCTCTTCTTCCCTCCCTCCCTCTGTCTCTCTCTCAAGTGCAGGCGCACACACGCACACCCCTTAGCCCCTGTAGGAGTTAATGTTTTCTACCCCTCAGTCAGACCCTATTTGAATCCAGTTCAGTGAATTTGGGATTTTTTATTTAATTCCTCAATTTTCTTTTCTTTTTTGTTTTTTAAAAGACTGTCTTTGAGGTTTTTTTTTTTCTTGCCTTTTTTTTTTTTTTAAGATTTATTCATTTTACACAAGAACCAGGGTACAGGCCAGATGTGCGGGAGGGTGAGAGGATTCACCAGAGACAGAGCGGGGAACAGAACAGGCAGACTGACAAAATACACTGCTGAGGGGAGCAGCGGGCGAGACAGGAGAAGTCTGCTGCACCATGTGGGACCCTCACCGGCCTGCCGGGATCGAACCAGAGCTGCAGAGGCTGCGGACAGCTTCACAGCACTGCGCTCAACCACCTGCGCCACCAGGGGAGGCCCTAATCCTCAGTTTTCTTAACTGTAAAATAGAGAATGGAAGTAGCAACTACCTCAGGGGGTTGCTGTGAGGACAAAATGAAATAACATATCAATATAAAGCATTTAGCATGGGGTTGGACATTTGCTAAGTATTACAATGAGGATAACGACTGCTTACAAAAACTATTCTAATATTTTCTTGTGTCTCTTCATCTTATTCTCTGTATCATCCTTCTATTAGAATGACAAGGTGATTCCCAGCTGCTCTGAAAATCTTCACTGACAGGTTGGAATAGAATTAAAAGGAATTTAGTCCTTGATTTGCAATTCTGAAGGCTACTGTGGGTGAAACTTTCACATAGGGTCATAATGATCACTTGGATAACACTTTCACTGTCAAATAAAAATGTGATAAAGATTTCCCCTTGTCTGGAGGGCACATTTTAACTGTGATTATCAAGGAGTATAGATTCTGCATAAGGTTTGTTTGCTTTTTATTACCTTTGTTATTTCCCCCAATTTTTACAGTACCTATTTCTTTTTCTGACAGATTTATTGCCTGACATCAATGTTACACACTTACATTCACAATACTTGCTCTTAAAACAAAATAGGAAAGGACAAGGCAGGGTCTCCCATACAGGGATTTGGTCCAATGTACTTCATTTCCCTATATTTCAGAATGCTTGGCACAAGTAAATGTGAACTAATGCTACAGGTGTTTTATTTCATCTGACGTTCATCACACATTTATAATTTTCACTTCACCTTCAGTGCAAGTTTCCAATTAAAATAATTAAAAACATGTAATATATTAGTTCATAAAATATATTGTTAAATCATATTTTAGTTACAAAAGGTAAGTGACAACAAACTGAAAAGATTTTGCAGTAACAATAAATATGTAAATAAGTTAAGATATATCTTCACTGCATCTTGAAATAATCTTTAATCTTTCTTTTCTCATCTGAGTGGTGGCAAACAGTGTTGGCATGCGCCAAATTAGTATTAAATTAAAATTAATAGGCCTTTATGTGTCAAACTTTTAATGTAGTGTTTAAATAAAGCATTTAATTATGGAGGATTATAATTCATCCACAGCACCCAAAATGAGATAAGCATAACTTCTAACCTCACAGATCTTTCTCTCCTTTAGGAAGCTTTATTTCTTCTGAACCACACTAACCTCAGTTCTGATTCATTGAGCCCTCACAGGCTGAAAGTGAAGTTGCATTCACAGGAGAGACATAACCCACATTCCTAGGAAGCCTGAAAACAAAAATACAGCATCAACAGAAACAAAAGCACACATTCAGTACCACTGCACACCACATATCTCCAAGAATCAAAGATGATTTTGGAGTATTTTATCATCTTATAAATACACCAGTCACTCTCACTGTGGCTAGTGTGCATCTGAAAAATCTTTCAACACATCCCCTGTTAGAAATCCACAGGGATGGATAAGTAATGAGGAAAGACCTTTCCAAATTTAAAAGGAAACATTTGGTACTTCAGTTTCCAGTATTGAACATCTCTTTTTCAACAAAGGAATTTATTACACAGTACGTCACCTTTTCCCTGTTGGAGGATTTAATGCCAATTCTGGAGCTGGGTTACTTCTGGTTTTCAAGCCTGTCTTGTGAAATTAAAGAGAGGGCTGCCTCAAAAGTGATAGAACACACACAAGATTTCATTCTTCACAGTGTCCCCACAGTTATCAAACCTGGAACCTATTATATGCAGGAAGAAAACATAAGGAACTTTATAAAAGAGATGGAATAAGTGGTGAAGATGTCTAATCTGGTCTAGTTCAAAGGTTATATTTTAACCAACACACATTTAGTGTTTCCCCAATATTCAGATCTCTCTGAATCCTTAACTTTCAACACACTTTGGATATATCAGGCTTTTCTTTTTGTATTGAATAAAGAATAAATAACCAAGAGAAAAACCAATTTTATAATTACCCCCTAAAGATCTTGGCTCTTGCTAACTACGATGTCACTGACATATAATTCAGTACTTCATAATTTTTTAAAATACATAAAAATATATTAAAATTAAGCATGGAAAAATATTTATCTAGAACACAGTGCTAAGTATATGCTACATACAGTAAATGCTTGGTGTTTATTAGTCATTATCAACATTATCAATTTTATTGAGAAGGTATAACCAAACCACAAAAAATTCGGGTCTGAACAAAAAGTAGCTGCATATATGGGAAAAATTCCTGTTTTACGAACATAAATACTTTCAAAGATTAAAACCTAGTTCAAAGAAACTAAAACATTTTAAATTAGCAAAACAGATTTTCCAGAAAAGAGTAGTGAAAATCCTTTATCCAATCTGTCATGTCATTGCTTGTGGATAACAATGCAAAGGTGCCCCTTTGTAAAGTTTGAACACTTCCTCTTCCTTGTCCCTCTCCTTTGAAGTCACATTCTTAATATGAGAATTTACCCAATATTCATTTTGAGTGTGAATACAGATGATGAAATAAAATCTTTCTTTCTGCTCTAAATTATCTCAATATAGTTACCTAATAATAACATTCTAGTTAAGAGATTTGAGGGACAAATCCTAGGAAGGAAAACAATCTGATGCAAATACCCCCAATAAAAGTGATGCTCTTTGCTATGATGGAGTTCCTTAAATTCTGTTACCACTATTGCATTTGTCTGGGAAACATGAGAATTTATAAACATGAGAATTATCCACATTTAATAACTTCATTTAGGTCAGTAGTTAGAAAAGTAGTATCACTTTTGTAATGTTCACTTGATGTTCTTGTCCATCTTCTATCAGAATTCCTGTTTCTGAAACAGGTACCACAGATGAGGAAAATCACCTGCACCTATGGAACCAGAAATGAGTCACATTAAGATTCTTGTGCCTCAGTTTCCTCATTGGAAAAAAATAAATGGTTTAGCTTGAAACAAATGAAACTTTGTAGCTGTAAGTATTTTTAGAATTTCTCAATAACATTCTGGTTAAATTTTAATTAAGAGATTTGCAATGGACAGATCACTTTTTTAAATAGCTCTTTATTCGCTCAGTCCACTTTTTTATTGGGTTCTTAGCTTTATTTTTGTTGAGTTACAAGAGTTCTTTGTAAATCTTGGACCTTAGTCCTTTGTCAAATATAAGATGTGCAAATACTTTCTCCCATTCAGTAAGATTTCTTTCCATTTTAATGGTAGTTTCACTCACTGTGCATTAGCTTTAAAGTTTGATGTCGAGTTAAATAGATACTTCTCTAAAGAAGACATACAGATGGCTAACAGGCACATGAAAATATGTCCAACATCACTTATCATCAGAGAAATGCAAATCAAAACCACAATGAAATACCATCTTACTCCCACGAGAATGGTCTATATTTAAAAAAAAAAAATTGTTTGTGAGGGTGTGGAGAAAAAGTAACCCTCTTACACTGTTGGTGAGAACATAGATTTGTCTAGCCCAAATGGAAAACAACATGGAGGTTCCTCAAAATATTAAAGATATACTGTATGCATATGATCCAGCAATTTCTTCATCCACTCCTCTGTCAATGGATGCTTAGGTTACACACACACACACACACACACACACACACACACACACACACACAGTGGAATACTATGCAGCTATAAAAAGAGATGAAATCTTGCTCTTTGTAGCAACATGGGTGGAAATAGAGGGGATTACACTAACTGAAATAAGTCAGAAGGAGAAAGACAAATTGATGAATTTGCTAGTATGTGGAATACAGAAATAAAACAACAGAGTAACAGACAAAACTAAACAAAAACAAACCCTAGAAATATGGCTAGAGAGGATATATAGGAGGAAGATGGGGGATGAGGAACAAAAAAAGAAGGGACCCAGTGGTCTATGGCCCTTTGGTGGTGGATATGGTGTGATAACACACATCTGAAGAAGTATGAATCTATTTCTCTAGATCATCTACAGTATCGTTAGCCAATGTTATTTCCATTAGAGACAATAAAAGATAAATAAAATGATGTATTCAAAAGAATAAAAAGCTTTTAATTAATGAAAGTGCATATTTATATTAAATTCAGCTATGGAGAAACTTACTTTTTAAGGTGGACAAGAAAACATCATTGGGGGGCCTCCCTGGTGGCCCAGAGATAGTGTCTCAGCACTATCACAACATCGCTGCTATGTCCTGAGTTCGATCCCTGGCAGACCTCTCCTGTTTCACTCGCTGCTCCCCTCAGCAGAGTATTTCAATAAATTTGCCTGTTCTGCTGCCTGCTCTGTGTCTGGTGAATCCTCCCATCCCCCATACCTCTGGCCTACACCCCAGTTCTTCTATGCAAAAATAAATAAAACCTTTAACAAAAAGAAAACAACAATGACTATTTGATTCACCATCAATTCACCAACTATTACATATATATCTAGAATGTTCACAAATATCATCTTGTCAAGATTTTACAAGTGACTTTAAGAAAAGTATTATCAATCACATTTAACAGATAAGAACTAAGATTCTAATATACAAGTCTTATAACTCCAAGTAACAAACTTATTCTAAAATGATCCATCAGTGCAGAAACCAGGCTAATACTATCACTGAATAGAGGAAATAAAAGCAAAGAAAATTAAAAAGTCTCAAAAAACCTATATCCATGAGTTTATGGTCAAAATCAAAGTAATAATTACCTACAGATTAAGCAGCACAAAAAATTGTGATACCAACACATAAGCCTCTAATTTTAACCATAACATCCTAGAAATAGTAAATTCGAAAGAAATATTGTTAAAATTGGATATTTCATTTTGCATTAAAGCCATAGTGGGTACTTTATGAATAGAGAAAGTTATTTACAAACAACTATAGTAATAGAGGTGTAATGTAATGTTAAATAAACATTTAAGTTTACATATTGATTATATATTGGCGGTATAACTCAGTAGTAGATAGTTGACTGCACATTGATTATGTGTAGTATTTGAAGTCCCCAAACAGAAAGAAAATATAGTTACACTATACCCTACATTTAATCTATAAGTACTAAGCCAGCCATGTATATTAAACATTTAATTAATAATTTTCATAAAAGTGGGGTCTCCCTGGAAGTACAAGGTGTTAAGCACTGCACTATGAAGCTGTCCACAGCCTCTGCAGCACAAGTTTGATCCCCAGCCAGCCAGAGAGCAACCCACATGATGCAGCAGACCTCTCCTGTCTCACCCGATGCTCCCCTCAGCAGTGTGTTTCAGTCAGTCTACCTGTTCTGTTTCCCACTCTGTCTCTGGTGAATCCCCTCATCCCCTGCATCTCTGGTCTGTACCCCAGCTCTCGTATGCATAAATAAATAAATCTTTAAAAAAATAATTTTCATAAAAAAAATTAGAAGTGTTTTATGGGGAAAAATTGTCAAAGCCTCTTTCAAAACTGAAAAAGGCTGTTTGAGTTGATGTTATTTCTCAGTAAATTTCTCTATACAAAGGGGACCATATAAATCATTTCATCAGCTTTAAAGCTGTACTCAGAGTTTATAAACAACATTCAGTATTTACAGGCCTCATGAAGTACGATGCAGAAAAAAAATTTAATCTGTTCATGAGTCATAGCTTATCTCTTTCTCTATTCAATACAATGTCAAGGGTAGTTGTAAGACTGGAAAAAAACACAAAAGTTCAGAAGGTAAGAGGGGAAATGGTAATTGTATTCATTTGGTTAGAAGGAGTAGAATTTAAGAAGTAATAATAAATAATAATAAATGATTCATAAGCTATCTTACCACTAGCAGAACTATAATATAAGGAGATAAAATAAGGGAAAAACAAAATAGAGCTAGGCAACCTCAAATGAGTAGGTGTAGCAAAATGCAAATAGACAAGATAAATCCTAGTACTTTCCAAGGATTTCATCTAAGATTATTATTAAGAATTATTGTTAGTTTAAAAAGGAAATATACTCACTTATCTTAATTTTAAGGATTTATTTTAGCCCAGAAATTTATTTATAAGCATATTCAAAGTTACATCAATTTAAGCTTCTTTTTTTTTTAATAGAGGCATGTTTTTATTTATTTATTTATTTATTTGTTCTTTTGTTTTGTTTGTTTATACAAGCACTGGGTACAGTCAGAAGTACAGGAGGGTGAGAGAATTCACCAGAGCCAGAGCGGGAGGCAGAGCAGGCAGAAGGACCGAAGTACACTGCTGAGGGGAGCAGCGGGCAGCAGGAGAGGTCTGCGCGCCATGTGGGACCCTCCTCCGGTGGCCGGGGAGCAGCCAGGGACCGAACTAGTGCCGCAGAGGCCGCGGGCAGCTTCGCAACCCAGCGCTCAACCGCTGCGCCACCGGGGAGGCCCAATTTAAGCTTCTTAATGTCGCCTAGGACCTGAGGAAAGAAAAAGATATATCTATGCCTAAAATTAACAAGGTCAGAAAATTCATAGAATTCTACATTAAAACTCATATATAGCTTTCATACAGATTTTCATAAAACCCAAAGTAAGATCCCACATATTACTCAAAAACCTATGAGGTTATGGTTATAAACAATTAGCTAAACTTCTATTTGATTACCAATAAAAGCAATCACTTTGGGGACCATGAATTTATGTGACAAAGGCAATGGTGACACTATCATTACCTGGAGAATAACATGTAAATTATAATAAAAATACTGACATTAAGTTATCAAATTGAAATGACAATTTCCTGAGAGAAGTAAACAAGGGCCTTTAAGAATCACTGGTACTGGGTCAGATTAAATATGCCATTTTTATTTTTTTAATTTTATTTATTTTTTTAAAAGATTTATTTATTTATTTATACAAGCACTGGGTACAGTCAGAAAAGTGGGAGGGTGAGAGAATTCACCAGAGCCAGAGCAGGGAATAGAACGGGTAGAGTGACAAAATACAATGCTGAGGGGAGCAGCAGGCATGGCAGGAGAAGTCTGTCACGCCATGTGGGACCCTCGCCGGTGGCCGGGGGTCAAACTGGCGCTGCAGAAGCTGCGGGCAGCTTCGCAGCCCAGCGCTCAACCACTGCACCACCTGGGGAGGCCCTAAATATGCCATTTTTAAATATCCATGTTCACTGCAGAACTATTTACAATACCCAAGCTATCTCCATAGTGCCCAAGTACAGATGATTGGATCAGGAAGATATGTATAGAGATACAATATGGAACACTACTCAGCTATAAAAAAGATAAAGTCTTGCTCTTGCGGCAACATGGATGGATATGGAGGGAACTGTGCTAAACAAAATAACTCAGGAGAAAAACAAATTCCAGATGGTATCACTTAAATGTGGAATATAGAAAAACCAAACAAAGGATCAGATAAAGCCAAATGAAGAACTAACGCTAAAAAGTTGACAATAGAATGAAGGCTACCAGATGGGAGGGGGCAAGACAAGATTGGGAGGGAGTACAATGGACTCTGGTGGATTATAACTGTGTGTCTCTGTGATTAGTGCAGAATGGTAACAATACCTGAGGTGGGAGATCCTATACTTCGAACACACTAAACCAATGTTACCTCAATTTAAAAAAGGGGGGGACCTGCTCATGGATTGGAAGAATAAACATTATTAAAATGGCCATCCTACCAAAAGCAATATACAGATTCAATGCTATCCAATCAAAATTTCAATGTCATTCTTCAAAGAAATAGAACAATTATTGATGAAATTCATATGGAATCACAAAAAAACCCGAATAGCCAAAGCTCTCCTGAAAAAAAAAGAAGGGAATGGAGGCATCACACTCCCAGACTTCAAACTATACTACAAAGCCATAATCATCAAAACTGCATGGTATTGGAACAAGAACAGACATACAGACCAATGGAATCGAATAGAAAAATCCAGAAATAAACCCACAGATTTATGGTCAACTAATCTTTGACAAAGGAGCAAAGACTATGCATTGGAGCAAAGAAAGTTTGTTCAACAAATGGTGCTGGGAAAACTGGGTCGCTACATGCAAAAGAATGAAGCTTGACCACTACCTCACACCATACACAAAAATCAACTCAAAATGGATTAAAGAATTAGACATAAGACCTGAAACCATAAAATATATAGAAGGAAATATAGGCGAAACACTACGTGATTTGCACATCAAAAACATCTTTACAGACACATCATCCAAAGCAGTGATAGTGAAGGAAAAGATAAACAGCTGGGACTACATCAAATTAAAGAGCTTCTGCACAGCAAAAGAGACAATAACAAAAACAAAGAGAAACCCCACCAACTGGGAGAACATTTTTGCACACAACACTAATGATAAAGGACTGATCACAAAAATCTGCAAAGAGCTGATGAGACTCAACAACAACAAAGAAAATAATCCAGTCCAAAAATGGGCAGAAGAGCTAAAAAGAAACTTCTCTGAAGAGGAAATGCAAATGGCCAACAGGCATATGAAAAAATGTTCAACATCACTTGTCATCAGGGAAATGCAAATCAAAACTACCATGAGATGGCATCTTACACCAGTGAGAATGGCACATATTAAAAAAACTAGCAACAACAAATGTTGGCGAGGGTGTGGAGAAAAAGGAACTCTTCTGCACTGTTGGTGGGAGTGCAAACTGGTCCAACCACTATGGAGAGCTGTGTGGAGATTTCTGGACCTACTAAACATAGAGCTTCCATGTGATCCAGCAATTCCACTCCTAGGTATTTACCCAAAGGACACAGAAACATCAATTCCAAAGAGCACCTGCACCCCTATGTTTATAGCAGCACTATTTACAATAGCTAAGCTTTGGAAACAGCCCAAATGCCCAAAAATAGATGACTGGATCAAGAAGATGTGGTACACATACACCATGGAATATTACTCAGCATTCAAAAAAGATAAACACATGCAATTTGCAGCAACATGGATGGCGCTGGAAGGGATCATGCTCAGCGAAATAAGCAAAAAAAAAAAAAAAAAAGAAAGAAAAATACCAAAATACCAGATGGTCTGACTCATAGAAGGAATCTAGAAAACTTAAATAAGGGACCAGGAAAATGAATAACTATAAGAAAGTGAAAATCAAAATCAACAAAAAACTATGAACCAGAGACACTTTTTAGGGGGTGGGGGGCGGGAGGGGAGGGATTGGGGTCAGAATGGGGGGGGTTGCAATTGTATGGGGAATATAAAAATAAAATTTATTATTTAAAAAAAATAAATAAAATTAAAAAAGGGGGGGATTAAAAATTGTCACTTTTCTTCAAATTTTGAAACACCTGTCTAAGGTGCAGAAGCACAAATGACTGGCAATCAAAAAGCCAAAGGAAATTCTCTGTGCAACAGCCTATCACTAGTACTCTGTGGATGGCATGTGTCCCATACTGGTATAGCAAAAATACATTTTGAAAAGTAAAGAAAAAAATATTCTAGTTAAAATGTTAAAGTTCTATCCCTTGCTGTCCACATTAATAAATCTTATGTTGGTCCTCCCCAGTGCGCAGCGGTTGAGCGCTGGGTTGCGAAGCTGCCCGCGGCCTCTGCTGCGCTGGTTCGATCCCCGGCTGCTCCCCGGCCACCGAAGGAGGGTCCCACATGGCGCGCAAACCTCTCCTGCTGCCCGCTGCTCCCCTCAGCAGTGTACTTCGGTCCTTCTGCCTGCTCTGCCTCCCGCTCTGGCTCTGGTGAATTCTCTCACCCTCCGGTGCTTCTGACTGTACCCAGTGCTTGTATAAACAAATATAAATAAATAAATAAATAAATCTTTAAAATAAAATAAAAATAAATAAATCTTATGTTGCTGTGAAATATTATGACAAATGTACACTGTACTGAAGGGCCTGACAATCTGGGAATTGTCACTCAAGTTTCTTTTTTGCATTATTGATCTGGGCACAAGTACATAAGTCTGAAAGGACAAGACAATTTTGCAGTAGTTCCAGAATGATAGCTAACTTTCCCACTACAAATAAAAGGGGGCTGTAGAGCCCAGGTTAATCACACATAAATGGGTGGCTCCTATGAAAACACAGCAGTCCTGGATCTGTCTCTTTTCCTCAAAAGGTGATTATCTTCATTTTCATGCTTTCATTATCATAATGTCCACTATCGGAGTAGATGTTCTCGCACAAAAGTATGCCTGGCTGTTGTCCTTTCTGCATGATTTGGTCCAGTGTTTTTTGTTTTGTTTTGTTTTTAAAGAGGCATGTATTTTTATTTATTTGTTTGTTTGTTTGTTTTTGTTTGTACATGCACTGGGTACAGTCAGAAGCACAGGAGGGTGAGAGAATTCACCAGAGCCAGAGCGGGGAGCAGAGCAGGCAGAAGGACCGAAGTACACTGCTGAGGGGAGCAGCAGGTGGCAGGAGAGGTCTGCGCGCCATGTGGGACTCTCCTCCGGTGGCCGGGGAGCAGCCGGGGATCCAACCGGTGCCGCAGAGGCCGCGGGCAGCTTCGCAACCCAGCGCTCAACCGCTGTGCCACCGGGGAAGCCAGGTCCAGTGTTTTTAATGCCATTTTTGTGAGTCACTTATTCCTCTGCATATTCTGATCAAATGACATCCAAGAGCATCAGCTGACCATTACCCTGATTGAATGTGAACAGAAAGTCTGGCCTGGAACAAACTCTGGGTACTAGATCAGTTGAAGTTTGTAGTGGAGCGTCTTAACAATTGTCCATTTTTCTGATTCTTTCTTCTCATTTTCTAGACTACAATCCCAGTTTGTGCTAGAAACATACTTTAGTATAAAGAGAAAATAGGTTAAAAGTAAAGTGGGTGAAAAGTTACATACCAGAATTGTACTAAGCTTAAGACAGCTGGTATGGCTATATTAACGTTAAACAAAATAGATGTCAAAATAAAGAGGAATACCTAGAGCTAAAGGATATTTTTATAATGATAAAAGACATAATCCTCATGTGCATGTCACCTAAAACCTTCTAAATGGAGAATTGTATTTATAATACTTCCAAATATTAGTTTTTAAAACAGAAGAGAGAAAATAATATATCTAAAGGATTGGAAAACATCAATTACATAAAAATCGATAAATTGACAGTTTTACATGTGAGCAAATAAATATAGATAAAATAATTTTTTTTAATTAAATAAAACCTGAGTATCTTAGGATATTGCCTGGGCATCATCTCATTATTCTGAAAAATGATGTACCAATAACAAAACAGGTATCTTTTCTACTTTTTCTGTATAAACTGTGGGTAGTCAAATAGACAATGAACAAAAAAGTTTCATTTTAGAATTATAACAAATAAATGCAGGAGAAATCATAGGATACAAAGGAATATTAAATAAAACTTAAACTAAATGAACTTAGAGTTACATAGCAACCACATGAGAAAATGCTATTGAAAGCTATTATTTCATAAAAGAAGCAAATCACAAAGGATTATGCACCACACTCCCCATAGCTCAATAAAAACCATAAAACTGAATAATATGTTATTTATGGATACATATATGTGATTAAACTTTTCTCTTTAAAAGAATGAAAACACAAGATAGTGGTCATCCTTGAGGTAAGAAAGGCAGGGATTTGATTCTATCTCTATGCTTCATAAATTAAATACAGAATATATTATCTTACAGATATCCAATAATGCAACTTACAAGTACTTAGTTCTTATTATGAAAAGACACTGTTAATATCTACCAAAATCCTTTAAAATTTCCTTCTTTCTGAGTTTATTAATCATACTTCCGGGAATTAATAGTAAGGAAATAAACCAGCATATGAAAGCTACATACAATAATTGTAACTGCAAAAAATAATGCAAATGAAAACAAAACCTAGAAAAAAACCTGATGACTATTCTAACATAAACCATAGAGCAGACTAAACCATAGAGCAGAAGTTTACATAGCTATTTAGAGGTAATAAAATAAGTTACCATTTTAATCACCAACTTAAGAGTTGATAAATTCCTAAACTTTATAAGATAATCAGGGGCACAAAAGGTGGATAATCCATGAATAAAAATCCCATGAAATTTCACTAAAATTTTGTGTTAAGTTATGCAGTCAACTGTGTTCAGATGTATGTTTTTTTGGAAGAGAATACACCATTTTTAGTTTTTAAAGGGAAAATCGTTGTTTCAAAAAGAATTACTACGGTAACAAGTCTCCTAAGATGGGCCCTGATAAATGAAGTGCTCATTTCTCATGCTTTATGTGATCTTGTCCTACAATGAAACTAAGTTGGTCATGTTATTCACTTTTATCATTAAAAACACAATGCCAGACTCATGCATAAGCCCTAAGGAAGCCTAAAGGCTTTCAATTTTGCAATTTGAGCATCCTGAGCTACCACTTAAGACATCCAGTTACCTTGCTGCAGAGGCCTCGTTTTAGGCTGGAAAGCCCTGTTACTACTTAGAAAGACAGAAAGAAGTACTGGGTAGACAGCAAGACTAAAGCATTCCAGCACACCAGGTGAGCGTAGCCTTCTCCTTGTCATTACCAAGGTAACATGACATGGAATGACCATCATGAACATCTAGTTAAGCCACCTCTTCACTTCAAATACCTAATATTTTGCAGTATAATGGCTGAAACAAAAATTAGAAGATATTCATTAGAGGATATAACATCACACCTCAGTCCTTTGTGCAATCCTTTTATGTGCACATATGTGTACATGGACACACTTACAAACACACACACAATGCCATTTATATTAGTTTCATTGAGCAAAAACAACTTTGGTCACTTTGATTTCATACATTTTATTTACACACCACCCTATTATTATGCCTAAAGAAAACATAACTCAAGATTCTAACTTTGTCCTTATATTAAAAGAAATGAAACCCTGAATGACCATTTGTTTTAAATATTACAGTGGTTACTTATGTAAAGCACTTTCTCTTCCTCTGGGCTTAAAAAAAAAAAAAAAGATTGAAGTTAAAGGAACGTATGTTTAAAAGTATTTTTTAAGACTAAGAAATTGCATTTTATTATGTCATACTAGGACAATTATTAAACTTTTACTAAATAGAAACACTTTCTGTCTATTAATTTCCACAATAAATCTTACAAATGATACTTGAGAGGGAAACAAATTCAAACAGAACTAGGAATCCTGCCTCAAAACCAAGAAGCAAAGCAGAACATAAACAATATGAAAAAGGACAGATCCCATTTCATCTATTCAATTTGAATGAAATGAAGATATAAACAAACTTTGTGGTGGCATGTTTTTTTTTAATCTACTGCATTTGATTTTTCCAAACAAAAACATCCATTTTCCACAGCCAGGTCTCTGTTAACCAAAAATAATGCCATGACAAAGCATGGCTTTGGTAAGGACAGACTTAAATGACAACATGTTTTTAACTCTCTGAATACCTAACCAACAGCTGATTAAATTTCAATTTAGCTCCTCTTCTTTTTCACATTTCTCTACTATCATTGAGTGAAAATTCTTCAGATTCTTTGGGCATTGTTTGACCTTATTGAACCTCAGATTTCTCATATAAAAATAAGCCATTATGAGAAAAGTACTTAGCACAGTGCCTGACTATAGCAATTGTTCAACAATGGTCACTGTTGTTATCATTCCTATTATTAATCACAAAGTGATGGCAAGTGTCAAGCTTAGTAAAATAATAGAGATTACCAGCACATCTATTTCCTTCTTACAGGATCTTGATATTTCTCTGCTTTCTACTCTTCCCACCCACAGTCAAGTACATGACCCACAGCTTATGATGTACCCTTGATTGGTTTTGGGTAATCTCACTTTGCAAGTGAACAGTTCAGGAATGGGCATGTGAACCAACATTAGCCAACCAATAAAATGTGAGAAGTCTATTGGGGAGCTTCTGAGGAAAGTGTTCCTCACTCCTACAAAGGGAGATATTAAAAAAATTATTTTTTTTATTCCACTAGAGATTTTTATGTGACAGTTTTTCTGCTAATGCAATAGCCATTCTGCCATCAGCAAAAAAAAGTCAACAATAATGACAGCAGAGCAAACATGAGAAATGAAGAGCTGGAATTCTGATGTCATCAATGGAACCCCTAAATCAACCAACCCTAGAGTCCACCTACTTTTGATCTCCCTCTTATACTTCTGAACATCCTCTTGTATGAAATCATGTAATTTCTTATTGTTGAAACCAATTTGAGCTGTGATTTCTGTTATCTGCAGCCCTCTAACTACTACGGTAATATAAGGTAATATAAGTTAAACCATCCTTCGTGTCAATAGAACAGAATCTTCAGCATGAAAACCTAAAGTTCTTAAACAAGCAGTTTAAGAGAATACCAACAACTAGTTTACTAGTTTACCAATGTGGAACAAATAAGTCATTTTGCCAAACAATCTGTTTGACAACATTTCAAAATATGGAAAGAGTTACTGAATTCAATTCAATAGATATTTATTGAATAGGGTAGAGTTCAAACAAGAGCAAAAAAAGAAACATGCACTCCTTCCTCAAAAAAATGCTAAGTTATTTATAACGCAATGACAGCAATAAACAAATGAAGTAATGATGATAATTGGGTTACTCGAATAAGAGTTGCCCAAACTTGTAGATCAAAATAAAATTTACCTGTGCAAGTCACATAGTTGCTGAAAGCCATCCATGAACTTGATGACAGGACAGAGTTTCAACTGCAAAACTGGTTCCAAGAAAAGCTTAGGATTATACACAAACCTAAGTCTGCATCCTTAATCTTACTCCAGATGCAAACAGGCTAAAATACTGATGTGAAAAACTACAAACAAGGAACTGCTACTAAGATGTGAAGTAAAATCAAAATAGATGAGAAAATCAGACAAACTGAAGATGTAAGGGACAAATATATTAAAAATATTTCAGTTGAGAAGATTATATTTCTATATTCCACTAAATTTATTTTAGCATGTACCCTTGAGGTAAAGAGGCAATCTAAAATTTAAGATCAAGGCAGAACTCAGATGAAGCAAATGCTCATTAAATCTTCAAGTTCCTTTTTGTCCTCTGACAGAAATCTTACTAGCCATCTTAACTCTATGAGGCAAATATTCTTTTTTAGCTCTGAAGACACACCACCATATCATCAGAGCAGAATTCAGTCAGGAGCTTATTATTGTAAAATTAATATCAATATTATAATATAATTGTACAATACAATGTTATTTTAATATCAATAAATAGTGGTTAATATGATAGATTACGCACATATAATTTATAAGGAAATTATGAAGAATGAGGAAAACATTTTCATTTCGACTAGAATAGAGAGAAATGGATGGAAAAAATAGAATTCAGCATTACAGATGCACCCATAACACTGAATCCTAGCTCAGGGGTACAAAAATGGAAAAATCAAGGATAACTAGTATAACTTTATGTTTCTCCTTCATTTAAAAAAAATGCTTTTTTTTTTTCCTGGTACAGGGGGCTATACCTTTCCCACCTGCTTCCTCTACTCCAATTCAATATCAATTCTGATTCCCAAATCCATGATATCCTATACCCCAAACTGCCTCATGTGTGTGCCTGCTCTTCCATTCAATGCGGGTATGTGTAGATCTAAAACGCTACTGAGGAATTTTAGTTGAATTCTCTGATTCTTCAACATCCAGCTCAGATTTTTTTTAAAAATGAATATCCATGCTTCATATTGGCCAATGCTTGTTTCAATTATTTTTAAGCAAAGTCAAAAGAAATATAAAACAACAAATAAATACTTTTTTGTATATGAACAAAACTTTCTGAAAATAAAAATTTAAGGTCATGGTGTGTTATACTGTGGGCTAGATTCACTAATGAGAACCATGACATATATTCAATAACAAATAAAATGAAAGCTTGTTTCTACATTCTACATTTACATGTCTCCATTTCTCCATGATTCACAAATAAATATTTGTGTTCAAATTAACCAGCAACCATGGACAAAGTGAGTAAAATTAAACACATTTGATTCAGCATTACATCCTCCTTACCTCTATCAACACCTTTTAGAATTAGCAGTTTTATTCATTTCTGTTTGCAATAAGAACCTTAGCTAATATATCAGATGACCCCATAGGTATATTTCATAAGCATCTGAAAATACAATTATCATTTCAGACAAACAATAACCTCGTCTCGGAATTCCCTATTCATATTGGTTCATATGGTCACTTTTAACTATCTGTTAATACCCTTAGGGATATCTAGGGATATACACCAGATCTCCTAACTTTATTTACTTTTTTTTTTTTTGGTGGCATACGTTGTTTCTTTTTTCTTTTTTTTTAATTTATTTTTTACATCCTTGTTCATTTTTTAAAAATATTTGTTTCCCTCTCACACCCAAGTGTAGTCCCCATGGAGTTTCCTTCACCAATGCACCCGTGTACCATCACCATAGTCCATTGTGCTCCTCCCTCCCTCCCCCTGATCCCTCTCCCTCCGCCTCCCCTGCAGGATATCTCTGGTTTATAATTGTGTGTTTTGTTTTGTTGTGTTTTGTATTGTTAATATAGGGGAACCAAATAAGACATCAGTGTAAAAAAGTAAGATCTGCTAACCTTAAATGTATCAAACACAGTGGGGGGAAAGACAGTGGAACTGTAGGGGATGAGTGTAATGTGCAAGGCACAGCATGGGGAAAGAATCACTTTGCATTGAAAATTGTCTTGCTACTTAAAGCATGATCAATAGACAAGCCATACTGGCATCAATGGGGAGCTTGTGAAAACTGCAAAACTCCAGGACCCTTCCAGCCCCACTGGATAACAATCTGCATTTTAATAAGAGTTGCAGGAGATTCATACACTCTGAAGTGTGATAAGAGTAAATGTTAAAGAAAAAAAAAAAAGCCTACCAAGCAAAGAGACACCATTACGATTGTTATTCCAAATAATTCTAAGAAACTGGAAGCCCAAACCAAAGTTTGTTTCTAAAGAATCATGTATCTTATGCTGAAAATGTACAATGAAGCCTTAAGAGGAACTGATCCAAACTTCAAGCATCGGAGCGCTAAAACCTGAACTCCCTGGGCATCAATTTTTTCATAACAGCTTGCCAACATCAGACATATTATGTACCTTTAGAAAGTGATGAGTTATACCATGTACAACTTTCATAGCAACAAATTATCAATTTACAAAACTCAAAGTCAACATATTGTGCCTCACAGTCATTTAAGCTGGCAAGACTTTAAAGTACACACAAATCTGAAGTAATGCCTTGGAAATATTTGATTTATGTTAAACAGCGCTCTGGAATTTAAACATTCTATGCTTAACCAAACCCTATTTCTGGCCAATCAGCTCACCGATCAGCTTACATATACCCTTCCAACATATACTGCCCAGTTAAACTTAATGTTTAAAAATTTTAAGACCTTTCTGTGTTTTTTTTTTAAATAAATCTTATTTCAACTATATTTCCTGAGCTGAAAAGAACCACCACTACCACAACAAAATACCAAAAACAGCCCTGTGCTATAAAAGGCACTGCTAGTATTGAGTGAACTCTGCCTTTAACAAGAACCTTCTACAGAGGGAACTAAGATGGCAAAGCCATGAAGGCCTTCAGTCCAGTAAGGAACACGAAGCAGCGTGTCAGAAAGAAATTGTTTTTCTGCTCCTTTTGATGGGTTATGCTTTCAAGTCAGGAAATTAGAAACAGGTGTGCCAGAGGGCACACACATCCTCACTCCACGCTGAAAAACACGAGTTTTCAATTTTCAAACATGAAAGGGACTCCTGTTGAATGAAAGAAGAAATGAAAATCCAGCTCCGTTTCTGCAAACCATATGAAGGGAGCTTAGAAAGACTTTGACAAGTTGCTCTACTTACTCCCTCTCCAACTGACAGCAGGTAGTACTCGACAATGGGAAGGGAAAGGCATTCTTTCAAGTGAGAACAATCAAAGGGAGAATTACATTAAGGATCTTAGCACTGGCGTTTTTAACCCATCACTTTATGTTATGCTTCTGTTTCTACCATTTCTTCACCTTGTATTTCAAAATTAGAATTCCATTCTTTCACCAAATAACAAAGCAATGCAAAATATCTGGCCAAAAAAAAAAAAAATTGAGAAATTACAAACATCAAAAGAACATCTTAGGGCTTACTTGATCCACTATAATCCAAATCCATAATATCTTTCAGAAAAAAGAGCTACCCTTCTTCATGATGGCCTGAGCTCCCTTGGAGAGTTAGGAACATTTCGACAAGTATATGAGTGGATTTGTAGTATATGAGTGGATTCGTAGGATCAACTTTAAAAGCACTGGTTCTGGTGGGTTTGGGAAGGAGGGTGTGTGGTAGGGAGAGATGTGCTAATGACTGCAACAACAGACAAGCCATCAGATACACATACAAGACTGTAAGTTACCCTTTGGGAGGCACTGCAGTATATACTTCTTAAGCGAAAGGATTCAGGACTAGCAAGCCTTCGGTATAGATAATAATTCAACACATTTCTACATAGGCAAGAATTTCCCTACAGTGTCAGGTAAGGTCATAAATGAATAACTTTTGAAGGAAGGGACTGTCTTTACTTTTCTCTTATGATACCCAGAGCACAAATGAGAACCTCTAAAATATGTTTTCTTAGCATGAAAGCAATTGCTTACAAACTATCTTATATAAGAACAAAATGCCTGAAACTGAAGTATGCATGAAAGGACATCCTTCATATCCTTTCAAACTGCATTTTGAAGAATATCTAATGACACACACAGGCAAATCACATAATATTAAATGTACAAAGTACATCACAAGTCAAACAGTATTCTCACTTCTGGGCAAAAATCTGCCAAAATTATTAATACTGACTATCACAGGATGGCAAAATTATCAGTTTTATTTTCCAAATTCTTTTCAGCAAGCATGTGTTATTTCATAATCACAAAAACATTCAATCTTTTAAAACCTCCAAGATACATGATAACTGAAGCTATCACACTGAATTGATTTCCTAGGAAATGACCTAGCGTAATGCAGATTCTACTTTATTGCAAAATGTCAGTGACTTTAGTTATATAAAAAAGCAGGAAATATTATATTAATAGTTCATCAGATAAGAAGTGACCTAATTAGAATAACCAACAATCTCAGAATAGAACTCCTGTCCCAGATAATTACTTTAATTCTTGGAAAGATTACTCAGTTATCTATAAATAATGATATTTTTCCCCACCCCCACTAACCAAATAGTCCAAAGAGTCAAGTGCTTTTAAGATGATGATGTTTACACAAATGTTAAGGTTTTATCTATGTTATCTAGAAGTTATCTATGCTATCTTTTATCTAGAAGTCATAATTCCAAACGAATTTCTCTTGACATTATTCCCACCTCTACATATTGTATCCCAAATTATTTCAGTTTAAGTGGCTGCTCCTTGCCTTGAATCCTTAAGACTCTTTGTGAGTGTCACAAAATTATGAAAGCTTATTATCTCATAAGGACAAGAAGCTCCTGAGAAGCCAGTGTCCATCACATAAGTGAGAAACAATACTGCTGAATAAGGCAGAAAAAGGAATGAAACTGGGATGAAGCTCCAGATTCTACTGCAGAAGAAATATTAGCAAATATTTAACTCCTTAACCAGTTTGTCTCTCATTGTCTGAATCAATGCTCCTCATTCCAGAACAACCTCAGAAATGAATGATCTATCTTTATCTATATTCTAAGGTTATGAGCATCTTTTCACTAAAGAGTCCCTATTACATACAAAAAAAAATTTAAATATTTAGTCAAGACCATCTAGAGACCAAATTAAGACTCCAAAATTAAGTTCCACACATCTTGCATTCACCTCTTTTCTTCAAGCATCATTGGTCTCATCACCTCTTTCAACCCTTTATACCTTTCTCTCAGTCCTGACTCATACTCTAGGCCTGATCTAGCTACTCCAATTGTTATAGACTGAAAGTTTGTATCCCCCACAAATTCATGTAATAAAGTCTTAACATCCAATGTGATGATAATTTTTGAAGATGTAATTAGAGCTAGATAAGGTCATAAGGGGGTACCTTATGATGAGATTAGTGTTCTAGAAGAGGAAGAGCAATCAGAGCTAGTTCATTTTCTCTTTCTCTTCCCCATCCCAGCCCCCTTTGAGGATATAGCAGAAAGGCAGCTTCTGCAAAACAGTAACAGCTCTCATCAGAAAATTAATCTACTGATGATACTGTGATCTTGGAATTTCCAGTCTCCAGAACTGTGAGAAATTAATGTTTGTCATTTAAGTCATATAGTCTATGGTATTTTGTCATAGCAGAACCAAGACAACACCCCAATGTGGTGCCTCATATTCACTCACATCAATTCATTCAACAAGCATCAGAGGCTTTAAGTGATAAGCACCACTCATATCAGTTAAGAAAACTGATGAAACCCCAACCTTCATGGAATCTCATGGTAAAGCAGAGTAGATAAAAAATGATAAAATAAATAATTAAAAGATGTGAAATATCAGATGATGCCACATACTATGGAAAAAGTAAAACAAGAAAGGAAAATAGGGGTTGGCTAAACGAAGATTTATATGTTTAAATATGGGGGTCAGGGGAAATCTCAGGGACAAGGGGAGCCATCTAATTAGTAGCTGATGAAGTGGGTTGCAGAGGCTTATGGTATTAAGGGTAAAGAGATAAGAGGGAAGGAAGCAACTCAGGCAAAGTTCCTACATTGTGGGTATACCTCGCATACATTAAGGACAGCAAAGTAGTCATGTATTTGGACTGAATGAGCAAAAGAAGAAAAGCAAGAGTTGAAGTTGGAGGAGAAGGTAGGGAACACCTGGTATAAGGTCTCACAGGCCCTTCATAAGAATTTTGGTTTTTCAGTAAAATGAGGAATAGGTGGACAGTTCAAAAAAAAAAAAGGTATAGCATGATTTAACCTTGAATACCAACTCCTGTGTTAAGAACTGAATAAAGAGGAAAAGAACAAATATTAAAGCATTAGCTAGGGTCTACTGAAATATTTCAGATTAGAAATAGTAACAATTTGAATTATTGGTATCAGTAGAGGTGCTAAGAAGTGATCGGATTTTAAATATATTTAGAAAGAAAAGTAAGCAGGATTTCTTGTTGAATTGGATGTGTATAAGCTATAAAAGAAAAGAGAGCCAAAGTCTGACTCAAAGATTTTAGCCTGAGTCACTGGGAGTCTGCAATTGCCATTTGCTATGTGGAAAAGACTGCAAGAGGAACAGGTAAGGGTAGGAGTTGGAGGACAGTAGCAAGAGCTCAAATTTGGACAAGATATTTTTGAGATCTCTATTAGGTTCTGGAGACCCAGGTTGGAGGTAAAAATGTGGTATTTGTCAACATATATATGGCATTTATCCTCTATATATGGTCTCTAGACCGAATGAGAACACTGAAGGAGTAGCTATATAAAAAAAGAAAGAAGTTCAAAGACACCTCAGGGCACTTCAACATTGAGAGTTCAGGGAGATGAGAAACTTCAACAACAAAGTGACACTGAGAAGGAGCAGCCAGTAAAGGAGAAAGAAAACCAGTATGTGGGGGATTCTGAAAGTATTTCCAGTGGACCAAGTCATTCTAATAATTCTTATTAAACACTTCTTACAGGACTAAGAAATAACCATGAATTTTGGAATCTTGACTAAGGCAGATTTGCCGCAGTGTTGGAGGAGAAAGTATGACTGATAAGATATTTAAGAGTAAAAGAGGGGAGAGAAATAAGACAAATAAAGGACTTTAAGTATGGACAACTCCTTGAAGTTTCATATTGAAAGGTTACTAAAAAACAGAGAAGGGAGTTAGGAAGGAGGCTGAGCCCATAAGTGACCTATAAACAGATTCCTGAGAATAACAGCTTTTTTATTCAGGACATTAATTAATAAATTAAGCCATCAAACATGCTTGTGATATATAAAGAGTATTAAAGTGAGATGACTATTATCAAAAAGGAAGCAGAGCATGGCTTCCTGTCTTCCCCTTCACTCCTGGACTCCCAGAGAGCAATAACCACATGCATAAATAGATGTATAAGCTATGGTCTCCCACTGGTTCTTTGACATGTGATTCTGTTCTCTATTCTCACAATGAAGGATACCCTGTACTCTCTTAGCAAAGTTCCCTGGGAAGGAGCCTTGGAGCACAGATTCATCAATCTCCCACAGAGGGGCAGAGGAGGACATGTGGCTGATCACAGGTTGAAAACCAAGAAGGGGCTGACATGCTTCCCAGTCCTAGAGGAAGAGATTCCAGTCTGGCTCAGAAATATTAAGGGGAAAGTCCAGGCTCGTTCTTTGCATTTTTGAGCCCCTTTACCTTGGATCAAAAATTCACTTGGCAAACAATGGTCACTCCCTTACCACTCTCAGATTTCTATGTCAATCCAGAGTCATGACCTAGAAAATCAAAGAACCTAGAAAATCAGAAATCACTGGTGCTCATATGACAGCAGATGGCAGCTCTTTTTTCATGCCAGACACTTTAAAGGAAGGGAGATTGAAGCTTACATCACATGGCCCTTCATTAGAATTTTGGTTTTTCGGTAAAATGAGGAGTCAGCTGTCACATTACTCTGGATTCACTACTTCTCTTTAGAAAAAAACAAGACTACACAGACAAGTAACAGAAGAACAGCAACAAGGTCAACCAGGACAAAAACTTAATCTCCTGCTTTTTTCCTCTTTCTGATCTTCTAATGCTGGATTTGCTCTTAATTTTCATAACTAGACAGAGACCATAGATGTATCTTACATTATACATCTGATGTGTATCTGAAAAACTATGTGTGATCCTGATGTGAGTAAAAAATAAATAAAATTTTAAGATGCTATTTAAAGAAATTCCATGGTGAATAATCTTTTTAAAAGATAAGCGTCATTCTAGAAGAGGGAAAAATCACATGCCCATTTTTTTTCTGTTTTTCATTGAAATATTTAACATATAACATTGGATAAATTTAAGGTATATAATACATTAATTTGATATTTACATACTGTAATGATTGCTCCTGGAGCAAAAATTAGCACCCACAACATTAGATAATTTCTTTATAGTGGGTAGAATATTTAAATTCTAGTCGCTTAGCAAGTTTGATGATTATAATAAATATTGTTGTCTATTCATATACACATTTCTTAATTTGAATCTATCTCTTAAGCACTTACTAACTGTAAGATACTATACTAGGTACTCAAGGGGCAAACAGACCCCATATTTCCAATTTCCTCAAGCATTTATGTCACTGCTTAAAAAAAAAACAACAACTTGAAACAACTTATATTTGCACAAAAAGCTAAGAATAAGAAAAGTTTTTAATACAGTTTATCAATTCTAAAGTATACTCTTCACATTTTAATTTTTCTGAAATCAGAAGATGCATTATAACTGCTGGCATCTTCCCACGGCTTCCCCATATTGCAGCTGTGATGCTGCCACTACTGTCTCTGGTAGTAAATTGATCCCATATAATGACCCTTTGGTTGAGTTATGAGTCATATTGGAACTACATATATGAGTCTGACTGTCATTTAAGAAGTATCAAGAAGATCACAATATGATACAGAATGGACACCAAAAATTCACTATATAGTGTAAAAGGTCTGGAAATAGCAATAGGGCATGACATTTTATCAGGGAAACAAATATTTCTTATTGGAGGACTACTTCATTTCTACATTTTTTTGTAAAGTAACAGCCATATATCAAGTGATAAGAAAATAGTGTATCAAACTATAATTTCTTTCTTAGTGTATGTATCTATATCCATGTATTTCATTCTTGCTTGTGATACTAATTATAGTTAATAAAGACAAAAATAGACAGGTGGGACAATATAAAAGTAAAAAAAACCTGCATAGCAAAAGAAATAATAAAATGAAAAGGCAATATACATACAGGAGAAAAATACTTGCAAACCATATATCTGAAAAAGGGTATTACAATATCCAAAATATTTAAGGAGTTGCCACAATTCAATAGCAAAAACAAAGGATAGCAAGATTAAAAATGGGGTAAAGACTTCAATAAAAATGGGGTAAAGACTTCATTTCTCCAAAGATATACAAATGGCAAGTGTGTACATGAAAAGTTATTCAACATTACTATCATTGGGGAAATATAAATCAAAGCCACAAGGAAATGTCACCTCATACTTGTTAAAGTGGCAATTATCGATAAGATAAGAGGTAAGTAGCATTGGTGAGTATATGGAGATACTGAAACACTTATGCACTGTTCCTGGAATTGTAAAATGATACAATTACTATGAAAACTAGTGTAGAGGATCCTCACAAAATAAGAAATAAGACTATCACATGTTCCAGCAATTTAATTTATAGGTATTTATCCAAAGTAATTGAATTCAGGATTATGGGCCTCCATGGTGGCGCAAGGGGTTAAGACACAACCTATGAAGCTGTCCTCAGCCTCTGCAGCACGAGTTCGATCCCTGGCCAGGGAGCAACCCACATAGTGCAGCAGACCTCTCCTGCCTCACCTGCTGCTCCCCTCAGAAGCATATTTCAGTCAGTCTGCCTGTTCTGTTCCCCACTGTGTCTCTGGTGAATCCTCTCACAACCACCCCCACTTCTAGCCTGTACCCCAGCTCTTGTGTGCATCAGTAAAGGAATTCAGTATTTTGAAAAGATAATTACACTCATTCATTATGACATTATCCACAATAGGCAAGATCTGGAGACAACCTAAATGTCCACTAGTGGATGAGTGAGCAAAGACAATGTTAAATACATATAATGGAGACCCACAGCATGGCAGTATAAAGAGGCTGGAATCACCCTCTCCCTTGAAAGCAACTAGAAAAAAAACACTGACATGTACGCCTAGAAAAATTCAGACTCTTAGAATCAGCTATACAGTTCCAGAATATCTCAAAGGAGCTCAAGAACTAAGGTTGATGGCTCCTGAGGGGAAAGAATAGGAGGAGGCTATGGAGAGTGGGTCAGGGCAGGGGGTCAACTCCCTAAGCCACTCCAAGGGAAAACCAGGCACTGTGAAATTCCTGGGAGGAATTTCCCTGGCACAATATGGGACCATGCCTAACCCAAGGCAGACTCTCACTGGGGGAAACTGGGAAACCCACAATTGGGGCAGTGTGTCCACAGAAAGCTCCCTCCCCCATCCCTTCTGGAAGAGATCAAAGAAAAGTCAGGTGGAGCCAGACTCAACCCCATTATGAGCTCTACAACAGAAAGAAGCCTTTAGAGTCAACTCACAAATTCTCCACAAGGTAATCCAACCTTGCGGAAGCTGTAGTTAAGGCAAAGGCAGAGCAGCAGCAGCCATTGTGGGCAGTCATAGTATTAAGTGGGTACATGTGCTCCCACTATACACACAGTGCTACCTTTGAGCTGAGTGCAAATTATTCCCAGAGTGTGAGCCTGGAGATCCAGATATTGCCCTTCCCACTGGGAGGCCCAACTTTCATAGATCACAACCCCCAGAAGAAAGGAACAACAGGGAGGTGAGGAGGAAATGAAAACAACATAAGCATAGAATACAGCTTATTGCAGAACAAAACAAGAGTCAAAGGTGACTAACTCCACTCCTCCAACCGAGCCCTAGACCCCCCCTCCTTTCTCCATCTCACACTAAGGTAAACTAAGAGGACAAAGTCAAGTCCTCAGTGCCCCAACCACATACACACACATATGTAGCAATAAATAAGGCAATATATATATGCCTAGGAGGCAAGGAACGTCTCAACATAAGGCGGAATAGCAAAATGAGAGCAGGGACAAGTATAAAAGAGCCTGAAATAGAGAACTATTTGACAATGATTTCAAAACAACAGTAACAAAAATGTTTAATGAGATACAAGAAGGCCAATCAAAGGCAGACAGGCAGACACACGAGCTCAGAAAGAAGATGCAGGTACAGAGTTCTTCACTAAAAAGATTAAATAAATAAAAAGATCACAAAAAGAGATTCTGAATGAAACGCAAACAAATTTAGATTGCTTTAAATAGAATCAAAATTGCAGAAGACTCAAACAAATAAGGCTCTATTTGAGAAAAACTTTATTACCCCTTCATACCTTCTTTTCTCTTTTCAATTTCTTGCCACATGGGTTTCTGTCCCACTGTACTTGGAAAAACTATCAATTAACTACAAAAATAAAGGCAACCATAGTTATCCACCCTCCTGATAAAATCTAGAGAAAAGCCTAAGACTGTAAGTTGAGAGATGATATGACAATATTATTTTGTTAACAGAGGTATTACCATATTAAGAGAAAAGATGTCAAGTATATCTGGCATTAGCCTATAAAAATGGGGATCTAGACAACTATTGTACCCATTAAAATCTGCTCCTCCCATGATGAGCAGGGTAAGGAGGGGGCTTAATGGACTATGGTGGAGAGTTATGGGTACAATGGTAGTGGGTATGGTATGGTAACATATGTCTGAGGAGGAATGATCCTATACCTCAGAGTCATCTACACTGCTACAAATCAATGTTGTTATCTTAGTAAATATAAATAAATAAAATTCACCCTTCCCAACACACACAGATATACAGAGAGAGAGAGAGAGAGAGAGAGAGAGAGAGAGAGAGAGAGAAAGACTTCTAAATAAGGACTTTTCTAGACCAATACAAAAAGAGGACCTACATTTTACTGAAAATGTAGTTAGAAGAGCAGATGCCACAATCTAACATTTTGAAATGCACTTATATCAATATTTTTCACAAGCGATTATCTGTTAGTTTTTGAAATACATTTTATATCCTTTGTGATCTAACTTTGACACTACCACTATTCAGTAAAGAAAAAAGTCCATTAAAAGTATAATTTTAAGTTATGGTTAACTGCAGGGTTGTAGTGAAAATGTTAGCAAAGGATTTATACTGTGATAAACTGTGAAAAAACACTTAAAAGCCCCACAAATAATGATTACATGCATTAACCCCAGTCTATGTAGTGTCTAAACACATTCTTGCATTTATATAAACATTGTTTTCAATCATTAAATGACCTACAAGGTTGAAGTTATGAAAAATGGTCATGTAAGCAGCAAATACCTGAGGTACTCACAGCTGTGGAATAGGGATTATATGTTCCGGTATTTTCAGCCCAGCAGCCACATCCATAATGAGCAGCCTAGGAAAAAGAAAACAGATAAATATAATATTTCAGAAATAGCTTTCAACAGGAGAAAAAACTCATACCAATCTAATAAAACCTGGTCCAACAATAATAATGTATATCAAGTAGACAATAATATTAGAGATTGTCTAATACCTACTTAATCAATAGTTTTAACACTACCAAAACTATATTTTTAGTTACACTATTAACCTAAAAGTTTTCACAAAATAGCAAAAGTCTCATATGTTCTCACCAGCAGTACTTTTTTCCTTTCTTGACATATTTTCCCCCTACTGAGGACTGTAAATAGTTGATCTTCTAGCAAGAAATCTTTGTGGTTGCCTTAAAATAGTAGTTTTCAGTAGATTTCCCTGGTGGTGCAAGGGTTAAAGACACAGTGCTATCAAGCTATGGCCAGCCACTGTAGCACAAGTTCCCCCAGGCCTGCTAGGGAGCAACCCATGTGGTACAGCAGACCTCTCCTGTCTCTCCCACTGCTCCCCTCAGCAGTATATTTCAGTAGATCTGCCTGTTCTGTGCCCCACTCTCTGGTGAATCCTCTCACCCCTCACACCTCTGGTCTACACCCCAGTTCTTGTATGCATAAATTAATAAATCTTTAAAAAAATATATAGTATTTTTCAAATTAGGCATATATCAAATTGCTTGGGGAACTTGGATGTCAGGATTGACTGACAGTCCTAGATTGACTGAGTGTTATGGGGGTTGAAACAGCAATCAGCATTATTAACCAGGGCCCTCAGGGACTGAGGTGGAGTTGATCCTCCTGCCATACTCTAGGCAGGTCTTCTCCATGCCTCCCATGGGGTGACACAAGAGGAACTCAAGTTATATAACAAAGGGATCACCACTGGAGTCACTCAAATGCAAAGAATGAATGCAAAAAATATCTGTTAAAGCTAATCATACTGTGAGGTGGTAAAGCAGATTTATATGTCTGAAATAACCAGGAACACAATAAACTAGTATAGTTTTATTTTTTTTTGTTTTCTTTATTTTTTTTAAAGATTTATTTATTTATTTTATGCGAGAACTGGGGTACAGGTCAGAAGCGCGGGAGGGTGAGAGAATTCACCAGAGCCAGAGCAGGGAGCAGAACAGGCAGACAGAGCGAAGACACTGCTGAGGGGGGCAGCGGTCGAGGCAGGAGAGTTCTGCTGCGCCTTGTGGGGTTCTCCCTAGCAGGCAGGGAATCGAACAGTCGCTACAGAGGCTGCAGACAGCTTCGCAGCGTGGCGCTCAACCGCTGCGCCACCAGGGAGGCCCCAGTATAGTTTTATAAAAGAATATGACAATCATTCCTATTTTGTCTCCAATAATTACATCCAGGATGTCTGGATTCATCACTTTATTATCCACAGTAATTCTCTGATAATGGGAGATGAATCACAATTGAACTTTTTCAATCCTTAGACACAGAAGTAGAAAAACTCTTAGCTAGCACAAAGACAAATAGGGATGTGTGAGATGAAATCTCCCATTATCATATGACCTACAGTCACCATCCCCAATTATCACTGATGATAGCCCTCTTAAAAATAGAATGAAGAACAGAACACTACAATTTCAATATGGCAGAAAACAGAAAACCTATTATTGCCTTTTCAAACATTACACTTCTAAAATACAGAAGATTGCTGCATCAGTGTGACAAATGAAACTCCTCACGAAGAGATTAAGCATATGGATTTTAGAATAAAACTGACAAATTTCTGGAATAATTTAACTTGTACTACCTAGTATAGCCAAAGTCTCAAAGAACATGTGATCCCTTCACATGGAGATCATTCTTGCCTCACTAAAAACACCCCTGAACATTAGTTTATTGTCCTTTCTATTCCCCATAGTTATCTTGACCTAAAAATAGTAAGACCACAAAAATACCTCTTAAAAGCTCAGTGGAGATCATCTATTTATAGGGGACAAAATCATTAATTCTTACTCTTGTTTCTTCTCTCCAAGTAAGTTCCCTTTATGTCATCTCCCCTCAATCTTATGATCTAGAGTTCTCTCTTTCTTTCTTTCAAAAATAAGTTCACTTATTTTTGGTGGTAGAATTTTATTAAAATTTTATTAAAATTACTATCATGCAATAAAAGTAGATTATATGAATGAAACTTTCATTATTACTACTATCTAATATTCTTAGAGTCTTAATTTCCTCTTTTATAAAAGGAGGATAATAAAAATATCCAGCTCAGAGTGTTGTAGGTCATGTGAATGAACATACCTACTGCTCATAGCAAGAGAATACTAACTCTAACTGTTACAAGGAACTATGATAAGCAAGTCAAATGTTTTTTGTCATTTAATCTTCTAGAACTTTGTAGCTATTTATCCCCATTTAACAATTGTGGAAAGTGGAGCTTAAAGATATTGAATTAATTGTTCATTGTAAAGAGACTGGTTAAGTGGGAAGGTGGGATTAGAATAAAGGTTTACCTAAATCCATGTCTACACTCTTAACCACAAAACTCAGCTGCCTATATGTGTGTGTATGTTGAAGGCTGTGGGAGTAGTGGAATATAATAATTCCTTTCTTATGTCCCAGTTGTAAATTCCAATTATTATGGTAAGCTAAAGAAGTAAATGAGTTCTAATTTAAATGGCCATTTCACCATGTGAACTGGTATTATATATCTAGAGCTGGGTAATATGCTAAAATTTTTAAATAGTTCATTTGTACATTTAAAATGTACTGAAAAGTATCCAGTTTCAGCACATTTTTTAAATAATTACTTCGTTTTTTTAAATATAATTTTCTTGTGCATTTTGTTTCTTTTAGTCGTGATTGTCAAGAACAGTTCTTTACCTCTCATCTGATATTTATGAATTTCTGGATTTATTACAACTCTAGCCAAGCAATATAATCCAATTAAGTGCCTGCATTTTTCCTATAAGCACCTTTATTCCTCTCCTCGACATCCTTTCCCTGGTTTTTCAGCTCTTACAGTCTTAGTGCTGTAGGATAGTATGAATGAACATGTCTTTGGCACACAGCAAAAGAATGCGAGCTATATCTGTTATAAGGAACTATGATAAGCAATTTAAATGCCTATCATAAACTAGCCAAGTGCAGCAAATCAACATGTACACTTTACAGACGTGTTGTTTATTTCCAGAACAGTTCCATGTGCAGTGGCAGAATGACTTCAAGTTTGTTCAATGCAATATCCTGCTAACATATGTCAGTCAGAAGAATCCTTGGTTCTGTTGTTGCTATTTTGCTTACCAAAATAAACAAATGTCAATGAGGAAGCAATGTAATGAAGGTGGTTCTGTTGGTTTTTCTCTCTTCTTCACCACCAAGACATTCAAATCTAATACACCAAATTTAGTTTTCTTATTCCAAACTTGAAAAATACACAGGGTTTTATATAGTGGAAAAATACCATGACTGGACAAAGACTTTCTATAATGAATTCAAAGTTTGTATGCATGTTGAGTAATCAGCATAAAAAACCCCTTGTATATAAGGCAAAGAGAAGCATAAAATTAACTATGTTTACCTTTTCCTTTACCCCATAGGACTGTAGGCTGTTTGTCTACAATAAAGGGCAGATCTAGAAACATGACTTGGGACTTTGCAAAGATATCCTCCATAAATCGGATAACCCCACTCTAAGCATTTGTTACCACTGTGTCCAAAGCAACTGTGATACTAACTCTTCTTCAAATTTGAGAGCGTGCCAAAGAATGCTCCACATGTAACACAAAATACAAACACTGAACTTTACATACACCCCTTACAACTTCTTTGACAAACCCCATGAGGATGTCCAATTCACCTTCACCCAACAAATATTTATAAAACCCATAAGTAACAAGCCAAATCACTTAGTACTCAGAAAGCTTACTAGATCAATAGGATTACTGAATTTTATTCTCAGTCTCGAACTATAGGTTGGAAGTGGGTGAAGACGATGCCCAAGTCAACTAGACTATTACACACAGGGCCCCCCGGTGGAGCAAGAGGTTAAGACGCAACCTATGAAGCTATCCACAGCTGCTGCAGCATGAGTTTGATTCCCAGCCAGGAAGATACCCACATGGTGCAGCTCTCCTGACCTCTCCTGACTCGCCCGCTGCTCCCCTCAGCACTGTATTTCAGTCAATCTGCCTGTTTCTATTACCCGCTCTGTCTCTGGTGAATCTTCTCACCCCCCGCCCCGCACCTCTAGCCTGTACCCCAGTTCTTATATGCATAAATAAATAAATCTTTTTAAAAAGAACATTACACATAAATTAGGATCTTTGTATATCTAGATTCTTGAGTGGCATCATGTATTGGTGACGTGAAATACTGGTAGTCTATAAAGTAGCTGAAATGCTTAATTAGGCAAGAGATTTTTAAGGTCAAATGTAGTCCTCAAAGAACAAAATACAAAATATAATTAACTTTACTTTCCCATCTACAAAGCAAATCACCATATTGTCAGGTAGTACTTGTTCCAGAAGAGTGACATTTACAAAAAAAAAAAAAAGGAAAAAAAATCAACACACATTTCACCATCTACTAAATTTGCACAGTTATTAAATCTACTAAATGTATAGGCCACTACCCAATCTGTTGAAAGCAGTAAAACATAGGATTATCAATTGTAAAGATCAGAAAGTACCCGATTACTACAAGGAATCTTATAAATGTATTTTATTAATGAATTATACGATACAAACATTAAAAAACATATTGTTTATTTTTTCTGAAGAAAAAAATTTACTAGGTTAAAAAATTCTGAGCTAGAATTTATTGTTTTAACTTGAAAAATTAGTTTAAAAACTCTATAGTTACTTACCTGCCCAACTCTCCCTGGATGTTTCAAGGCCAAGCCTCCACTAGAGACAGCAGCAGCAACATTCCCTTCATGATCCACAACCACAGCGCCCACTGTATCCAAAGTGCCTGAGTCATTCTCCTGTAGATCAAAAGTAGCAAGAACATTCACTATGTAAGCACAGTATGTGACAATTTACTATGACCACATAGCACTTTTCAGTACAATCATGACATAACAAAATCTGAGCTAATCCTTATGTGGAACATTTAGCAATCTCCTAAAATTATCTATTATCAAGTTGCCACTTAAATTCAGTTCATGTCAAAATATATTTTCCATTGAAAACTCATGAATAAAAAAATTCCTTGTTGCTTTACTCTAATAATAAGCCTAACAGGACTTTCTAGGGGAGGGAAAAAAAAAAAACCACTATTGAAAATAAATTACAGTATATTATCACAGTGGCTCCTTAATCTCAAGAATTAAGTTCACGAATTTGTAGTGGAGAAGATCTGTTGCATAAGTGAACCAGTAAATAACATTATTAGTATTTTTAAAATAGTATATACATATTTATAATATAAATATATTCAGCACAATAAAGGAGAATGGCATTTATAGTCTTGTATATGATGCATTAATTTTCTTTTCTATTTCCTTGATAGTGTGAAACTTTATGGCTGGCTCCCTTCCCTACTATATTAATAATGTTTGCCAACTTTATGGCAGAAAACTGTCCATTCCTGGGAGGTATCTTCATGTTTCTCTGTATTTTCCCAGGTCCCGCACACTTAAGGCATTTCACATTTTGTTACTAGAAGCAGTTACTACCACCAACATTGAAGATTTCTTGGTTACCAAAAGTGTAAGATAAATTTTATAGCACTGGGTAAAAATGAAAGTTAAAGGAGATGGGAAAATCATCTTACACCAGGACACTGATTTCTAAACTATGCCCCAAACCCAAGATTCCCACCCCTAAGTATGCACAACTCTATATTCACCAAGACCAATTGACCCTCCTACATGGTTGACTGCCCAGAGTACAGAGCAAGATTTCATTTGTACTCGAGTATCCTGTCTAAGAAGTTTTGAAATACCACACTAAATCCCTTTTACCCACAACTGAGGATGTCAAGTCAATGCAGTCAAATGTCCATATGCTAGAATACTGCAGATGGCAGACTGCCTGACTTTCAAGGTTAGTTTCCTAATCTGAATTGTAAACTCAGCTTTACTTCTTCTTTCCCAATTTGGATTCCTTTTATACTATATTGAATAGTAGTGCTAAAAGTGGACATCATTCTCTTATATCAGTTTAGTAGAAAAGCTTTCAGGTTTTCACCAATGAGAATGATGTTAGTTCTTGGTTTGTCATGTATTGCCTTTATTATACTGAGGAATGTTCCATCTATCCCATTAATTTAGGGGTTTTATTATAAATGGTTAATGAGTCTTAACAAATACATTCTTAGCATCTATTCATATGATATTAATAATAGTATTATTAATAAATAAAATTGATAATAATAAACAATGGAGAAAGGAAAATCTGTCTAATAAATGGTACTGGGAAAACTGAACTGGGATAAGACTAGACCATTATCTCACAACAAACACAAATTAGCAAAATGGACAAATGATTTGGATATACATCATGAAACCACAAAATATATAAAAGTAAACATAGGCAAAACACTCCATGATATTCATTTCAGTGATGTCTTTGTGGAGTTGGTTCTAATAGCCAGAAAAGCAAAAGATAATATAAACAATTAAGATGCAAAAAGTACATAAAATAAAAAAATAATCTTTACATGGACCTATGACCTTGGCTTCATTAAAGCATCTTTAACCTGCTTTAAAAAAAAAAAAAAAAGAATACTGAAAGGATTGCACACAGCAAAAAAAAAAAAAAATCTGTCACTAAAACAAAATGACACCCTATGGGATGGCACAAAATATCTGATAAACCAACATACATCTGGCAAGAGGCTGATATCTACAATCTACAAAGGTTTCATATAACTCAATGAAAAGAAAACATAACACAATCAAAAAAAAAGGGCAGAAGGGCTAAACAGGCATTTCTCCAAAGAAGACAGACAGATAGCCAACAGGGACAAGAAAAAAAGGCTCATCATCACTTATCATAAGGGAAATGCATATCAAAATCACAATGAGTTATCACCTCACACCTGTGAGAATGATGCCTATCAAAAAGACCAGAAACAATTAAGTGTTGGTGAAGAAATAGAGAAAAGGAAACTCTCAAACACTGTTGGTGGAAATGAAGATTGGTCTAGCCCCTGTGGAAAAGAGTGTAGAGATTTCTCAAAAGATCGAAAATAAATCTACTAATTACTACCCAGCAATTCCACTATACTAGCTACCTGAGGAATACCAAAACATTACTTTGGAGGTAAATAAATGCTCTCCTATGTTCATGGCAGCACTATTTACACTAGCCAAGTTATGGAAACAACTGAAGTGGTCTCAAAAAGATGAGTGGATCAGGAAGATGGGTTATACACAATGGAATACTACATAACCCTCAAACATGTAGACACTAAAAAATGCTTTGGATAACTTTTGGGTCAATGAGGAAATTGAAGCAGAAATTTAAAAATACTTGGAGACAAACAAAAATGACAACACAAGTTATCAGAATCTGAAATGGGATACAGCAAGTGTGGTAGTAAGGAGAATATTAATAGAAATACAATCTATTAGGAAAAAAAATAAAAATCTCAAATAATTTAACCTAAAGGAAATTGAAATAGAACAACTGCAATAAAAATTTAGTAGAAGGGGAGGGGGCGGAGCAACATGGCGGCGAGGAGACACTGCGAGTAAGATCTCCCATTAAAAAAAGTGAATAGGGAGGAAAAGCGGCAGGTCCCAGTGAGAACTGGGACACGGAAGATAAACGGGTGACGCCAGCGAACTGCCCGAAGAAGAAACTGGCCATAAAAGAGGACTAGAAGGGAGGGAAGCGCAGAACCCTGCTCCCCTCCCCCGCCCACAGAGGCGGCACTCTCCGACTGGCAGAGAGGAGGAAACAACAAACCAAAACGGCCCACAAGAACAAACGACATAGCAAGCGGGACCATGAGTGGAAAGGAACTATTGCAGCCACCACACCCCGTGAACGGGAGCTGAGGCAAACCCTGCAGGATTCGCCGCGGCAGCGGCAAGCGAACGGCTCCGGGCGCCATTAGAGAAGAACAAAGACCCCGGGAGACACGCACACAGCCCGGGCTGCCGGTAAGCTGGCGCGGGAAAGGCTCGCTCGGCGCCGCGCTTGAAAAGCAAGTGCAGACCTGGATCGCGGCTGCCCAGGTCCCCGCGCCTGCGACCTAGGCTTGCAGGGAGACGCACGGAGGTCCTCACTGAGGTGAAGGTCCCTCCCTGAGTGAGCAGGAACCAGGCGCCCAGGCACGGGAGCAGTGCAAAAGGCGCCATTCCCGCGCCACTGAACTGGGCTACAGCCCGCGTCCTGGAACTGAGGGCTTTGAACTGAGACCCGGGGCACGAAAATTCGGGGCGTGGGTTCTCCACGACGGTGGGGCACAAGGCAGACACAGCACCCCAAAGCTGTTGAGGTGTACCCTACCATTCCCGCTCTGTTCTCTGTCCCACGGGGTGGGGGGAGGCGAAAAACAGCCCCCCAAGGACAATAGGAGAGATCTCTGGCGCCACCTAGCGACCAGGAAAAAAAAAGTCACTAACACCCTATAAAACAGGACATTTCTTAAGACTGCTTGAAAAGGGCAGAAGGTTTCTGGAGGACCCAGTGGCCAGCCGGGAAGTTATTCCACGCCAGGCCCCTTCCGACCAGCAGTCTGAGCCCACAGAGGGAGCAGGCACCCACGTCCTGGGCAGACCGGGTGCGCAGAAGAGTGTGCCTGAAACCGGAGGCGCAGGGACTGCATCCCGCTTCGCCATTTGAGAACAGGGACATTTCTTCAGTAAAAACTGCCTAAAACCAGCAGAAAGCTCCCCCAGAAGACAGAGATGGCTCCTGGAAGAGCCAGAGGGGAGCGGAGAAGTTCACCCAAGATGTCAGTCAGTCCGAGCAACACAGTGTCCCAACGCATACGACAAATTAGAAAACAGACAGTAGGGAGTAGAAGAACCACACGCAACCTAAAAACTCCTCAGGAAAGAAGCACACCACAAAAAGAAAACCACTCCCCAGATTGCAACGACAGCAACTTGGAAGAACTTCTGAGCCTTCCAGAAAGAGAATTTAAAATTGCCATGATTAAAAAAGTGATAGATCAGAAGAAGGAAATTGAGTCCCTAAAGAGGGAAGTAAGAGAAATGCAGGAGATCAAAGAATTAATGGAGGAACTAAAGAACTCTGGGAAAAGCAGTGAAAGCAGAATAGATGAAATGGAAGAACGAATAAGTAATCTTGAAGACACAGAAATAAAAGAACCAAAACAGAAAAGGAAAGAGAAGTACGAAGGAAAAAGAATGAAGAAAGACTTCGGGAACTATCTGACTCCATGAGGAAAGGAAATATAAGAGTTATAGGAATTCCAGAAGGAGAGGAGAGAGATGTAGGAACAGAGAAAATATTCATGGATATAATTGAAGAGAACTTCCCAAATGAGAAGAAGGAGCTGAAAATTGATATACAAGAAGCAAGAAGAACACCAAACTTCCACGACGAAAGGAAAAACACAGCAAGACACATAATAGTAAAGCTCCCAAGAATCCAGGACAAGGAAAAAATAATGAAGCTGACAAGAGGGAAGAAACAGATAACATTCAAAGGAAAACCAATCAGGCTGACATCAGACTTCTCTGAAGAAACACTACGGGCAAGGAGAGAGTGGAGGGACATAGTCAACAGACTCCAAGAAAACAGATGCCAACCAAGAATACTCTATCCCGCAAAGCTCTCTTTCCTCCATGAAGAAAGAATATGGACCTTCCCAGACAAAGAGAAACTCCGGAATTTCATTGCGACTAAACCCCCACTCCAAAAAATACTACAAGGAATCCTAAAGCCAGAACCTCAGAGGGACGAATAACAACGAAAGAAGACCAAAAAAAAAAGTTATTAAAAGAATAAATAAATAAAATCAAAGGAAAGACAAACATAATGGCAAATACAGATGCTAACATATCAATATTAACTCTAAATGTAAATGGACTAAACTCTTCAATAAAAAGACACAGAGTTGCAGCCTGGATTAAGAAACAAAACCCAACCTTTTGCTGTCTCCAGGAAACACATTTAGCTACAAAAGATAAAAATAGGCTCAAAGTCAAAGGATGGAAAACAATCCTACAAGCAAATGGGCCAAAAAAGAAAGCAGGAACAGCTATACTTATATCAGATAAAACAGACTTCAAACTCAAAAAAATAAAAAGAGACCCCAATGGTCACTACATTATGATTAAGGGGACAATACTTCAAGAAGAAATAACACTCATTAACATATACTCACCAAATGAAAGAGCACCAAAATATATCAGACAACTGTTGTCCTCTCTGAAAACAGACATCAGAGAAAACACATATGTAGTGGGAGACTTCAACACACCACTATCAACAATGGATAGATCAACAAGACAAAAAATAAGTAAAGAAACTAAAGCTCTAAATAAGGACCTAGAGCATTTGGGCTTAACAGACATCTATAGAACACTAAACCCAAAAAAAACGGAGTACACATTTTTCTCAAGCGCACACGGATCATTCTCCAGGATCGATCACATACTGGGGCACAAGACAAACATCAACAGATACACCAAGATTGAAATCATACCAACCATCTTTTCTGACCACGAAGGCATCAAACTAGAAATAAATCATAAAAGAAGGCAAGGAACTATCCTACCTCATGGAGATTAAAAGCCACATTACTGGAAGACCACTGGACTAACGAGGAGATCAAAGAAGAAATTAAAAAATTCTTTGAATTGAATGACAAGGAGGACACCAATATCCTAAATGTATGGGATGCAGCAAAAGCAGTAATAAGAGGAAATATATAGCAATAGAAGCTCACATCAAGAAACAAGAAAGAACTCAAAGAAACAACCTAATCTCGAAGCTCAAAGATCTAGAAAAAGAACAACAAAAAAACCCCAGAACCAGTAGAAGAAAAGAAATAATAAAAACCAAAGCAGAAATAAATGAAATTGAAACTAAAAAACAATCCAAAAGATCAATGAAACCAAGAGCTGGTTCTTTGAAAAAATAAATAAAATAGACAAACCCCTAGCCAGGCTCACAAAGGAAAAAAGGGAGAAAGCACAAATACACAGAATCATAAATGAAAGAGGAGAAATCACAACGGACACAGCAGAAATCAAAAGAATAATCAGTAACTACTATGAACAGTTATATGGAAACAAGTTCAACAATCTAGAGGAGATGGACAAATTCCTACAACTCTACAATCACCCAAAGCTAGATAAAGAAGAAATAGAACACCTAAACAGACCAATTACAAGCAGCGAAATTGAAATGGTAATTAAAAACCTCCCCAAAAACAAAAGCCCAGGACCTGATGGATTTACAAATGAATTCTACCAAACATTCAGAGACGAATTAGTGCCTATCCTTCACAAACTCTTCCAAAAAATTGAGAAGGAAGGGACAATACCAAACACGTTCTATGAAGCCAATATTACACTAATACCAAAACCGAATAAGGACAACACAAAAAAGGAAAACTATAGGCCAATCTCCCTAATGAACACTGATGCAAAAATCCTCAATAAAATTTTAGCTATCAGAATCCAACAATGTATCCATAAGATAATTCACCACGACCAAGTTGGATTCATTCCAGGGGCACAAGGATGGTTTAACATCCGAAAATCAATCAACGTTATCCAACACATCAACAAAAAGAAATATAAAAACCATATGATAATATCAATAGATGCTGAGAAAGCTTTCGACAAAGTGCAACACCCATTCATGATAAAAGCCCTTGAAATTCTTGGGATACAAGGAACATACCTCAACATCATAAAGGCCATCTATGACAAGCCAACAGCCAGTATCATTCTCAATGGTGAAAAGCTGAAAGCAATTCCATTAAGATCTGGAACAAGACAAGGATGTCCACTCTCACCACTGCTTTTCAATATAATACTGAAGTCCTAGCCAGAGCAATAAGACAAGAGAAAGACATCCAAGGAATCCAAATAGGAAAAGAAGAAGTCAAACTATCACTATTTGCAGATGATATGATAATATACATAGAGAACCCCAAAATCTCCACAGAAAAACTAATTCAACATCAACATTCAGTAAAGTGGCAGGATACAAAATCAACATGCCAAAGTCAGTAGCCTTCCTAT